>NC_140494.1:105156196-105586196 GCF_964271855.1 Acomys minous
GCCATGACACACTGGGAGATATCTGATAGGTATGATTGGGTGCATTCTGCCCAGCCAGCCCAGCAGAGCAGAGCCTATGAGCTCTGTTTAACATACAGGGAAGTAGAGTTTTAGAGAGAGAGAGATGCTGAGTGAGGCCGTGAGTGACAGGCAGTAGTTCCCGGATGATTGGTTGCTGTGACTCCAAAGCGCGGTTCTTCCCACTCAGCTCTGACCTAGCTGATGGTGCACATTACAGGGAAGAGCATGAGTTGAGCACAGATTTGAGTGGCTCAAGGCTCTAACCTGGGAGCAAAGGACCAAATGAGGCTGCGTGACGGGAAGACCACAGAAGTTCTCAGATCACCGCGGACACTGAATGCCAAAGAAGGCTTTACTCACTCACTCACTCACTCACTCACTCACTCACTCACTCACTCACTCATGTGATTACGTCTTACTCTGTGTCTACTACACAGCCAATGACAAAATGGGAAGCTCACACCAAGATCACCAGGAAGGGCCTGCGATGTCCTGGCAGGGGAGCAGGAGGAGCGGAGGGGCAGTCAGATGTGGCAGGCTGGCGGGCAGTGCAGAGAGGATAACTATGGTGACGTCTAAAAGAACTGACAGGACTGTTCACTCTATCAGAGGACCCAAGTCCCCAGCACCCTTGTCCAGCAGCTCGCCTCCCTTCAACTCCAGCTCCAGAGGCCCTGACGCCCTCTTCTGGCTTCCACAGGCACCTGCATTCTTGTGTACATAGTCACACAGACACGCATATACGTGTACTTAAAAAATTAAAATCTTTAAAGGGAGTGGTAAAGGGAGGTTAAGGAGGCTTAAAAGAGAGCCTGAAGAATAGGTCCAGGGTTGTCTACTATAAAAGTCTCACTGAGGGGAAGCAATCACTTCTCTGTCGGAGGACTAGGCTTCCCAGAATCCTTGGAGAACTCTGATTGGTCCAAACATCCCGGAGCCTTGAGCCTGTCTGAGAATGGGTATTTCCTCACATGCCCATTATGAGTGCAGTGTCTGCCACCCATAGAACAGCTGGTTCATGAGAGCAGGATGAGAAGGAAGAGCCTGGCTAGAGCTTTGATGTACAGATGTCTTTGAACTGGCTTCTCTGTTGCCACACCCGCCCAGGCTCAGCTATGGAGCCTAGAACTAAGCTGAGGGCTCAAGCAGCCTCTGTCCCCCACTCCACCCCCACAACTCACACAAACAAACCATGAACTTGAGCAGCCTTCTCAACTTTGCCCAACTCTAAAACCATTTGGCTGACACACCCGTGTTTTACCCGGTTCCCTCTCCTGGTGTGGGTGTGTCCTGGGACATGATTCTTAAGTCTAAGAATCCCAGTTCCATTAATATAGCCCTAAGGTCAGAGCATATGCTCAGGGCAGGATTTTCTTGAGGCGCAGTAGTTTCTGTGAAAACTCAAAATTTAAACTCCTCTTCAGACTTCAGAAGTCTGCAGCTAGAGACACATACAACCATGTTACATGCTAAGACACATTTCAACAATGAGTATAAGGGAGAATGTATGATTTGATTTTTTGTTAATAATCAATATTACCCTTTCCTTTGCTTGTGTGCATTTACTCACCAGCAGACAAAATGTGTAGATACCAACGTTTATGCCCCAATTCATGAAAGAAGAATTCAACGTGTGTTCTGGTCTCATTTATGTTGCTGTGATAAAGGACCCTGACTAAAAGCTACGTGGGGGTGGGGGTAAGGGTTTATTTGTCTTGTAGTTCCTGGTTATGGTCCACCCTTTCAGGAATCAAGGCAGGAACTCAAATAGCTAGTCATATCCCATCCACACTCAAGAGCAGAGAGAGAATAAATGCATTCTTGCTTGCTGCTTAGCACTTAGCTAGTTTTCCTCCTCTTTTAAACAGTCCAGGGTCCAGGCTATGAAATGGTGCCAATCACAATGGGCCAGGTCTTCTGCCATCTATTAACGATCAAGATAAACACACCCTCTCCCCCCCACACACAGATTTAACCACAGGCCAGCCTGATCCAGACACTTCCTCAGTTGAGATTCTCTTTCTAAGTGATGGCGAGTTGATGTTTAAAACTAACAGTCACAACCTGAAGTATTCCCTCTCTCCTCAGTCCCACCCCCCCCCCATCCTCAAAAGTTCATCGATCCCTGAATCTGGGTCAGGCCGAGAAATGAGTGCAGAATGCAGCAGTGACCATAACGAGTGATGAGAACGCTGCAGCACCCTATCAGCAAATATTTCCCTTCCTCTGGCTCAGATCTGGGTGGTCAGTATCATCTAAGGGGATCCCATGCCTAGGGTGCTTATGATGGGATGTTCAATAACACTTGATAGCTAGTGCCTGGCATGGGAGCTAGTCAGCAGGGCTTTGTGGTCTCAGTCTTCAGGGCGTGTGCTCCTCCTGCTTGGAGCATTTGCTCACCCCATGTCAGAAGAATGCTTATACAGAGAGCCCCCAAGTGGTGGCCAGCCAACAGGTGCCCTCCTGGATCAGGTGGCATGCAATATGGCCCCAGCATCTGAAACTTATCTTTCATTGTCCACGCTTTGAGACCAAGGCCTGGAAGAGTCTGAGCCAAGAAAGATGCTCTTGACAGACTTTCCTCTACCCTGTGTCAGCTTGGCTCAAGCTGACTTCCAAAGTGGCACACAATAACAGGGAACCAGAATGGCCTTGTGGGTGCCGGCAGCACACAGATGGCAGCAAAGGTTCAGAGGAAATGGCTGACTTTCATACCTGCTCATTCCAAAGCCTCAGAGAATTCAGAGCCGCTGAGAGAGCAGGGATCAGACTCCTAGAATCCCGGTGCTCTGCCCTATCCCACCCTCTACCCAAGACCCCACCTTGTTTCTTCTCTGATACTTAAATGTCTTCTTGCAGCTCACATTCACCCTGCCTGTCTCCCTATGCATGGTCAGACCTTCGGCCTCAATGAGACCTGCTGGATCACAGGCTTTGGCAAAACCAAGGAGACAGATGGTGAGAAGCAGAGATGCAAAACACTCTCTCTCTCTCTCTCTCTCTCTCTCTCTCTCTCTCTCTCTCTCTCTTTCTCTCTCCCTCCCTCCCTCTCTCCCTCCCTCCTTCTTTCTCTCTCTCCTCCAGGCTCCCCCCCTCGTGTGTGTGTGTGTGTGTGTGTGTGTGTGTGTGTGTGTGTGTGTGTGTGTGCAGGCAGATGAAGGCTTTTTCAGGCAAGAGTTTGGGTGTATAGGCTCATAGTTAATATATGATCATGGACACCTGTAATTGTATCAGTACAGTTCATGTGACAACACCTTCTAGGCAAGACTGCAAGGAAGCCCTTCAGCCGATTAGGTGGGTTTACTGTTCAGGATAGTGAGAGGAAACACACATTTCATTAAGAGGCTACTAGAGAGGTGGGTGGTGGTGGCCCACGCCTTTAATTCCCAGCACTAGAGAGGCAGAGGTAGGTGGATCTCTGAGTTCAAGTCCAGCCTGGTCTACAGAGTGAGTTCCAGGACAACCAGAAAAACCCTGTCTCAAACCTCCCTCCTCCTCCTCCCCACATACACAAAAAAGGGGTTATTAGAGGAACAGAGAGATGGTTCCGTTGGTTAAGAGCATTTGTCTCTCTTCCAGAGCACCCAGACTTAGTTCTCAGCACCCACACAGTGGCCCACGCCTGCCTGTAACCCCAGTTCCAGGGGATCCGAGGCCCTCTTCTGGCCTCCAAGGGCACAGGGTACAGAGACAGAGACAAGAAGCTCATATACATAAAATGAAATAAATGAATATGTCTCAAAGAAGCTACTAGAATGGGCTTATCGTAGGCTGGGGGTGACTTTGGGGACAGGTCAAGGATGTGGCACTTTTCTCTAGGTTGAACACTGGTGAGAAACAGTGGCTGGAAAATGTAAGAATCTCACCCGGAAGGAAGGTGGAATCTAAGACTCTCATGATGGGGGAGCAGTGAGCCCTGTGCTGACTGGCGAGGGTCTTGAACCCAGAGCCTCTTGCTCATGGTAAAAAAGAGAAGTGCTGTACCACCGAGTGGCATTACCAGGCCTTTCTTTACGTTTTATTTTGAGACAAGGTCTCAGTAGGTCACCCGGCTGGACTAGATCTCATTTTGCAGCCTAGGCTTGCCTTGAACTGATGCTTCTGCCTTAGCCTCCAGGGCAGTTGAGATGACAAGCCTGCACCTCTAGGCCTGGCTGGGACCTTGCTTTCACTTGTCCTAAGGCAAGATGATGAAGCAGTTTGACTTGGCCTCAGTCTGAGTGCCTTGTCAGGAGTCAGCTATAGATGACTATCTGTGTCCCTCGCAGGGACACTGTGGCCTGGCTAGCCTGGCCACATTCAGACCGACTCCAGCTGTCAGGACACTGTTCCTTGGCTTCCTCTGGTGGAAAGCTAACTGGCCTGGATACAGCTTTCTGACCGTCCCCATTTCACTGATTAAGTACCAGAGGTGGGCTAATAATTCCTTCAGTCCTGTGTGTCCACACATATAGAGGAGAGATCAAGACATGCCCTAAAATCTTTAGGGTTCTGAGAGAAAATGGCACATGAGATGGTGCTCTGACTGTAGACGGGCGTGCAAAGTCAATGAGTTAGTTACTCCGCTCATTGCTGCCACAAAATACCTCACAGAATGGCTTCCGGGTTTACTGGCTCATGGTTCCAGGAGACAGACTCTCATGGCAGGGGTGTCGCAGCAGCATAAACTTAGGCAGCTCATCACACTGTGTCTGCAGTCAGGAAACAGACTGAGATTAGTATTGCTGCTCAGCTCCCTGCCCCCTTTAGTCAAGACAGGGTTTCTCTGTGTAGCCCTGGCTGTCCTGGAATTTGCTCTATAGACCAGGCTGGCCTCGAACTCACAGAGATCCACCTACCTCTGCCTCCTGAGTGCTGGGCTTAAAGGCGTGTGCCCCCACCACCCTGCTCCCTCTCTCTTTTTTTTAATCCAGTCTAGGACCTAGCCCATGAAATGGTACTGCCCATATTTAGGATGGGTCTTCCTGCCTCAGTTTACCTAGTCAAGAAAATCCCTCAGGGGCATTCCCTGAGGCTTCTTTCCGAGGCGATTCTAGGCCCTGCCATGTTGGCACTTCATACAAACCACCACGGGCAGGTCACCCATAGGCTTGTGAGTGTGCATGGGAGCAAGTCCCTGTTTTCGGGCAGGCGAGTTGTGCGTGGTGTGAGGGTGTGTGCCCCACCATGGAAGGATGGGCTTGGACACAGATGTAGTGCTCTCTACTCCTAGGAGGCTTAGGATCTGGGTCCTGAGGGTGCAGCTGACGGCTGTGAGGCTTTCCACAGTCTCACTGGCTTCCTATCCTCTGTCCCCATGTTCATCTCACTGAAGAGAAGACATCTCCCTTCCTCCGAGAGGTGCAGGTCAACCTCATTGACTTCAAGAAGTGCAATGACTACTTGGTTTATGACAATTACCTTACCCCGAGGATGATGTGCGCTGGGGACCTTCGAGGAGGGAGAGACTCCTGCCAGGTGAGGTCCTTGTGGGTGGCGCTCAGGTCTCATGGCCCTGGAGATGGGAGAAGGCTGGAGTGCCAGGACTGACATGGGGACACGAGACCCACCCTTTCCCTGATTTGAATCTTCCTTTTGGCACCAGGCTGACTCACCCTCTGGCTCTTCCTTGCAGGGAGACAGTGGAGGACCTCTTGTCTGTGAGCAAAACAATCGCTGGTACCTGGCAGGTGTCACCAGCTGGGGCACAGGCTGTGGCCAGAGAAACAAGCCTGGTGTGTACACCAAAGTGACGGAAGTGCTTTCCTGGATTTATAGCAAGATGGAGGTGAGTGCTCAGGGCAGACATAGAGCCTGGCAGAGGGTGGAGGCGGTTCAGACAGGGGCCACTTGAGCCTGTGCGTTTGTGGATGTCCAAGACAAGGTTAGATGTCAGGCATGAGACTAGCCCAAGATGTCAGTTTTCCTCCTTTCTTCCCTTGGAACAGAAATGGTTGAACCTAGGTGTAGTGTCAGCACCAGTATTGTTCTCTCCCAGTGATAGTCAAAGGCATCCAACTTGGCCACTAGAGTGTGCTAGGAAGCTACCTTCACGGCAGGAAGTTGACCATCAGAAAACATGGATCCACTCCCAGCTCTGCGGGATCTGCTCAGCCCAATCCTGCCTCCCTTGCCAGTCTCTTGTCTACAACTGTAAAGCCAGGTGCTATGACCAACCCTCCCATATTCTGTGGGCAAGGGAAGATTTGATGCAAAACTCAGAGGCAGACTGTGCCAGAACCCTGTGCCATGAGCCTCAGAGGGCATCCCCTCTCTCCCGGAGAATGTGCCAGGTGGCTTCAGCTGTCCTCTAGTCCTTGGGCTTCTGTGTCTCATGCTCACTTTTACCCTGTTTTCCTGCTCTCTTCCTCAGAGTGAGGTACGCTTCCGGAAATCCTAACCATGCCTTCCTCACATCACTGACTGCTATGAAGATCTTGGCCGAAGGGACTGGCCATTTGACAGCATCGGGGCTAGTGAGCACCAGGCACCTTTGTTCCTTCCACCTCGGCTGTCTGCTGTCTCTGTGAGAGTGTGTATGTGGCGTGTGTGTTGACATCGTACGTGTGTGTGTGTGTGTGTGTGTGTGTGTGTGTGTGTGTGTGTGTGTGTTGCTATTCTTCTAAGTTCTTTAGAAAACAGGAAGACTCAACTCTTCTCAGAACTCCAGGCTGGAAATCTGGAGTTAAGAGTTTGGGCACCAGGTGTGTTCCTAAGAGTCCATAAATGAAGGTGGAGCCAAAAAAGAAAAAAAAATGAGCCCAGGAAGGGCCTGGAACATGACAGCAGCAGTTGTCACTCCTCTGACTCTGACTTGGAGGCCAACCTGGATTGGACAGATGCCCAGAAGCCAGTGACATCATTGCTGTGCTGGGACAGCAGCAAGTTTTGTCAGAGTCTGGCTTTTCAGTGCCCAGACCACAAGTCCTCGGTGGAAAGCCACTCCCACGGTTGTTGAGAACGTCGGGCCTGCTGTGGATTCCAGAGCTGGGCTCTACTGTGGCTGCCCATCTCTGGGTGGTGACTGTGACTCAGGCTTGCTGTACTTTTGGTCACAAGCTGTTGCGGTGGATTTTATTTTTGTATTTAAAATATAGAACTAAGTGTGACTATAAGAAACCTCCAAAAATCCTAGGGACCTTTGGAGCTTTCACACGAATCACTTCATGAGCTCCAGGGGACTCGTGGGAGTTGTGCCACTGTAGCGTCCTGCGATATATTACTGGCTTCATGAAATTGGGTGAAGTGCCTTAAGGAAATCCTCAGGATGGGCATCTCCAAGTCGGTGTAGAGACCAGGGCCCTTTGAACCACTCAGGGAAGAAAAGCCTCATTTGGGCTGACAGATAAGTGCCACGCGTGCTGCTCTAGCCTCTGACTACGGCCAGGCGGAAGAACTGAAGATGTGTGTTCTGTCCTGGTTAGCCTCCCGGGACCCATGGGAGAGTCTAGGTGTATAACATCTTTTACACCCAAAGGCTGACTATGAGGTTTGTTTCTGCCTCCCTTATCTTTCAGCATTGAAGAAAAAACAAGAACTGTCCTCAGAACCTCTAAACTGCCCTTAGGGGTGGGGCTAAGTTACCATGGTCCTGGTACTTCCCAGGCCTTTTTCTTTTGGTCAACTGTTCCTTTTCAGCCCCACTCTCCTCACCTTCCTTGGGTCTACCAGACCTCTTGTGATACTCAGTCTCCGAGGCAAATTCAAGGAGATCAGATCAGCTCAGGCAAGCTGGAGTGGTTGGGCAGCATCAGATAAGGCTGGAACCTTAGGGAATGTCCTCAAAGTTGGGAAAGGGGGCAGCAGTCACGTCTGCAGAAGATCCCAGCAATGGGTTTCAATAATAAAAGTGTGTGACACAAAGAAGTCGGCTGTTTCTTTGATGATGTAGGTTAGAAAGTCAAGATGGCCTGTACTGTGCCCCAGTGCCTCAGCATCTCAGACAGGTTTCTTGTTGAGTTTCCCATCTTTGGGTTCTGTTCACCCAATCACACACCTGTTCAGTGACGATACCAGAGCTTAGTGATCTCAGGTACTCACGCTAAGAGCACAGAGCACCCTCTACTCTGTGTGACAGAAGTAATGACTAAGTGCACATACCGTGCTTGGAACGTGCTCATGGGAGCCACCAGCCTCCTTTACAGAGGTCAGAGAAGGCTTAGCCAAGGAGAAGAGGTTTGAAGTGAGTTTTAAAGAGTAGATGGACATTCCTAAAGTAGACGTGGCATGGGAAGGGCACTCCAGGGTTAGTCTTGTCCTCTTCCTCTGCCTTTGTTATTTCAGCAAGAAGGGCATTCAGAAGCCCAGGTGATTACCCACTTCTTAACAAGAGGGCAGATTAGGTGCCTTTGGCCTCTTCCACAAGAGCTACCTCTCTATGCTGGCCCCTAACCTTGTTGTTGTTGTATTGTTTTTCAAGACAGAGTTTCTCCATGTAGTCGTAGCTGCCCTTGAACTAGCTCTGTAGACCAGGATGGCCTTGAACTCACAGAGATGCACCGGTCTCTACCTCCCGAGTGTTGGGAATAAAGGCATGAGCCAGCCACCACCACCCGCCTGCTCCCTCATTTTTTAAGCATTTACTACATGAACTTTGACAGTTATGACTCCACTAATGACTGTCCAGCACCACTACCACACATGCACATGCCTGTGGCCACAGCCAGCATTTTTCCAGGCCTGCATGTGCCTGGCCTATGAGACATCTGCTTTGTTTGTATCTTTTTTATTTTGAAGACAGGGTTTCTCTGTGTAGCCTTGACTGTTCTGGACTTGCTTTGTATATCTGGATGGCCTCAAATTCATAGAGATCCACCTGCCTCTGCCTCCCTGAGTGCTGGGATTACAGGAGTGTGCCACCACGCCCAGCTCCTTTGTTTTCCCCCACCTCTCCCCCCCCCAATGCACTTTTATTTATTTACTTTTCATTAGTTTAAATATGGGAAGGGTACAACATCACATGCATTCTGTGTCCAATGGCCTCCGCAGGAATTTGGCATGAACCGTGCCACTGTTTCCATGGGCCGGAGTTACTTTTCCCCAGGTCACTCTGGTTTTGTTTGGTTTGCCTCCAGTAGTCACTGTGTTGCTTTTTGCTTTATACACATAAGCACATCTCTTGCCTAAGTAGAACTCAGTTTCATCCTGAGCATAAACACCTTCATTTTTAAGAAGAGCTGTGTGCTCTTTTTGGTTCCAGACACCTCGCTTGTAGGCAGCAAAAGTGGCCTTGCACTACAGCCTTCCAGACATATCTGTGTTTTAGAAGTCCTGTTCCCAGCAGGCCCCAGAAATCTGCCCCTGAAATCTCAGAAGCAGAAACTTCACTCCTCATTTGTATCTCTTACTGATGCCCACGTGATCCTTCCTTCCTGCCTCTTTTCTTGCTTCATCTACACAAGAAGGCCTAAGGGTGGTGCTGAGGGCTGTGGCTGCTGCTGGATTCCTCAGCACAGTAACAGGACTCTTAATAGTGCCTACAACTTCCACGGTTTAACTCAATCTGACTCTACCTACCGTCCATTAACAGTCTCTCAAGGGTGCTCCATCAGCTGGAGACCTTCTCCCACGTGGGCTTGCCAGGACCTGGGTCTTTCCATTGTGTGACTGACATGGCCATGTCGTCTGCTTTTGCCCAAAACCATGTAGAAGATACACCCGTTTCTTAAATGCCTGGCTCCAAGGTGATAGGTGTAAGCAAGCGTATCGCAGAGTGTCACCAAGGGGCTGTGGGGCCAGGAGTTACAGCCTTCATCAGCTGCTGACCATACGAAAGTAAACATTCATTTTAGAGGACAGCCAGGCCCATCTGAAGAAGCTGACTGTTACTCTAGAAGCCAAACCCAGGTCAGAGTACCAGGACCTTGGCCACTTCTGCTCATCTATCTTCCTTCGCATAACTATTTCCAGGGTAGCTCTGACTTTTCAAATTATAAGCTGATTGGCACATACGGGAAGGAGTGGAAATAGCATAGAAAAAAATCAGACTCTACAAAGGAAATGGAAACTAAGTTCTTTAACCCAGGACATCTATAGAGGCTGAAAAATATTACAGAAAGGGTATAGTGGAGCCTCCCCAACTAGTCCAGGATTCCCAGGAGGTTGTGCAGTGGTGGTGAGGGGCAAACACAGGAGTACTGTCCCAGGTTCCCAGATCTCAAACATCTCCAGAGAGCGATCAGACCCTTTGGGTTTGCCTTCACTTGTTAGCTGTTGAGTTTCCATGGAATTTCTCTGGGATGCATATGAGAACCCCATGAGCTCTTAGGACCAGGGCAAGTGATGGCTCTGTGGAGAGGAGCCACTTACAGCTTAGCTGATGATCTGGTTGCCTCTGGGGTTTGATTAGATTCCCAGGGGCCATTGTTTCTCGTAATTGCTCTCCTTTTTTTCCCCCCTGATGCAATTGGGACAGCATAAGGAGATGCACATGGAGAGCTCCTGGCAATGGCAGTAAGGAGGGATGGGGAAAATAATTCAGCATCTGCCAATGTCAGATGCTGTGCAGAGCACCCGATGTCCGTTATTCCTGTAAGCCTGTGATCCCACAAAGCACCCTACTTTATAAACAAGGAAACAAAGGCGTGGCCTCCCAAACTTCCCAGCTTTCAAGGGCCAGAGCTGGACTTTGAAACAGACCGTGGTTGTTGATGCTTTTCCCCTGCAGTCTGCACACTACCGAGTCCCAGAGCCCCTGCTATCCGTGACCTCAGTAGGGTCGGGCTCTCTGTTTCTTTCCAGGATGGGAAAGGGGTGAAACAACTCCCCAGGGACGGCTGGGCACAACCCTTGGAGTGTCACATGACCAGAAGCTCAGCCTTGGCAATTTCCAGAACCTTAGAGAAGGGCATCGAGAGGCCCCGCCCTCACTCCCAAATAGATGGTTTCCAGGAAGCCCTCTCAAACCAAAAGTTGTCCCACAATACACCGCCATGACTCCTTCATCTGGGTCACTGGCTCCAAAGGGCACATGCCACTCATTCTCTACCTCCTCTGCACTAGACCTCACTTCCTGTCATTTGGGAATGCTGTGGCTCAGCCCAGGAAGTAAACAACGTCATGACCTTACAGCACATCTGCACAGAAAGCAGGGAGGACCACACAGTAGATGGTCAGCCCTGGACCGCCCAGAAGGAAAGCTTTGTTAAAGCTGGCCCTGCCGGAGAGGTGAAGGCCTGGCCTGATATTTGACCCTGACCGTCCGCAGTTCAGGTCCTTCCAACAGGATGTGAGATGTAGATAGCACCTGATGCCTTCTCTACCCAAAGTTGAGTCTCAGAGAAGGCGGCCCCACCTTTGCTTTCAGGAGCTCTTCCTATTACACTGTTGTAGTCGTGTAGGCTTGGGCCCAGAGTACCTGGAGGTGCGGATTCCAGCTCGGCCGCTCACTTAACTCTGTGGTCCCGGGCAAGCCAATCCCTCTACTTTCTCGTATGTAGAGTGTGAGCATCTCCAACGGGATGGTGGATAAAAGCAATCGACACAAAGAGATTATCCAGTTCCTTTGTCACCGTGTCCCTTCACTGAACAAATAAGAGAGAGAGGTCGTGTAAGCAAATCTTCAAGTATAAACTTTCTTCTAGCTTTTGAGCAGTGGACTGATCTCTCTGAAAAGGATATTCTTACCCAGGGCAGGTGGCTATCCAGCTAGCCATTTCTCTAAGTCACAGAGGCCCAAGTTGAGTTTCCCCTGTTCCCAGTGTCACTGATGGGCGAGTTACCTGTCCATGGAACAACTTTCCTCCAGTGTCTTGTCCAGTGGCCTCTGATGACTGTTCAGCTAATGAAGCTGGCAAGTTTAGAGCTGTAAGGGTCACATGTCCTCAGCTCCCATTCTCTTCCCACGGCCGTCTGCCCACTGCCCCATGACACTAATGATGCCTGTTGTCACATCCAACGGACACTTGTAAGTTCTTACCTCACTGAAATCTCCATGGCTTTCAACTGTTCAGCAAACTCGCCAACTTCCTTATCACCAACTTTTCCCCTTCCTCCTCTGGCTGACTTTTCTCGATGCTCCATAAGTTCTGTGACGGTGTTGTTGTAGGGGGTCTGCCTAAATCCAACGTAACTCAAACACCAGGTCAATGCAGATGACAAAAAAAGTATTGTCATCAAGCCGCTACTGATCAATCAAGGCCTCAGAACAGACTTGGGGCTGAACTATGACCCTGAAGGGACGTCGTATAGAGCTTACTTAAAGGATGAAATCACAAAGTGAGGGGGGAGGGGTGGGCTGTAGCATTGTCCAATCATATTTTGACTCAAGGCAAGGGAGTTTCCACCAATCAGTACAGGAGTAGGTTCCTGGGCCTGAGAACATGAACTTAGTTGACCCTACAAACAAGATGGAGAAGTTGTCCTGAAAATGACTGGACTCAGACAATTGTCTCCTTACAAGCTGTCCCTGAGACGTCTGCTCTCAGACAACTGTTTCCTTACAACAGAAGCTGTTCAGCTATTGGGAAGTCCCCAGCTCCCCTAGGGCCTAAGATCTTGACTTAGCTTCCCCCTATGAGTAAATGGAGTCTGAAAATGAAATGGTAGGACTTAGAATAAGTTTCTTTTGCTTGTTCCCAACAGTGTTGCCAGGTTCTCTTCTCTCTGTGGTCCATGATTATGTTGGTTACTTCTCTTCTCGTGGTGGCAAAAATAAATAAATAAATAAATAAATAAATAAGTAATAAAATAAAATAAAAATATTCCCCACAGAGGCAGTGTAAGGGAGAAAGAGTTTATTTTTGGCTCATGATTTTAGCGAGTTTCAGGCCTTTCTGGTGGGGGAGGAATAGTGGACCAGGATTGCTGAGTTGCTTGTTACAGCTTGGCCGTAGACAGGAAGTAGGGGGTGAATAGACCTGATGCGCAGCCAGGCACGCATGCTCCTCAGCTTGCCAGTGTCTGTCTTACCTGCTGACCAAGCAGGCACCGGATCCCTGGGAACACTCCAGGCCCAGCTGAGGTCACACTGGCGCAACCGCATTTCCTGCGGCCTTTCTCCCAGGCCTCTCCACACGGGCATGGGACTCTCGAAGGGTGGGCCCTGATACAGCAGCTGAGGGCAGAATGGCAGGAGCCAGGGACGAGGCAGCTCTGTGGTAGAAGCCTGCCTTCCTGACCTGGCTGGCTCTCACAAGTGCCATGGGTGTCCATCCGCGCTTTCCCTGCAGCGACTCCTGTTCCCTCCCCTCAGCTTCCTCTTGAAGGGTACACCCCCCCCGCCCCCCCTGCCCCCCCCAGCAGCTCCATGGAGTGGGACATCTGCCAAGTCCCTTTAATTGCAGGCTACAGGGAGAGAGAACCCTGTTGCTTCACCAAGTCCATGTAAACATCCTGCTATCATCTCCCCGAACTTTACTCAGGAAAGGGGTCTGTCACTTTAAAGAATAACTAAATGTTCACTTCAAAAATGATTAAACGGTTACTTTATACTGGCCTGAACACCTGGTTATAGTTTTTTCAGCCTTAAAGAAACTCCCTCCTTCCTCTCACCACTGCAGTCAGCTCCAGAGACTTGACCACAGTCCTAGCTGGCTAGAGGCTCATCCCGAGGTAAGTAAAGTTGCTCTTTGGTATACCTAAACTGCAGCAATGGTGTTCCTCCCTCAGACCCCACAGGGGCACTCGGTCAGAAACCTGTCTTCTCCATCCCTCCACCCCTACCTCTGGCAGCATCCACGCCAAAACAGATTCATTTCGTCCAGCTAGACTCCACCTGTCTTAGTCACCGTCCTATTGCTGTGACCACAGTAACTCTGACAAAAGAAAGCATTTCATTGGGGCTGGCTCACAGTGTGTTTCAGATTACGGTGGAGGGCATGGCAGCAGGCAGACAGACATGGTGCTGGAGAGGTAGCTGGGAGTTCTAAATCTGGATCTGCAGGCAACAGGAAGAGGAAGCCACTGGGCCTGGCTTGGGTTGGTGAAACCTCAAAGCCCACCCACCTATAACACACTTCCTCCAACAAGGCCGCGCCTTCTAATCCTTTCAAACAGTGCCATTCCCTAAGCGTTCAAATATATGAACTATGGGAATCACTCTTGTTCAGAGCACCACAACTTCCTAAAGATTCCAAAATCCCACCCTTACCCCCACCCCCTAAATAACATTGCTACCAGCCAGCAGCTTGGAACCAAATAATTCATTCAAACACAGGCACCTGTGAGGAATATCTCATAGGAAACCATAGCAGAGAGCTACATTAATGCTCAGTGCTCAACGGACCATTTCATTTTCTTCCTGGTTTTCCAAATAACATCTGCAGGGCCAGGAGGAATTTGCTCCGTATCACTAAGGTGCAAGAAATGTCACATATCTTCTTAAATTGGATTAGTCTGACAGAGCTGCTGTGGCATGGCTGAACAACATATGTCTTCGTGCTCTTCCCTCAGAGAGCACAGGGCAGACTGCTCTCCACGACGGGTGTCTGCATGGGTACCACCAGGAAGAGTGCACAGGTGGGGAAAGACCGTTGCCCTACAGTCTTAGAAACTCCACACTCCTGGTCAGCCTCAGGCTGTTCTCCTCTGTCAAACCCCCCAAAGCCACGTCCCCAGCAGATATAGCTGGCTTCTTTTAAGAGCTCTGCTTTACAAAGATGCATAAGCCAAAAGCCAACATGAGCATAGGTTTCAATAATTACGCACTGGTTTTTGTGCAAATATGAGTTTTCATTGCTCTGAAACAAATGACTATAGGCGGGATTCTTGAATCATCTTGGTTTTGTATGGGTTTGTGTCTGTGTGTGTGTGTGTGTGTGTGTGTGTGTGTGTGTGTGTGTGTGTGTGTGCATATGAGCATATGAGTGCTCGTGTCAGAGAATCCACTGGAGCTGGACTTCCAGGGGATTGTGAGCCAACCGACCTGGGTGCTGCGAGCTAAATCTCAGTCTTCTGCAAGAACAGAATGTGTTCTCAATTGCTGAGCCATCTCTCCAGCCCTTCTTGGGTCATCTTGTAATTGTGAACAACAGCAGCAACAACAACAACAAACCTTCCTGTTTCCAGCGTGTCTGTACCATGCTTTACAGGCTGTGCCAGTACTTAGTATCGTCAGTATATTTTAAAGGCATCTAATTTGATGTCTAACAGTGTCTAAGGTGTTTTGGTTTGTGTTTTCCTGATACACAAAAAGATCGTCTTTGGTGAAGTACTATTTAAATACTTTTTACCGTACCTTTGGTTGTTTCTTATGAAGTTTTGTGATGGGTAATCTTCATTGTTTACTTAACCAGATTTAGAATCACCATGGCAACTCCTCAGGTGTGTTTGTGAGGGTATTTCCAGAAAGGTCCAAGTGAGGATGGAAGATATTCCCACCTTGAATGTGGCTGGAGAAAGCAAGCTGTATGTAAGCTCTCCTCTTTCTCAGCTTCCTGGCTGAAGGCATGTGACTGGCTGCCTCACACTGCTGTCACTGTGACACCACAAGGGTGGACTGCATCTTCAAACGGTGTGTCCTCAGACTGTGAGGCAGTGTAGATCTTCCTTTTCTTAAGTTGCTTTTGTCCAGTGTTTTGTCACAGAGATTAGAAACGTAGCTAATATAAAATTTCAGAGTTCTATACCTATACAGGAGCTGGAGTCTTTGTTAGAACTGTGCTTTGCAAACGCTTTCTCTGTATGACTTTCCTCGGTCTCTTAACTGTATCCTTAATCAGAACAAATTATTTTAACATTGTAGCATCAATTTATAAACTTTTTCTTTTCCAACTGTGTTACAGCCAAGACTCTTGCCAAATCCAAGCTCACAAGGATGTCATTTGATGCTTTTAAATTGTTAGTGTTTTATGTCTCATAATCAGGATAGTGAGCCACTTTGATACGGCTCAGATGTAGGTTACTGTTTGGTGTTGTTTATTTGGAAAAGGACATCCAAGGGTCCCAGCATCCTGTACTGAAGAATCTACACTTTCTCATCTAATTGTCTTTGTACTTGATCAAAAACCAACTGAATGTATTAGTATGCATATATATCTAACTCTGTATTCTGTTCCATTGATCTATAAGTCTGGTTATTATTATTGTTATTACTAATTATTATTATTCAGCACTATGATTGGCATCCAGTACTTCTAGGCAAGCACTCTATCACTGAGTTCTGCCATCTCAATCCTACATGTCTACCCTTTAATCAATATCATCCATGTTAATTATCATATGATTCAAAACTAGGTGTGCAATTCTCCCTTGTTCCTGGGGTCACCGGCCCTCAGGAACAGGGGAGTAGAAGCAACAAACTGAGGGTTCAGTGGCCCATGAACACAAATGGAAATAATCTTCAGTGATCAGCTGAAGAGAGGCAGATCAATTTTATTAGGAGTGGAGGAGGGTTATATAGAACTTTGTGGGGGGGGGCGTGAATCCAGGGGGCGTGAATGTCTTGGCTGAAGGGCTGAGGTACTGAGATGCCTTATTAGCATAGGGAGGCATTCCAGCAGTCCCAAGTGCTTGCTAAACAGATTCTATGGGGGTAAGGGAGTTAGTTGGACCTGTAACTTCCCTAAGGACAAGTGACATTCAGCCTCCCCAGATCAGGCAGAGATAAGGGAGCCCTACTGACAAATGGAGTCCTCCATTTTGCCGAGCTCAGGGCTTTCACGTCATAAAAGACTGCCACCTTAGAAGTCAACCTGGATGAGGTAAATCCTCCATGTTCATATTACTATATAAAATTGTTTTGCTTATGTTCTTTATCTACATTTAAAATATAAATTTTAGAATCAATTTATTTGTGTTTATGAAGATTCCTGCTGGAATCTTGGTTAGGTTATATTAAATCAATACATCACTTTGGAAAGAATGAATCTAACAGTTATACTGAATTTTTATAATCAATGAACATGATATATTGCTATATTTAGATTTTTTAAATTTCTTTTAAAATGATTACAGATTCTGTAGTTTTCAGTATACAGATCCTCCATCTAATTGGTTAGAGTCACAGCTAAGTTTTCATGTGTTTAAAATATTAGTAAAATATTTTTAAAAGGAGAATTATTGAACAGTTTTTCAAACTTCACTTACATATATGTACAAAATTTTAATTTTATTATTTTTGTTAATGTATGTCTATGTGAGTGCCATATATGCAGGTGACTGCAGAGGCCAGAAGAAGACATTGGATCTCCTGTCCCCTAAAGCTAGATTTACAGGTTATGAGCCACCCAGTATAGGTACTGAAGTCCTTTGGAAGAATAGCAAATGCTCTTAACTGTGGAACCACCTTTCCAAACCCTTTACAGACCTTAATAAAAGGTAACTGGATTCTAATACTTGCTTCTGTATTCAATATGTTATGATATATTATTTGGTTGAAATATATTAAGAAAATTCAACTTCATAAAGAATTATAAAGTAGAAGGGCATTTGAAAGCCTTTTAGATAAATGTAGATTTTTTTAAAATTTGTTATTTGTAGTGGTTTGAATGAAAATGGCCCCCATAGACTTATTGGGAAAAGAACTATTAGGAGGTATGACCTGGTTGAAGTAGGTGTGGCCTTGTTGAAGTAGGTGTGGCCTTGTTGGAGGAAGTATGTCACTGGGGGGCTGGACTTTGAGGTTTCAAAAACTCAAGCCAGGCCCAGTGGCTCACTATCTCTTCCTGCTGCCTGTGGATCTAGATGTAGAAGTCTCAGCTACTCCTCCAGCACCATGTCTGCCTGTGTGCTGTCACGCTTCCTGCCATGACAATAGTGAACTAAACCTCTGAAACTGTAAGCCAGCCTCAGTGAAATGTTTTCCTTTGTAAGAATAGTGCTGGTCATGGTGTCTCTTCACAGAAATAGAAACCCCAGCTAAGACACTACTGTGCTCAAACTTTGCCATATAGCATCTGAAACCATACCATAGACTCTTTTCTAGTTATTTTGAATTGAATTCTCTTGCACTATCTGTGCTGCGCTTGGACCGAGTTGCACCCATATCTAATTTTGTACTTTAGCATCATTTGAATGGCCAATTGGAAAATATAAGTTATCTGAATTCTGACTGTCTCTTAGTGCTGATCCATTTTATTATGCGATATCAAAATTACAGGTATTAACATCTGAAAAGACTCTTTAGAGATTAGACAACTGTCAAGTTTATGGTGAAAGAGACATGCTTTCTTGCAAATTCTAATTTTCACCTGAAAAACTGTCTGTGATTAGCAGTAAATATTAGCAGCTTATTTCCTCACAATGACAAGCCGATTTTGTTCATCTCTGGGAAAATGATTCCCAACTATCAGGTCTAAATAATCACAGTTTGTCTATCAATTTTCTTTCAAGGAAAAATACTGCTTCATGAGAAGAGTGGCTAGCTCAACATATGGATCAAAAGCGTGCTTTTCCTTTATATGCACATGATACCTGTGTGTTTCAGAAATGCTTCGTGTAGCCCTCCCTTCCTGTCACAGCAAATATTAAAAAGCTTTTTTTGCTCAGTGTTGAGACTTAATGATAGTAATAAGTTCATTGCTTCGCTGGGATGTTCTTCAATAAGCTGACAAGCACGTGAATGAGAAGGACGCAGTAATTATAGGTCCAGTTTGATGCCCTGTCTTGATTCATGAGATGGAGCCAACGGTTTTATTTGTCATTGCTTTTGTGCCATTGGTGCAGTTGTTGACCCAATGAAGAGGTCAGATGACATCGTGGTATGATTAGGAAACTAGTTTTGGTCCCCGAAAAATGTCTCTGGCACTTAGCAGTGCTCGGGTTCTAGTTTGAGGACCGGACCCCTCAACTGGCCCTCACCACAGAGAGTGACACCCAGTGTGAATGATTTCAGATACTTCCTGGAAATTCCACTGGAACCACGTCCTCTTCCTTCCCTCACTTCCTGTTGTTGTGGGGAAAGTGGATAATCTAAGAGGGCTAAGGCTTTGTGCCTATGAGCTGTGTCTTGCTGAAGAACAGGGGTGGATGCTGACGTAACTGTAGCTTCACAGGGAGCGCAATGGGTGGGAGAAGAAGAGTGACCAGGGATTTGAGTGTTCTAAACTTTCTGGTCCTGATGCCGCCCAGGTGAGTGTGTGAATACTAGTAAGAAACATTTGAATCATTTCCCCCAGAATTGGAGAAAACAGGACTGATGTTCTCAAAACCAGTGGGTAGTGTCTTAGTGGTTGGAACTAGAGATGAGAAGACACTGGTCTCTGTAATGGTTAGTGTTAATTATCATCTGGACAGAATCTAAAATCACCTAAGAAATAGACTATAGGTCTGGGGGGCAGAAACTACCTTGAATATGTTAATTGAGGTGACCAAACAAACAAACAAACAAACAAACAACCAAAAAACCCTACCCATGGAGGGTGGCACCATTCCATTGGCTAGCGTCCTAGACAACATGGATGGGAAAGAGGAGCCAAACAGCAACATCTTCCATTCATCCATCTCTAGTTCCTGCTTGTGGATGCAATGTGCCCAGCTGTGTCCTGACACTGACTTCTTTGCCGTGATGGGCCGTGTGACTTGAACCACAGGCCAGAATAAAATGTTTGTACCTTTAAGTTGTTTTTCTTTTTTTTTCCCAAAGAAGTTTATCATAGCAACAAAAAACTAAGACAGTCCCTCACTGATAATCCTTCTGAATGGTTAATTTTGATATCAATATGTTGGAATTTAAAACCACCTAGGCTTGCCAGGTAGTGGCTTTAATCTCAGCTCTCAGGAGACAGAGGCAGGCAGATCTTGACTTTGAGGCCAGGCTGGTCTACAGACTGAGTTCCAGAAAGGCCAGAGATACACAGAGAAATGCAGTCTCAAAAAACAAAACAACACAAAACAAAGCAAACAAACAGAAACCCACCTAGCCTTGTCTGGAAAAGTGTTTAGAAGTAAGAGAAAATGACCCTCCCGGAATGTGAGTGGCATCATCCCATGTACTGCAGGCGTGTACAAAACAACATGGAGGGCGTGAGCTGAGCAGAGCCCATCTCTCTCCATTCCTAACTGTGGGCGCGTGGTGATCGGCTGCCTCATGCCTTCCCTGCCACAGCGATCTATATACTCTCACCATGACCCTAAACAGACCCTTCCTTCCTTAGGTTGCTTTTTTTTGTCATGGCAAGAACAAAAAAAAACTGGTATATTTTCTGGTGATCCATGTCCAGCAGTACTGAGTGAAGTGTCATGGTCACTTAACAGTTACAGAGGCTGTAGGAAACGCTGGGAGCTGGGCAGAGGACACATGCCTCTAGATAATTTATCGCAGTGTCCTCCTCCCCCCCCCTCTCTCTCTCGTGTGTGTGTGTGTGTGTGTGTGTGTGTGTGTGTGTGTGTGTGTGTGTGTTTCCTAGGAACTAAGTCATACTAGACAAGCCCCTACAACTAGCCCACCCTCCCCAGCCCAGCCTGTGTTGTCTTAAAGTTTGACTACATCGATAATGTGCTTTAGATCTTATTACAGAAGCACACAAAAGAAAGGTCCCAAACAATCCCCCAAAGTACAAAGAAAATATAAGAGTTATTATTTAAACTCATCATATTGTCCTGTACTTTATTTCATATAATCTCTAAACATTACAAAGTCACTATTATTGTAAGGAAGAAATTAAATCCCTTCTAGGTCTCACCACATAAAGGTAAATATTGTGAGCATTTTGGTGAAATATTCCTGGAACTTCCTCTACATATCATAGAGGTATATTTTTATATGTATAAGATAATTTTATATAGATGCCTTGGCACCTTGATTGCTTGTTTGTTTGTTTGTTTCCTTTTGCAACAGGGTTTCTCTGTGTAGGCCGTCCTGGAACTCAGTCTGTACACCAGGCTGGCCTTGAACTCAGAGATCTGCCTGCCTCTGCCTCCTAAGCACTGGAATTAAAGGTGGGCGCTACCACGCCCAACTCCTTCCTAATAATAGAGATTAATGCCTTCTCCAGGAGTTGGGTATTATCGTTGTTTCTACTTGTTTCAGACTATGCTGGCACAAGGCTGTATCCGTTTACTTAATGGATAACTGAGTTGGGTGTGGACATGCTGTTAGGATAGCAGGTAGGATGGTCCACATGGGAGATAGCAGGTAGGATGGCCCACATGGGAGATAGCAGGTAGGATGGCCCACATGGGAGATAGCAGGTAGGATGGCCCACATGGGAGATAGCAGGTAGGATGGCCCACATGGGAGATAGCAGGTAGGATGGCCCACATGGGAGATAGCAGGTAGGATGGCCCACATGGGAGATGTCCCCCTTAGAAGTCCCCGAGTAGAAAGAGCCTTGGTCTCCAGCTAGCATAACTAATCACAGACAGATCCCTGAACCTTGAGGGCTGTGATACACCAGTGGACCAGTCCACTGAGGGACTCATAGTTGACAATGCTATTGAGAGGCCATGGCGTGAGTCAGAACACACCTTTCCTTCTTGAACCTTACATCTGACACTGGTGAGGATTGAGCAATGCTTCAGGAGAGCTCCCGGTTTTGGGGCAATTTTTAACAAACCAGGTTTGTGACTGAGAAAACCCAATGTGATCTCAGGCCTCACAGAGTCAAGCAAGCAGGCGTTTAGAAACACAACTAAACTTAGATGCTGCTATCAATACATGACGAAATAGGGAGGTGGAGGAGAGGACCTGGGAGGAGTTGGGGAAAGGAAAAACACTATCAAAATATATTGTGTGAAAATATTTAAATAGAAAATTTAATAGAAAAAAACTCATGTAAAGATCGGATCTTCTATAGCAAGATCTGCCCTTGTCTGGTGATGGCGTTTGGGGTGGTAGGGGAGAGCAGCGAAGGCTTCGTTGGATGGGTAGAGTAGAGCCAAGAGCCTGACACTGAGGAGACAGTCAGGAGATCAAGAGCAAGAGCTGTGCTCAGGGCAGACAGGAAGGAAGTATCTTTTTCCCACATTCACTGGCACTCCACTTGTCTCCAGGCTGCCACCAACTGAGCATCTTGCTTGGAACCCTGTCCACACAAAGGGGTTCCTACCCTTAGCCTGCTGCTCCGTTTCCCCTCCAGAGGCAGTAGGCCACAGGCGGAAGAAGGTAAAGAAGGCTGGAGAGGCTGGAGTTCCAAGGGTCCCAGGGAGCATGCGTGTAGAGGATGTGGAAGAGGTTGGCAGAGTGCCTTTTTTCTCATCCTGCACATCTGGATATATACATGTGTGAGTCTGTGTTGACTGTCTAAGTGCCTTTGGGAGATGTTTGAGTACACTGGCTCTCAGACTGAGCTCTCTTGGCCAAGCATCAGCCTCCTTTGGGGGTTGACCTAGGAATTCACGATGGTGATACACATTCAAGTGTAAGGACCCTGGCTTGGAGGCTGTGCTTGTTTGCGTGCACCTGTGTGGGTAAGGCTTGGGGCTAATTTGCCTTGCAGGTGGAGATTTGCATGTGCGCATCCTTGTGACAGGAAGCCCACTCCATCTCACTTGACCTTATCCTCTCCAGTGTTCTCCCAGGCTAGGGCAGCCATTCTGGGGCACTTTACAAATATTTAGTGGCAATCTAACAATGGAAGCCAGATGTGTCTCCAGTCAGCCTAGCCCATCTTCTGTGCCAGGCCCAAGGCAGAACAGCCACAAGGCTCCCTCCTTTCATCACAGACAGAAATCTAATCTAACAGTGCAGAAAGCAGGGACAAGAAAAAAAAATGCCTTATTCAGAGAAAAACAAACAAAACCCACCTGCTTGTTCCATTGGTTTTTGCTGGGATGAAATGAATAGTTTCTACCTATCCTTGGCAAATGGCTTGGTAAGGCGGGGGAGAGAGAGGGTAGGAGTGGGTGGTGTACCTCAGTCCTGCACAAGGCAGGGTTTGGAATGGCTGGTGGAAATGGAAATATGTATGGTGAGAGCTCCTTGTGGGCAGAAGCCTTCCCCAAAGAAAACTCCAAACAAGTATCTCTTTGCAACCAGATTTCAATTCTAGCTCTAATATTTGCCAACTAACTGACCTTGGTCATGTTTGCTTTATCTCTTTCATGTCTCCTGTCTCTGGAGCAGAGAATGGGGTCCACGTAACAGGCCTGCTGTGTAGATTAAATAAGATGAGAAACAGGGACAGCTGTCCGATGCCACTGTGCTGTTTCCTTGATGCCTCTCCTGCCCAGAGAACTGCATCAGTTTTCTGAACCCACCACCTGAGCCCACTCAGAGGCTTAAATGTGGTTTCCCGGGACTCCTCAGATACAGGGATGAGACTAATGGCTACTTTTTCCCTCTTGGAATACTCCGTTTCCAAGCATCCTGTAACGTCCGAAGAAGGACATGCATTGCTTTGACCATATAAATCCAGTCCTGAAACTTGCACCCACCATGACTTAATGTTTATGCAAATGCACCATAGACAGAGTCGCAGGAAAGAAACCTAGCTGGCAGGTTGCTGTGTGTGGTAAGGTGTGCTACAGACCTACTTTGTACCTGGTACCTCATAGGTATGTATTACATGAAGTTCTGTCTTGGTTCTGGGTTTATTAGTATATGCAAGCAAAGAACAATTATTGGGGCTGGTTAGATTTTTCAGTCAGTAAATTGCTTGCCTAGAAATCACGAGGTCATGAGTTCAATTCCCAGAACTCCCATAAAAAAAATCCAGGCACAGTGATATGTGCTTGTAATCACAGTGCTAGAGAGGCAGAGACAAGCAGATCTCTGGATCTTTCTGCCAACCAAACATAGCTTACTTGATGACCTCCAGGCCAGTAAGAGACTCTGTTTTAAAAAAAAAAAAAAATCACAGATGGTGCCGAAGGAATGACATGCAAGGTTGACACATGACACACACACACACACCTACATGCACACACATATACATGCACACCTACTCATACATGTGTACATACACATCCACACACACGTCTAAATGCACATAAACATGCACACACACACATATGCAGTCCCAGTCCTACATATAATAAAAGAAACAAATACTTATTGTGCAATTACCACCGCCTGGCACTGCAGCAGCTGTGTTATTCATGCTAATCAATTTTCATAAGTCCATGGAATAAGTAATACATGTCATGAATATTATCGTAACACGCGGGGAAGAAGCCGAAGCTTACAGAAGCTGAGTCACTTATTCAGGACCATCAGTAATTAATGAATTCCGAAGAGTAGTTATGTGAGCTCGTCCTCCTCCCCTCGACAGCCTCCAAATGCATCTTGTTCTGCACCATGGAGTCTGTAGACAAGATTATTGGTCTCTCCACTGAATAAGGAGAGCTGGGGAGATGGCTTAGTGGGTAAAGCGCTTGCTGCACACGCTTGAGGACCCGAGTTCAGATCCCCAGCACCCGCCAGACACAGGACACAGGACACAGCATGCCTCTGCAATCCCAATAGAGAGAGATGAATCCCCGAGAGCTGGCAGGCCAGCTAGCTTGGTGCTGTGGAGAACAAGCGAGGTGAAAGAAGACCGACAGCCAAGGCTGTCATATGACCTTGTCGTGCGCCATGTCGCACAGGCACCTGCAGAAAGAGAGAGGAATGAGGTGGGGGAGGGGGAGAAAGAGAAGAATTATTTGCTAAGGAAGTAAGTTTACCACCCTCGCTTATTCTGCCTATTCTGACCAAAGGGAGAGCTTTTTTCTTTTTCTTTTTTTTTCCATTTTTTTGTTTGTTTGTTTGTTTTGTTTTGTTTTGTTTTCTGCTGCCCAGCCTGACGTTTCCTGCTTCAGGCAAAAAGTCCTTCTCTCTTATTCAACGATGGCTTGCTCCACGACCTGCAGTTCTTAAGAGAGTGAGACACTGGAGACAAACCTGACTGGGCCATTGTCTGGAATCCTCCTCCAAGGGCAAAGGGAGGCTAGCCTTTGAAGGGGGAGAGAGGCAGGGAGAGACTTCTGGATGCCACGCCCAGGGAGCTCCGTTCCCAGGGACCATTGGCCGTTCTCATCAGCACATTTGACCCTGAATGGACTCAGGTTGCAGGACTCTCTTGACTGCTGCACAGCAACTAGCCTGCAGTCAGGAAGATGGTCATGATGAGTCCCACAGCAGAGTTCCACCCTTCTCTTACTTTGGATGCTATGGCTGGACACACCTTGGCTGGGACAGCGAAGACCAGCACCTTCCCATATATGGCTCGTGAACAAATATTTTTCAAGCACTTAGGGAAGCATTGCATTTTCTCGATCCACAAAAATCCCAAGAAATGTGTGGGTCAAGGGAACTGGACTAGTTTCAGGAGACCTCACTCTAGTCTTACGGCAGCTGCACACAAACTGTGTGCCTCTGGGCAAGTCACTTGCTGTCATAGTTACCTTTACTTGTCAACTTGACACTCCTGGGAAGAGAGAGCCTCCAGGGAGGACTTGCTGTCGTTACATCGGCCTGTGGCCATTCTTTATTGCTAGTTGCTGTAGGGAGGGCTCAGTGTACCATGAGCAGTGCCATCCCTAAGCAGGTGGATCTGGGCTGTAAGAAAGCTCGCTGAGAAACCTGTGGAGATCACACAGGAAACAGCTTCCTTCCGCAGCTTCTGCTTCAGGTTCCTGCCTCCAGGTTCCTGCTGGAGTTCCTGCCCTGACTTCCTGCAGTGATGCAGTGTCACCTCCCTAAGCTGTTTTGGCCATGGTGTTTATTACATCAATAGAGAAGCAAACCAGAACACGAATTCTCTCTGGGCTTTGGACTCCTAGTTTTCAAAATGTTCTCTAAGGTCAGATCCCGTCCCAGTATTTCTGGCTCTGCTTCATTTCTCCTCGTTCTGTCCCTTTCTGAGGCTATTTCTACAGCTATCCGATCTCCCGGAGCACAGGTATCCCCAATGGGCTGCTGCAGGTCAGGTCACTGTATTCTAGACTCAGAGCCATCTGCCACAGCTGTGGTGGAAGTCACTGGAAGCTCAGCTCTCAGTCCCAGGGGGTTTGTGAAGATGTAGATGATCTGGTCGTATCCTTGACCCCAGGTCCTGTCCTGACTCACAGGCCTGAAACAGGGGACCTTGTCACCCTCGGTCAGTCATCCACTGTCGTGAAGCTAAGTGCTCCTGATGTTACATTTTAAACAATAGCTGCTTTATCTGCTCATGATGCACAGTGAAGGAACTTGGATAATGGTTGCCAGTCAAGGTCATTGAATCAACCTGGCTGGGAGCCTGGCTGGCTGGAGACATTCTACACGAATAACATCGGGCCTCTCCTCTGCAGGGAATCTGTGTCAGCTGGCTTCTGCGAGACAAGTCCACATTCCAAACATGGAAGGTAAAAGTCACACATTTGCCCAAAGCCCAGTCTAGAAAGTCAACAGGTCTGTCTCTTTTTTATTGCTTAGATTGAGGTACAGGCTTGGGTGTGGTGGTGCATGTCGGTAATCTCAGTACCAGGGAGACAGGGGTTCCATCCCTAGGGCTTGCTGGCCAGTCAGCCTAGTTACCTGAGACCAACCAGGACCAGCAGAGAAACTTTATGTCAAAAGGAGAAGGGGAGAGGAGAGGGGGAGGAGAAGGAGGTAAAAAGTGGTTTCTTTTTTTAATTTATTTTATTTTATTTAATTAATTTATTAAGATTACAACTCAATTGTTATCCCAAAAGTGGTTAGTTTCTAAGGAATAGCGCCTAAGGCTGTCCTCTGGTCTCCACATGAACATATGTACATACAGGCTTTCGCATTCCTGTGTGTCTCCCACCCCAATAATAATAAGTTATATAGCCTAGGCTGAGGGAGAGGCACACACCCATACACACACACACACACATACACACACACAAACAGAGAGAGAGAGGGGGGGGGAAAGAGTGACAGTGAGTCATGACAGATAAGTGGGAAAGGCAAGAAGTGCTACTGAGGCCAGCTCTGGGCTTCTAGATTGTCATAATTGTAAAAACACTTTCCCAGTGAGCCTGATGTATCCAGAGTCTGGCAGCCATGTCCTGAGGACCTGCCTGTCATCTCCCCGCTTCTCCTCCTGCCAATTAAGGCGCAGCTTTAGACTGCATCACAGCACTGACGCTAATGGACCCATGACTGATGTGTCCTGTGCTCTCTGTGGATATGGGCCCTGTCTTTGTATTCAGGAAGCAGCCATTATACACCAGTGGCCTTGATGAAGGGGGAGGGGAGGAAGGAGGCTAACCGTGTGTGCAAGATGTCCTCCTGGCTTCCCGTCCTCACTTTGCTCCTCATCTGGGAGCAGCCAACTTTGTCAAGCAGCTCCCGGGGCTGAGCCATCGCAGCCCTCCTTGGCTCTGAGTTTGTTCTGAATTACACGTAGGGAAGGAGTAACTGTGAGTTCTTCTTTTGACCGTGTACCCAGGAGACATGTACCAGGACGTATGTAAGTGCTTAGCGGGGAGAACGAGAGTGGGGGCCATTTTGTAACCATCACCTCTCACCTGCCACATCTAAGATCCTTAAAAAGCCCTGAATGTGAAAATTAATTATTGGAGGTGATACTTTAAATGGTGGTCATAAAAACCAGACCCTGGTCTGAGAAGTGATTACAGCAACATCAGTTACTTATTACAGACAGCTGGGAGGGTGGGGCAGTCTCCAGACAGAAAGTCCTTTCTACTCAAACCAAAGAGCCAGGGCCCTTACGGCCACAATGTCTGCTGAGCCCTTCCCCTGCCTACAACCCATGTTCCTCTTGGATGTCCAGTGTCACTCAGAGATGTAGGCTTTGCCCTTATAGGTCCTGATATCACACTGGGGGGGGGGGGCAGGGCAGGGAGTCACATGGGGGTGGGGGTGGGGGTGGGGGTGGGGAGGCAACTCCCCTGCCCTGGTGGCAGTTCCCTGTAGACTCCCTATGACTTCAAATAGCTATTTGTTTTCCTAAACTGCAGCTCAGGCTTTTGGGGGTGGGGTGGGGGTGGGGCGGGGTGGAATTGGGAGCAGCAGATGCCAGAGAGGACAGGTGGATTCGTTCAGCCTTCCCTGCCCAGTGAACAGACAGGGCTGTGGCGTTACAGACTGAATGGAGCCTCCTGCTGGCTTGCTAGCTTTCCTCCTGGATGAGGACTCAGCTGAGGCTTTGCTTCTGAGCCCTCATCCTGTGGGTTTGGAGCAGGTAGACGTTGATAAACAGGTGCGTCTCCACATGAACGCTGGCTCCAGGCACTCTGGGTGAGGCGGGAGTTCAGGCGCCTGCGCGAGTTCACAGGCTGTTTCTCTGTGCATGGGAAAGCAGGAATATGAAGCTATTCTGGTTTTGACTAGAGAGCCATTATGTCTTGGATTTCCAACGTCATTATCTCCAAAGGGCAACACTGTTCCTTGTTGCTCGCATTTGCATGCACAAGAAGACAATTGCTGCAGATTTGCAGAATGGAAAGGCTTTGAAGGGAGTGGCCTAGGTTCTCATTTGGATAGCCAACCCTGCTTTCTGAAAGACCTGTGCTCCCTAATTAGGGATCTTAGCAAGTGGCACCTAGGAGTGATATTTCACACTTACAAGCAAGTTTAAGCTAATCAGGCAGCAATGGGCCCTCCCAGACTGATGGGATGGGGGTGGTTTTTACACTCAGGGATAAAAGAAAAAAAAAATCATCCATGTTGCTTGCCTGGAGAAGTGCTGTTTTCTTGCCCATTTTAGCTCTCTTGAGGTAAGGGCAAGAGTTTATTAACAAAGCTAATAATTAGCATAGGTGTGGTCTAGGCTGAGGGGACTACTGCTCAGAGTACCAGCCCCAAAAACCTTTGATGGCCTCTGGGAAGGATCTTTGGCTAAGCTTGGCAGTCATTAGCTAAACAGACAGCAAGGAAGGTGTCTGGGGTGAAGATAAAAAGAACTTGTTTAGGAATCAGATCACAAGGGGCTCATGAGTCAATAGTCACGATGATTTTTTAAAATTAATTTATTCTTGTTACATCTGAATGGTTATCCCATCCCTTGTATCCTCCCATTCTTCCCTCCCTCCCATTTCTCCCTTACTCCCCTCCTCTATGACTGTGCCTGAGGGGGACCTCCTTCCCCTGTATATGCTCATAGGGTATCAAGTCTCTTCTTGGTAGCCTGCTATCCTTCCTCTGAGTGCCACCAGGTCTCCTGCTCCAGGGGACATGGTCAAATATGAGGCACCAGAGTATGTGTGAAAGTCATACCCCACTCTCCACTCAACTGTGGAGAATGTCCTGTCCATTGGCTAGATCTGGGTAGGGGTTTGAAGTTTACGGCCTGTATTGTCCTTGGCTGGTGCCTTAGTTTGAGCAGGACCCCTGGGCCCAAATCTGCCTATCATAGCGTTCTTCTTGTAGGTTTCTAGGACCCTCTGGATCCTTCTACTTTGCTATTCTCCCATGCTTCTCTCATCTAGAGTCCCAATAGGATGTCCTCCCCTCTGTCCCAGTTTCCTGGTAAGTGAAGACTTTCATGGGACATGCCGTCACAATGATTTAAATTGAGAAAGTTGTCAGTGGCTCACCCTGCAAGACATTGTATGCGCGGACTAAGATGCTAAACCTGACTAAGGAGACCTCATTTCTGTCAGGGCAGTCAACATACACCTTTGAACACGGAGCTCGGACCATGGTATATGTACAGTGACAGTAGAGGCACAGTGCTGCTTGACTGAAATAATGGAACGAGCAAGGCAGAGTTATAGTATATAAATGCAGGTTTATTGGAAGCAGCTCTCGGCCACCACGCAGAGGAACAGGGGGAGAGAGTAAAGTGCACATGGAGAGAGGAGGGAGAGATGGAGGGGAAGGAGAAGAAGAGGGGAAACACTGAAAGAGAGAGGAGAGCAGGAGGGCGGGGCGGGAAACCAAAATGTCTAGGCTATCTGGTGAAGGGCCTCTGGGAGACAGGAAGCCTCCCCCCCCCTCCCCCCTCCCCCCCCCAAGCTAGGGAATTCAGAGCAGAGGGCAGGTGAGCCAGCCATGCCCTGCAGCAGGTAGGGACCCAGGGATGCCTGAAACTAAACAGTGCTCATGACTCGGAAATGAGAGCCTTAATTCCCATGAGGCAATGTTTTATTTAACTCTGTGGGGCAGTAGGAGTCTTGTATGAGGCTGCGTCAAATGGGGAAAGTCCTATGAGCCAAGGCTGGATGGCAGAAAAGCAGGCAGTGAGTATGGAAGCCGTGAACTCTTGGCTTGGAGCTCAGCACCCACCTCCATGGGAGTTCAGGGGATGACGTAAGAGCAGTAGGTGGCCATTGGGTTATACACACTGCGTGTGATGGTCGGAATGTGGACCTCAAACTTACAGGAATTGTGGGAACTCAGTCCACTGTGATGGTTTACTTTCATTGTCAACTTGGCTAGATTTAGAGTGGCCATGGAAACATACCTCTGGGTGGGTCTATGAGAGTGTTTCCAGAAAGGTTTAACAAAGCAGGGGAGACTCCCCCTGAGTTCCCATGGGCTGGGGTCTGGATGGAATGACAAGGAGACTGCAACCTCCCTGCCAGCGTGTTACTCTGTCTACTTCCTGACCGTGGATAGGACCATGCAGCTGCACCTCGGTCCTGCTGCCATGCCTTTCCAGCCGTGAGGGACTACACCCTCAGTCTCCTCAGTCTGTGAGCCAAACAAAGCCATTTTTTGTCACAAAAATGAAAAAAAAAAAAAAAAAGGCAACCAGACAGGAGTCAATAATAGAGGTAGAGGTGGGGAGACTGAGGCAGAGCCAGCAGTAAGAGGCTGACTGACAGAAGCAATGGTTACGAGACAGCACACAGCCAAGGGAGGAACCTCTTCTGGATGAAGACGTGAGTTGATGGTGGTGCTGCTGAGATGAAGGAAGATGCAGGGGATTGGGAGAGCTGCGGCTTGTAGCTTGCATATGGAATATCCCACAAAGACCCACGTGCTAAGGGCTTGATCTCCTGACGGAAATTGGGAGGAAAGAATGTCCTTAAGAGACTTAGCTGAAAGCTGGGCGTGGTGATGCACACCTTTAATCCCAGCACTCGGGAGGCAGAGATAGGCGAATCACTGTGAGTTCGAGGCCAACCTTGTCTACTTTTCCTCCGATACCGGGAGCAGAGAGGCTCTCCTCTACCAAGCACCATAGGTTCCCCCACGTGATGTTCTTCCTCAGCACAGGCTCAAATCATTGAGGCGGAGTCACCATAAACAGAGCCCTCCAAAGCTGTGAGCCAAACAGTCTCTTTTCTCTTTATAAGCTGGCTTGACTTTGGTATGCGTTACAGTAGGGGAAACGCTGACTAACCCATGTGGGATGCTGGGTTCCTGGGTTTCCTGTCAGGAAGAGAGGACTAAGCTTAAGCGAGTGGCAAAAACATGGCTGGTGATAGATTGCTTGGAAATTACATACAAAGACAAAGGGCCTGACAGGTTCCCCGGGGGAGAAGCCTAGAGGAATGTAGGGAGGGTTAGGGAGGAGGATCACGGAGTGGCCTGAATGAGTGTGGAATCTGGGAGCTGCCCTCTCCAGGCATGACAGCATGCACAAGGAAGGCGATGAATGGCTACACAGCAGCAGTTGGTGAGGGGAACTTCTCCCTCTCTGTAGTCTGCTTCTTGAGAAGACTGGCACCCAGTGACCTCTAGGTCTCCGTTGGAGAGGTGCCAGTTAGGAGGGCCAGGGTAAGTGGGAATTTCTGGTCCTCCTAGGCCCCTTTAATTGCCCATGTGAGCCCCCCTCCCTTGGACAAGGCGGCCTTCTCACTGACCCTAAAAGGTCTACTTCAGCCATAGCACACGGACTTAAGTGACTGCTATTAGGTCCAGGGTTTAGTTATGTGGTTTAGGGTGAGCTTTTTTGCACAGGGCCATCTGTGACCCACTCAACAGTGTCATCCTGGCACGGAGTCTTCCCGTGGTTCTAGATCTGGGCACTCTCGTGTGCTCGCTCCCCCCTCACCACGTGCGTGTCTTTGTGTTTTCTGCGTGTGTGAGACATGCACTCCTGCAACCCTGCTGCTTAGACACCATTCTGCTCTTTCTTACCTGACTCCCAGCTTGGCATGCAGTCTTGCCTCAGCTGCCTCTTTTCCTCAGGCTTCTAGAGAAGCAATCGATTACCAAGGATCCAAGCTCATTTCTTCGTGTTCTTTCTTCTACGGCCTTCTAAACCTTGACTGTGGATCCCTCAGGAACTTCCTGTGCCAGCCTCTCCCTAATTCTTGTTCACAGCAATCTTTGTATGGACTCTGTGCCTCCCCGTTGCCCTGAAGACAAAAGGCGGAATCACCCAGGAACAGCCCAGATGCCTGGCCTGGCCTCTGCACCCTTCCCTAGCCGGTCTCCTCTGTGGCATCTGCCACACCAGGAGGAACTTTCACACTATGCACTCTGCCTCAGGGCCTTTGCACAAACCTCTTCTGTTCCAGAGCTGGCATCACTTCCCAAGCCTGCCTGACACCTCAGTTCTTGTTTCTCTCGCCTCATCTCCTTAACACTTCTCAACTCTCCAGCTTGCTTGCAAATGTTACACTCTTAGGGCTCTTAAACATGGACCCATAAATATCCACCCCACCCACTGTCTGTAAGAGATGATGTCTTTCCTCTCTCTGTTGTATCCACAGAGCTTCCTTGACCCAGGGGGCCCAGGGAAGAGTCACTCCTTGCACCCGAGTATTGTTAGAGTGGCAGCTGGTGACCTCTTTTAACCCCTGGACACATTTTTCTTAGGAAGCAGATGTGTTTCTTTGCCCCGTAGAAGGGAGATGGGACTCTCCCGGAGGAAGGCCATGTGTTGCTTTGTAGCAGTAACCCCCATATTCCACCTGGATAAACAAGAAGATGTGCTATTTAATGAGCCCTTCGTAGACTTGACTCCCATTATCCTCTGTAGCCAGGATTGTCAGCAGCATCAGGCACAGGCCCGGAAGTAGCTTGGCCACACACGCTGGCAGGAAACAGACTGAACCAACAGGTGGTTGGGCTTAAAAGTTCTGACACATTGGCCTGTCCTTTCCCAAACAGGCCTGCAAAGCCTGAGCTGGGCATCCACTTACAAGGAGTGGCTCCAACAGACAGCTTAGAGGTAGGCAAATGTCAGGACTCAAGGGCACTGGGAGGGAAGAGCGGTCTGCTTGCCCAGGACACGGGACTAGTGAGTGAGGTGGTTTCATCTCTCCCTCCCAGAGCAAGCAGAAAGGAACAGGGGGTTAAAGTCCTCAGCTTATGGAGAAAAAGTTGTGGACAGAGGGCCAGGCAGCTGTTGGGAGCCATGTGGATCAGCAAGACTTGAGCCAGACTTTGATGAAAGGGTTTTCATTGTCACAAGCACCTTTGAAACCAGGCCAAGGTGGAGTCCTTTCAGCCCAAGGTCTTGTGCTCAAGGGGTCAAACTATCCTCTACAGAAGACCCCTAAGCAGGGCAACCCAGATCCTTCCTGGGAGCTAATGATGGTTTTTCTGCTAGATCCAGGGACCCCTTGAGTTCCTGTCTATGTTCTGCCTTGGGCTCTTGAGATCAGACCATTTATTAAAATGGTTCAATCAAGTTGAAAGGCCATTGAATTATCAATTTTCCCTTCCTTCCTCCCCCCCCCCCTTTTTTTAAAAGACACGATTTCTCTATGTATCTCTGGCTGTCCTGGAACTCATTCTGTAGACCAGGCTGGACTCAAATTTTAGAGACCCGCCTGTCCCTGCCTCCTAAGTGCTGGCATTAAAAGCTCTGCACCACCATGCCCAGTGATCCCTCTCTTATTTTTTCTTTCACAAATGAGAAACTAGCTTGGGACTGGGGTGCTGGAGAGACAGAGCTGGGCTCTTGCTAGCAGTGTCCAATATTTCAGGGGTTGGAGGTTGTTGGGAAGGCCTTGTGATCAGACCTAGAATTCAGTGATGATCGCCCCTCTCCTCATCCCATCAGCACTAACTAGGACAGCTTCCCTTCAGCAAACCTTCAGCTGACCGGCTAAGACAGCCTCCATTACAGTGGGGCTTCCTGACTATCAACCTGGTAGGGTAGCTAACCTCCTCTGTCCATTCTTGTAAGCTCTGCCCTCATTACTTAGAGTCAGTCCGTAGAACACTCCCTGGGAGTTTTTCTCACCTCCTCCTTCCTAGGTGAGAGAAAGGAAGACTCCGTACCTGATACTACAGGTAGGATTACAGAGCTAGGATGTAAATCTTCAAATTCATTTGCCATCTTAAATTTTGACTCTTAGTGACTAGACAGCCTTCTGGTGAGTCAGGGATTGGAGGGGGCTGTCTTTAAAACAGGCTTCTGGGCAGCAAAACTCTGACACAGGTGAGGGCCTGGTTCCCACAGCCCACCAGCTGCATTTGAAAATGACAACTCCACCCACCTCTGGCTCCCATTCATGCTAATTACCAACACACCCAAAGAACGCAGGTTGCAGGTTGCGGGTGGCTGGTGCGTCGTTGTTTCCTATTTTTCTGCCTCCCTCCCCTGAATTTACTATTTCAAAAAGACACTAGCCCTGTCACGGTGTTGGTCTGGCTCGCTTCCTACCCTCGCCAAAGGAAGAAAATCAAAAAGCAACAGCTGCTGGCAAATCCGCTCCGGGGTTGGGCGCCTCCTCCGCGCGCATCTCCTGTTGCTTCTTCAAGCCCCACTTCCCTTCGCGAAGAGCTCGCGGAGAGGAGGGAGAGAAGACAGCACAGGGGTCTACGAGGGGACCGGACTGAGAAACCAGCGGACGCTGAGGACCCCAAAGGCTAGCCTGTCAGCCTCCTCTGGGAGGCGGGAAAGCTTGCAAGCCGCGCCCACCGCCCTGCCCCCAGCGCGCCACTCCCGGCTGCTGGGACTCAGCTCGTTCTCCAGGGATCCGCTCGGAGGGGGACCCAACGCCTAGGTGAGCAACAGGGGAGGTGGGCAAAGTTGGCGCCTTCTTTGGAGTGGAGGAGGCTCGAAGGGAACCGGTCCCTCTAGCACCTGGTTCCCTCGGAGTCTTGTTTGTTTCAGTGGGTGTGTGCCCAGGTCCCCGCCTGGGCGGCGGGAAAACGGCTTTGGGGCATGTAAACAAGAAGGTGAGCACCTGAAGGCTAAGTAAGGATCCCGGCATGGGGTTGTAGATAATGGCGGTGGGCTATGCTAGTGGCTGGGAAATGCTTTCAAGGGTTCTCTGAGCTTGCATCAGGAGCTCTAGGAGAAGGGGGGAAAGGACCCTTTAACAGGGGAGCTTCCCTTTGTTACTCACAAGCTGGGGACCCTGCGGGGAGTGGAGATGTGAGGACGGGGAATGTGGCTGGATGTGAATGGTGACACATGAGCCACACAAAATGGAATTTGCTGGCTTGCTCCTTGTAGGCTGTGGGTGTGGGCTGCGGGAGTGAGTGGCGAGGGGGCACTGAAGAAGGCCAGGGGCTCTAGAGTGAGGGGGTTCATCTGACAGCATAGCCTTCTCTTGGTGTGTGGAGCTCGGATTTTCTTTCCAGGGAGACCGTGTACCCTTTCCCCACCTTTCCCCAGCGGGGCTGGCCCTCCCTGGTGGAGCCTCCCCTTTGTGTCTGCACAAGGCTTTCCTGTAGAGTTGGCTGAGAGCCTGGGTCTCTGGGCGCCTGCTCCGGAGCAAGTCAGTTGGAAATATGGGCCCACCCAAGCTGCCACCAACCTCCAGACTAAGAGGTGGTAGCAGCTGGAGGGCTGGCCCCACAGATGTGCCCTCTGTCATTAGTCTCTTTGTCTAACCTGGCTTCCCGCGCTGCAGGAACTGGCATTTCCACCTTTGTAGAGGGACCAGTGGGCATCTCAGGCCTCTATGAAAGGACCCCTGGCTCTCCGGGGTTCTGGCTGCCCTCATATTGTAGATGTATAAATGTGTGTATCTGTTTTCCAACTTGGCCTTTTGCACGTGACCTGTCTCATGGTTGCCATGGAAACCCCTCCACTTCAGCCTCCCTCCTTTTTTTTTTTTTTTTTTGCCCATTCCTCACCTCCGACTACCTCCCATCCCCCCAATATGGTTGCTTAGAGACTGGTTTAAGGGAGAACACCCTATGTGCGGCTCCCATTCTAAACTGCCTGGCCCTTCACCTACCCCACCATCAGAAGCAGTGCAAATACAAATGCACACGCACCATACACAGTATGGTCATAGCCTCATATGCCTATCACCCCACACCGTCCATTAACATAATCCACACACATGCTATCATATACATTTATATCACATGTACACCAAGTGCACCTCATGAAACCGTAACACATAAACACCAAAAGACACGAACTGCACCCCACACCACATAAACATCAAACACATCACACACCCTACCTACCCCATACACACCAACGATACCACACACATTATAGAACATCCACGCAGAGCGTGCACTACACACACACACACCCTTAACTGTATCACATGCATACATACCACTTACACTCAACCCTCACTCTTTATGTGGAGACACAACTCCACCTGTAACACACACCGTCACTTTGCCAACACCTAGACACATACACATCATACACACATCACATACACACATCATACACACATGCACACATCACACACATACACACATATCACACACACACATACACATACACACACATACACACATATCACACACACACATACACACACATACACACATATCACACACACACACACACACACATACACACACGCACGCACCAGGCTTCCTGTTCAGCCTTATTCTGGATGCTTAAAGTATGAAGAAGGTGAGGGAGAAGCCCAGAACGGAATCTCAGACATCTCCCAGGGACCTCGCAGGGGAAGGCAAAAGAAAAGCTGTCAGACCTCCTTAGTAGAGGGCCCCTCTGCTAGGTGTCAGACTCCAGGGGCGAGGCTGGACACAAACCAGGATTTATATCTTAGCTGTGTTCTTCCTTCCTTGACCCCGACAGTCCTTTCTGACCAGAGGAAGCTCTGGGAGGGGAGGGGAGGGGAGCCTGTTATGGAGAGCACAAGAGGTTTAAAAAAAAAAAAAAGAATCAGGGAGGAGAGGAGAGACAGACAGACAGAGACAGACAGAGAGAGACAGAGAGAGGTGTTGGGGGTGGGCAGGCAGACAGACAGACAGACAGACAGAGACAGAAAGAACACGGAGGAGCCAAAGAGATAGAAGCTGGGCACTCAGCTGCTGTGTCGAGTTCAGGTCTCTCCTCCCTGCACCCCACCCCCGCCTGCCCCATTTTCCTGCTTTCCGATTGCTTCTCCAATCATTTCTGTGTAAGCTGCACTGCCGAGGGCTGCTGAATTTGCCAGGACTGTGGCGGGAACTTGAGAGAAGAGCTTCCCTCCAGGCTCCATTTGACCTTTGGACTGATGGAGACCCCATTTTGTTCAGGTATTGGATGGTTTTAAGCACCTACTGTGTGTTAACGTCCGGGAACGCGATAGTGAGGAAGGAGACACAGTCCCTGGCCTCAGAGCCTGAGAAAGGATTAAGTCAAGCCATGTGTGGGGAAACTGAGGCAAAGCCCCATCACCAATAGTGGCCAAGGCCAAACTTCTTAGGCAAGGCTTTGGACCCCACACCGTCCTGCCTGCACCTTTTACCTTCTTTCCTTGGTGGCGATCAATCATTTGGAAATTGGAGTGTCCCTTCCAAAGTGACAGTCCCCAGGTAGGTGTGGCAACTGCCCCATTATATTTTCTTGGTGAGTGAATTTGGAAGATGTGAAGAGGAGAGGTGAGAAGAGCAATTTCATAGACCTTGGGCCCTGGTCCCCACCCCACCCCCAGCCTGCTCCTTCCCCCTCAGCCTCTGGGAAATCAACCCATCTAGATCTGCACCATGAATCACAGCACACATCCACTGTCTCCCTGTTCGATGCAGCAAGCTACCTACCATCTGGGAGCAGATAGTGCCAGGCGGCCCCCAGGATCCCCATCTAACAAACTGCCTGTCTGCCCCTCCTGGAGAGCCCCGGGAAGGGACAACTCACAGAAGAGCCTGGAGCCCCACAAAAAGCCAGCTTCCGGCTCCCTGGCCCACCTCCACCCAAGTGCTATGTTTCCCAAGCAGAAATGCATTTATTCTATTGGACATACCGCAGGACTCTTGGTGCAACCTAAAAATGGTTTGGTCTGTGCTCAAGTAACCCGAGGCCTCCAAGATCTTAGATATTTGTTTCCACATCTGTCCATTGGGGATGTAGTCATGATTTCTAGCCACATCCCTTCCTCTAAATGTGTGTGGATTCTGATATTGAAAAATATGGATTTTCTCTGTAGGTAATGTGTGTTGGGGTGTGTGTGGGGGGAGGTGCAGGTGTGTGTGTGTGTGTGTGTGTGTGTGTGTGTGTGTGTGTAGTTAAACTGAGTTGGAAAGGGGCTGCCTGCCACTCTTCTTTCATCACTGGCCAGGCAATGGCCGAGAGGCCAAGATCAGCTATGCTTTTCATGGGATGAGTGCGGGAGGGACTTCCTGGACAAGAGTCACCTGTCTGCTCTGCTAGGGAACACATGGTGCCTAAAAGGCTTAAGGAGCCTAAAAGGCTTTCAAAGTATGAAACTGGGGCCAATATTTAGTGGGTCTCTGAAGACCTCTGGACAGTTTAGAGGGGTCAGGAGCGGCCTATCTTGGATCTCTGTCCTTGACAAGAAGCTGAACATCTCTGGCCAAGCAGAAGCTTAGAGCCAGTTTAACGGCATCTTCTCTGCTTTAAAACGGGGACCGGAGAGGAACTGTGACCTGGGAAATATGAGAGCAGCTTGGAAACAGCATAGGAAAACTTTTGTCACGAAGATGTCTGGGTGGGGTGAGGGGGGTGGAAAGAAGAGGTCTGGGCCCCGGGGGTTAGGTTGGGACTGTGGGAATGCCTCCGCCCAGTCAAGGCCAGAGATGAGGCCAAGGAGTTCTCTTTGGGGTTATAGCGACCCTCCCGGGCCCCCCCCCCCGGCCCCCACAACGTACAACTCGAAAGCCAAGCCAGTCCTAGCTTTTACTCATTGACCCTTTTAACGAATGCTAAGTCCCTTCAATATGGCAGCCCTGTGAGTTTCTCAGATCCTGTAGCGCTGTGGAGCCATGTGGTTGTACTCTTGCTTGGGCAGATCTAATGATTTGGCCTATCCCTCCCCGCTGCCTGCCTACCTCACCTCTGTCTTCTACCAGAAGGGCCCAGTTTCATTTCTTGTGGCTCTCTTTGTCCACAGGAGGGCTCCCGGAGTCACAGAGAAGTGCACTCACACTTCGTGCACAACCCCTTCCTCACACATACATAATCCTCTGTCCCTGACACATAGGCAGGCGCTTGCACGTCCACACACCTCCTCACTTTCCCAGCAGCAGTCTCTCACCCTTGTGGTGGTGGCCTATTAACGCCTATCCTCTCAGCTAGATCAGCTCTGTGTGGCTCCTTTCACTCTGGTCTGGGCCTGACAGAGTCCCTGTGTGTGCCTGTCCGTCACTGAGTAAGGACACGGGTACGTAGTCCTACCCTTCAGGCCCTCCCCAGTCTGCTGCATTCAGATGTCCACCCTAAGCACTTGGGACTTGCTAGAACATGATGTTCCTGCTTGTGGAGTTGGGGGTGACAGCCTGATCCCTGGGGCCCAGACCTCTCGCTCCCCGCCCCCTCACCCCAACCAGACATCTTTGTAGAACCGTTATGAGGCTTTCTGCTGTTTGTTTGTTCGTTTTAACTTTATAGTCAGTTGAGCTTGAGCTCCATAAAGCAGGTGAAGGATGCTGATGACTCCGTCATGCTGTCCTTAGGATGATGTCACTGTTACATCATGCCTCAAGGCTCCTAAGAAGCTCTTTAGCCACTTACAGACATTCCTCCCCATCACACACACACACACACACACACGCACACGCACACGCACACGCACACGTTAAAGGCAAGGTCACACAGAGTTGCCCTCCACTGGCAAGTGTTGACTCCTTGCTCCTTGCCCTTTGTCTGCCTGGTCCATTCCTTTCTTCCCATCTATGGTCTGGAATGACTCTTCCTTGGCAGTCTGGCAGATGCCGCAAGGCTGAGGTTAACAGGGGGAGCTGATTCACTGCCCCATTTGGGAGTTTGACGAGACCCAGATGGCAGACATGAGGAAGTGAAGGCCTGGATTGGGGGAAGCATGATGAGACGCTCAAAATATACCATTGAGGTTCCCAGGTGCTCGTTGCTTAGTGTGGACTGTGACTTACTTAAAGAGACAGCGATGCTGACGAGTCAGCTAATTACTCGAACTATCAGTGTCTGTGCAGCAGTTGCTGTACTCAAGTGTTGGGGGATATAGGGATGTTGGCATGTGCCTTTCGCCCAAGGCAGCATTTATAGTTTGCACACACACACACACACACACACACACACACACACACACACACAAACACACACAGAGGCAATACGTAGAAAAGGTGTGAGTCATGTCATTCTGGGAATGGGGCAATGGAGATACAAGGTGAGAGGGGAAGGAGCAGTTTCCTAAAACGGACAAATAGGGTCAAGTCAAGAGTCTTAATCTCTGCACACTCTGGGTATCTAGACCAGGGGACCTTCTTTCCTCCCTCGCATCTCGGGGAAAGGCTAGCAGAGGGAGGATGGCAGTTCCCTGGAATGTGCTTGTTGGTAGAATGGTATGGGACTGGTCTCTGGGCCCTTGGCCTGGCACAGTGATTTCAGGTTTCTGTCTTTGCAACTGGGACTGCTCCTCTGTCCTCTGAACTGGTATTGTCATGAGATGGAGAGAGAGGGGGAGGAGGGGAGAGAGAGAGAGACAGACAGACAGAAACAGAGAGAGACACAGAGAGAGAGAGAGAGAGAGAGAGAGAGAGAGAGAGAGAGAGAGACAGACAGACAGACAGACAGACAGACAGACAGACAGAGAGACAAAGACAGAGAGAGAGCAAGAGATGATCTCTCTCTGAACTGGTCAGATCACACCCAGCCATGGCTTCTGGTTACCTAGACCTGCTGGAACTAGACGTGGTTGCCCTGGGACAGGAAGGGTCCTCACACTGTGCCACTGGGTGGGATGCTCTGGCCTGGCCCCCTCACATGATGCTGGGTGGCTCATGTTAGCTGCCTGGGTATGAGTTGGCACTAACATCCCAATTCCTCTGGGAGCTGGCTCGGCTGGTACAGTGTACACTGCCTCAGTTGGTAGTGACAGTGAAGTGACCCAAGCCTTGGGGCCTTGCTGGTAGGTCAGCCTGGAGCCTTTCCAGCAAGATGTGTAGAATTCAGGCCTGGGTGTGAGGTTTGTGATGCTTCCCTTTCTGAGGAATAAGCCTGGTTTCTTTTCCAGGTCTGCTCTCATTTTTTTTCCCCCTGTGACCAATGTCTTCTCTCCCAGAAGTAACTCCAGGTTAAAGGTAAAGGTCCCTGAGGTTAAAGTAAGAAATGCTCTGCGATGTAAGATGAGACTTTGGCCTCTGGCCTGCACAAGACAGCTGGATTTGGGACTGGGCTCTTAGAGAAACATTTTTGAGCTTGCGGGCCTGTGGGTTCCCCCTCTTCCGTGAAGGAGGCATGGTGGAGAACCCCCAGTCACTGGGCCCTTGCCAGTCAAGAAAACTGTCAGTCATGGAAGGGGGTGATTAACTGCCCTGTTCTTAGGCTGCCCAACTGCCTTCTGGACACCACAGGGAATTCAAGACAAAGTAACTCAAGCCACCAGGATTCCAGCTCTATCGGAGTGTCGCTACCCTCTGCTCTCTCCTTCCCTTTGCCAGCTTTGAGTCCGTCTCCTTACCAATTCTGCTCTGGAATGCTAGCATGGCGGGGAGCAGTCTGCAGAGAGGGCAATTATTTCAAGCCGGGCTCTTATATATAAACAATGTTCAATTGTTTATTCAATGGGTATTTGAAGTACAGGCCAAGCAAATAGGCCGCACAACTATCACTGGCCTCTGAGCCAAACCCAAAACACTTTAAAAGCCTTGGCTGGCTCTTGGCTCTGTGGCAGTGAACCAGCCATGGCCTGCCGAGTGCAGAAGCGTGTGGCATGGGAGCACCTGCGTTCCGCGCTGTGCCAGGAAAGTGAGATGATGGGGTTGGGATAGACAGAGCTGGAGAACTGATTTGATTTTTTAAGTGAATATTCAAATTCAGTTAGGAACGGAGTTTTTCTTCTAGAAGAGCTTCAGATTTTCAGAAAAACGGGTGGACAGCTCAGAGATCAATACCTTTTTCCCCTGTACACAGATTATGTGCACAAATAATATATATATATATATTTATTTATTTATAAATGTATATATGTAGTATTAGTAATAGATATTAGATATAGATAATAAAGATATTACTTGAGTGTGCCACTGTCTTTACCGCATTCCAATGTCTGTTGATACGTTATAAACTAAAGTTGACACTATGCAGATTTCCCTAGCCTTTACCCAATGTCCTCTTTCTGTCCCAGGATCCCACCTCTAGGACACCACATTGTATTTAGTTACCATGACTCCTTGAGCTCTTGACTGTGACACTATGTCTTTGTTTTGATGACTGTTGCCTCTGTAAGGAGCACCACCAGTCAGGTTACTACTGTAGGATAGTCTGCCCTTGGCATTTGGCCAGTATTTTCTCATTAGTAAGTCTGGGGCCTAGGTTTGGGGAAGGAAGATCACATTGGTAAGGAGTCACTGTCATCACATTGTGTCATGTTGAAAGCACTGGGTCTCCACCCATTCATACCCCAGCGACACACTTCTGGCACCTGTTATTAGAGCTGGGCTCTCTTCAGTCTCTGAAGCCAACCTATTAACACGTCAGTCTCCTTTCTCTGGCCATCCCACTATCCAAGTCTTGCGCCTGGGAGGACTGAGTGGCAGGAGAAGGTTAAAGATGTGCACGGCAGAGGCAGAATGAGGCAGGCTGCTGTACCTGCCCAATAGGAAACACAATACGGGGGTAGACTAAAGGGATGTTGCCCTCAAGGTGACTACTGCTGAGCCATAGAACCAGGCTGGAGTCAGGAAAGGAGCGGGCAACTTGAGGACATGGTTGGATCATAGTGCCACCCGGCAGGGCCTGTGTCTTTCTTGCTTGGAGCAGTACACTTGCTGGTGATGAGCGAGATGTCTAGATGACAGTCGCTGGCAGTGTTATTGGAATGATGAAGTTGATGTTCTTTCTTAAGGCGCAGCCTCTTCTACTATGACTCTCTGCATCTCAGCCATACAGAAATCAATTTGAGAAAGTATCCCAGACTAAGGCATCAGCACCTGTCAGCATCAGGACTATTTCTCTTTTACAAGCAGATATACTGACTTGAAAAGTCTGTCCTGGGGGTGGTATTGTGGGGGAAGAGACCTTCATTTCTGCCCTAAAATTGCCACCAGAGGGAACACAAGGTGATCAGTAGCTGTGTCCCCCTTATGGAAGGCTGTCCGTTGCTGAGCTGTTGGTTCTCTTGGCTATGAGCTGGGCTCCAGTGGTCAGTATCCACTACAGCTTGTCAGGAGCATGGTCCAGCTTCGGCTCACTGGAGGTTCAGGGGTAAAGCAAAAGAGCCTCTGACCTAATACATCAGACTCCTTGAACTCAAGGGAAAAAAAAGGACCAGTAACAGCTGAGGAATAGCCCCCAGATCTTAGAGACATGAATATGGCCTGACCTACACCCCTCAGAACCCAGTACTCCTGGGACACCTTGAAATGTCTCTTACAGAGGTAGTCTCTCTGAAGGACTTTCGGAAAAGAAGATTGGCCTTGCTAGCTAGAGAGGTGTCTGAGGACCTCAGGGGTTGGGACACTGCTGTGGCTAACACTGCCGGCTGCCAGGAAACGGTGTGAGATGCTTCTCCTGGGCACAGCAACTGTCTGTTGACTTTCCCTATGCAGGCCCCACCCTGGTGTGTTTTCCCTTCTTTGCTCTTTGGGGTCATCATGGTAACCGGGGAGCCAGGAGCATAGCAGAGGCAACTGGGCAGTCCAGGGTAACCCTGTGGGGAAGAGAATGGTCCAGAGACTTGGAGTTTCCTCATATGTAGATTTTATTTTTTCCTCCAGTCTGTGTTTCCTTCTGTTCTCCCTTGTCCACTTTTCTGGCTCAGTTTCTGATGGGGACTCTGTCCCGGGGCCAGCCTCAGCTCCTTTTCCCCTCTTTTGCCTGACTCTCCCACTTTGCTCAGTCAGAGTGCCTCTTTGTTCTGGTCACACCCCTGTCATCTGGGAGCTCCTCCCCCCCTCCTCCATCTCCTCATCTTTCTCCTCCTCCTCCTTCTCCTCCTCCTCCCTGTCCTCTCTCAGGTCCAGCATACTCTCGTGCTACCTGCTTGAGGCCCTCGTGACCGCTGTTGATCATGAGGCAGAAAGCAGTGCTCTCGGGGAGCCAATGTCAGCTGTGGGCTGAGCCTGCCCTGCCTCATGTCAGTGTTGGACACTGGAACCTTCTAGTGGTCATAGGACAATGCAAGGAAGAAAGAAGAGGTAACAAGGGGCCTTTCCCTCACCCCCCTTCTCTTCCCCGTTTTCCAGGAAAAGGTAGAAAAGACGGGAAGGACAAGACAGAGCTAGGCCATGCTAACAGGAACGAGTCCAACAGTTGACGCTAAGGAGCTAGTACCCTGCCAGCTGCTGAGCCCAGGTCCCTGCTCCCTCAGACAGAGAGATTCATGAGCTTCCTGTGTAGCCGAGGCCTCAAACTCACCGTGCAGCTGAGGATAACCTTGAACTCCTGATCTTTCTGCCGCCACTTCCTGAATGCTGGGCTTGTAGGTGTGTGCCCGGCTCCATACCAATCTGTGTTCATTGCAAATGGCCGAAATGGAATCTGTTCTCACTCACAGACCTGAACTTCAGGAACGGGTAGCTCTGCTGCTGGGGGGACAGATGGCCTGATGCCCACCAGAACCCTTTCCCGGCCCTTCTTGCAGCTTCCTTTTCCTGGTTAGCTACACACACACACACACACACACACACACACACACACACACACACACAAACACACAAACACACACACCACACCATGCCTCCAGCTTTGCATCTCCCCATGAGTCTTTTCCGTTTCTTCCTCCCTTCAGTCTGACATTTCAGGTAGCAAGGGGGCACTGAAATCCCTTACTCATTCCTTTTGGGCGCCAGAGAGAGACTGCGAGGGGCAGCCTTCAGCAGACCACAGGCTGAGGAAAAAGGAGGTCAGGCTCTCTCCCAGGAGGAGATACCAGTGGTAAGAGAGGGCCTGTGGAAGATAGATAGCAACTGTGCTTGCTCGAAGGCCACAGCACGCATTCTCACAGACCTGGGATCCTATCACCCATCACCTCTTCTTACAGTCACGGGAAGAAAGTCCCCTAGAGCTCAGAAAGCCAAGTGGTTTCCCAGGTACGGGGGACTGGATCTGGCCTCTGGGGCTTTGGGAAAGTAACAGAACCTTTCTCTTCACAGTTGGCCTGTTGTGGTGGCCACCTCCCAGGACTCCTGAAGGATTGCAAGCCACCCAGAACCACCCTTGTATGGCATGAGCACCTGATAAGTGTTGCACGTTGCTGTCACGGGGCTCTGCAGTTTTCAAAAGATTTTTTTTCACACATGTTATCTCACTTGACCTTTAATTACAGCCTTGAGAAGTGGACAGGCTGCATCAGCTAGCTAGCTCTACACTGCCTACTCCCCCACCCTTGCCTAACGAACTGCATGGGTCTGTAATCAGTCTTTGAAAGAAAGGAAGAAAGAAAGAAAAAAAAAACACCCTCTCGAGCAAACAGCTTTCAGTGCCCACTCAGGATGAACTGGCAGGCAATCTGTACTCTGCTGCCCCTCTCTCCCTCTCTTGTGAATATGGATGAAGCTGGAGGTGCTGGGAGCTTGGCTGGGAAAAGCAGTCCTCTTCCCTGTGGAGTGTATCTGATTGCCTCCTAGGCAATTAGGTCCCGGGGTCTTTGCCTGATGGACTGAGGAGGAAGAAAAACATGGTACCTGCCAGGGAGATGTGGGGCCTTCACAGAGCCACAGTGCAGGTAGCTGACTGGGACGGGGGATGGGAGCCCTCCTCTGTGATCTGGGGACTGAAGTGTGGGGCTGGCTCCCCACGAAGGCAGCCTTCTCATAGCAGGAAGACTACTACTCTCTCTCCACCAATGGTGAGGCAGACAGGGCAAGATGGAAGTGTAGAATCCAGCCCTCGCTCCCTTTCTCTGCCCCAGAGTCTCTCCCTATAAAATGGTGTGATGCTAAGGCAGGGCCTCCGGAAGGCCTCTCCTCATCCCACAGAGGAGTGAGTGCATGATGGGAACTGGTCTTTGCCATCACTCTGACTGTGTAGCTTGTGGGGGCGGGGCTACAACTGCCCCATATTATAGCTGTAAATAGTGCAAGACCAAGCTGCTAAGGACACCAAAGAAGCCAAAAGCTAAGAGCCGTGGACAGGCTGGCCAGACACACACTAGCAGAGACCGGAAATCCTTACAGTCCTAAGACAGTAGAAGCTGGTATTAAGAAGGAACCAGAGTATGATCTCTTCGGCACATGTTAGGCCAGAGCTAGCAGGCAGGGGCCTGTTCCTTTAAGGCCTCCTCAGCCTTGCCCCTCTGTGGGAGAGAGCTGGGGGCTAAGCTGTATCCCTCAGAGCCCCTTTCTGGACCAACTCCCTCACTCCCTGTTCCCGAAGCCAGCAGCACCCCCCTTTCCCCCTTCCTTCCTTTACATCTCTAGCCCAAGCTCTTTTTCTAGTCAAAGGAGCCTGTCTTGTCCTCCCTTCTGCCCCATTGCCCTGCCCTGGCGCCTGTCAGGCTGCCTCCAGGAGCTGTCCAGGACCGCCCAGGCTTTCCTGATACAAGACTGGCTGTTCCCAGCCTCAGTTCATCAAATCGGCTGGCAGGGTCAGAGGCATGGGTTCCTGAGCCAGGCCCTACCCTCTCTCTCTCTCTCTCTCTCTCTCTCTCTCTCTCTCTCTCTCTCTCTCATTGGACCTCAGTCGTTCCGAATTAAAGGCAGATGCTTGTCTCATTGTATCCCGGCCTGGCCTGCTGGGACACCAGGTCCATCCGGAAATGTTACATCTTGGTTATGTGCTACACAGGAGGCCGCCTTTCCCCATAGCATCGTTGAAAGATGTGGAGATGCCATACATTAAACTGCATCCCACGGTCTCTAGTAAGAGTCTAGGTAATCTGCAAGCCTAAGCCAGGCTCAGACATTCTGTGGCCCTTTGAAGGCTACGTCTTTTTAGGTTATGTCCTGGCTATCATCTCACGGGGCCACCCAAGCAGGCTGCGGTGACCCTGGAGAGCACTGTCTCAAGGCTGAGCGTGCAGGAAGGCAAGGAGACCCTACGTGAGGGAAGGGAGAAGGGTCGGCCGGTAGAGTGGGGAAGTTTTCATGCCATTTGGAACTTCTGCCTTGAAAAGAGAGTTAGTTGTCAAACTACATCACAGCAGTAGCAGGCATTATATCTCGGGGATAGTACAGCGTGTTGCTGCTGTACCACCAACTGGTGGCTTCTCTTTCTGAGCAGCTTTTACCCAGCAATTAAGCGAAATTATGTGACTCAGTGTGGAAAGATAATCGCCGGAGGGACTGTTCTGATTGCGTTCTCCGCACGTGCAGTGGGTGGCTGCGGAGCAGCAGGAGGCCAGGAGACTATCATGGAAGGGCTGCGGTCAGCTGCAGTGTCGCTGTGTGCCTGGACACAGGCAGAGTCTCATGGAAAAAAAGGTGGAACTCTAAGTCATATTGGGCCAGATCCGACAGACTGGTCTAAAGCAGTGGTGAGCAGAGCAGAATCATATGATGTAGCAGAATTCTCAGCTACAGCAGTAATGACGTAATGGAGTCCTCAGCTCCAGCAGTAAAGACATAATAGATTCCTCTATTCCACCACTAATGATGTAATGGAGTCCTTAACTCCAGCAGTGATGGTGTAATGGAATCTCCTCAACTCCAGCAGTGATGACGTAATAGAGTCCTCATCTCCAGTAGTGATGATGTAACGGAGTCTTCAGTTCCAGCAATGATGATGTAACAGAGTCCTCAACTCTAGCAGTGATGATGTAATGGAGTCCTCAACTCTAGCAGTGATGATGTAATGGAGTCCTCAGTTCCAGCAGTGATGATGTAACAGAGTCCTCAACTCCAGCAGTGATGATGTAATGGAGTCCTCAGTTCCAGTAGTGATGATATAACAGAGTCCTCAACTCCAGCAGTGATGACGTAATGGAGTCCTCAGTTCCAGCAGTGATGACATAATGGAGATGACTTCTTAGGTGTCCTGTCACAGCTAGCCAGGTCTTCGGGGCTCTTTGCAGGGGTCCTGGGCCACAAAACAAGGCATTTCTTATATCCATGTTGAGACTCCTGGAATGACCTTGAGCCTCCCTCCTAGCCCTGCCCATTTCTGCCTGGCTTATTCCCCCACCTGCACAGTCCGCCCTCCTCCATGTGGTCCCTAAACTCTGGGCCTGGAAGTGAGATTACTATGCTCCTCCATCTTAGTCCTCCCACCTCCCATCAGCTGAGCTCCAGGCTGCCCAGTCTCCACCCTGTAGGAGGAGGACAGGAATGCAGAGGGCAGGAGAAGCCTGGAGTCTTATCCTGGAGGGAGGAGAGGTCAGGATAGAATTCCTTGGTCGGCAGAGAAACAAAGGCATCTGTGTCCCTTCAAAGGCCCTGTGTACGTAGTTGGCCACAGGGCTCGCAGGCAGCGCCAGCTGTACCACTGATGTGATCTTTCAAAGTGGCCTGGGTGCCAAGAGGCAGCATTGGAGGAGACTCACGCTGAGGGGGCGCTGCTGGTGTAGCCCAGGACCCAGCGGCTGCTTGGAGGATAGGGACTTGGCCACTTCTCACAGTTACGACAGCGTCTCTTTTAGCACTCTGCAACTTGATCGCAAATGTTCACTTTGGAATACAAAGGCAGGCCTTCACTCTGTAGCTTGGCATTCTCCACTCCAGCCGTCTTACCAGGGTTCTCACCACCCACCTGCCATGCCTCACTCAGGCTAGATTAGTCACTGTTTTGGAAGGTGTCTGCCACTAGAAATGGAAACACTTGGGGGTTGCTGTCACAGTCCCCTCCTGTGCCATATACTAGTGGACCCAGCCTCATTTTGATGCCTTCTAGGAAGACCCTGCATCTAGGAAGACCCTGCAGGCAGCCGCTGTTGAGTGTAGTGCTGTGAGGTTCAACTCAGATTGAACCAGGGATGAACACTGTTTGCGGTCCCTGCTTTCCATGACTCTTTCTCATCATCATCATCATCTTCTCTCTCTCTCTCTCTCTCTCTCTCTCTCTCTCTCTCTCTCTCTCTCTCTCTCTCTTCCCCCCCCCCCCCGTCAGCTCTTCCATGGGCACCGTCAGGTCCCCTGCCATATTGTCCTTGCTCATGACAGCAGGGTCTTTGCTCTCAAACGCGTGTCTCCTTGGGAGCCGAAGCCAAATCTTGATGACTTATCTGTCCCCTACAGATCTAGAATTCATGTTCTTCTCATGGATTTCAGTGTTTCTGGAATTACCCTGAGCTGAACGTCTGTGGAAGTGACTGTTGAAGGTTCTCAGAGAGGTATGACAGTGACCAGAGTGAATGTGACGGCTCTCAGGCACGACAGTGACCCGAGTGGGTGGCCACTACACCTGGTAGTGTGGAGCGCTTGGCATGGACGAATCTTTTCTTTTCCAGGAAGGACTCTGCCTGCCCAGTAATTCCCCTGCTGTGGGCTGAGAAGCCTAGACTGTCCACCCTTCTCCTGGCTCCTAAGACTCAGTGCTCACATGAAGGTCCCTAAGCGTTGGTTTCGTTTTGTTTTACTTATGAGACACAGTCTCTCTATGTAGCCTGGGCTGGCCTAGAACTCATGGCAATCCTCTTGCGTCAGCCTGCTGAGTGCTAGGATTATGTGCACGAGCGGGAGCCTCATCCGAGGGCTTTTAATGTCAGTTCCACCTTCCTTCCAGTTTTGAGTCTGGTCCCCTCTGAACAAGGCACAGATATAACTTCACTGTGTAATTTGAGATGAAAGGTGATCCGGAAGTAGCAACTAGTTTGACAAAAGAGAAGGACGAAGGAAGGGACAGAGGGAGGAAGGAAGATTTTACACACAACAAGAACGTACAACTTATTTCCCATTTTGAACAGTATACCTAAATCAGTATGACTACCTGAGCAATGGTTTTTCCACTGTAAAACAGGGACCCCAGCTTTTCTGTCATGGGGCTTCCCCTGCACGAAGGAAGAAAGTTACCCCTTAACAGTCACCCTTTCTACATACCAACCACCCAAAACTCTAAAACCTAAATAAATCTTCTAGCTAAAATCCTATGGAATCAAAGCGGCACAATGATGTAAAGTGTGAACTAAACTGAAACAGAGCTGCCGAGCGTGAGTGCCAGTAGGCATCCCTGGAGACCAGTAAGTGTCGAATGCAGCAGGGTTGGGAAACAGACCCATGACTTCTTCATTAAGCTGAGAACCCTTGAGAGGAGCTAATCTGGTTTTAGGTTGGTTTTGGCTACTCTTGGTCTCCATGGAAAAAGAAACCAAAACCCCAGAATTAAAATATAGCAGATTTGAGTTCACAATCAAAGTCTACTAGACTAAGGTTCTCTCTCTCTCTCTCTCTCTCTCTCTCTCTCTCTCTCTCTCTCTCTCTCCTCTCTCTTTCTCTCTCTCTCCCTGTGTGTGTGTGTGTGTGTGTGTGTGTGTGTGTGTGTGTGTTTTAGGAGGGAACCAAGAAAAGCCAAGAACTCGGGATTTTGAGATACAGAAAATAAAATAACTGTGAGGAAAATGTTGGAAGAAAACAATGAGATCATAAAAATGAGTGGGCAAGCCAGGCAGTGGTGGCGCACGCCTTTAATCCAGCACTTGGGAGGCAGAGCCATGTGGATCTCTGTGAGTTCAAGGTCAGCCTCTACAGAGTGAGTTTCAGGACAGCCAGGACTACACAGAGAAACCTTGTCTAGAAAAAAAAAAAAAAAGAGTGGCAACAAAGACAAACAAAATGACCAAGCTGTTAGAAGAACCAACTAGAACATATAGAAATAATATAATCACTGAAACACCAAATTAAGTGGATGAATGAAACAGATTAAACACAGTTAAAGGGAGACAATAAATAGTTCTGAAACAATTACTCAGTAGTTAGCACAAAAAAGCAAAGACATGGAAAATATGAACGAGCAGTGTGATGGTTTGTAGAACAGACTAAAGACGCCCAGCCTGTTCCCGAGCCCTCGTCTTACTGGAGCGAGCCAGGATGAATGCAGGAGAGGGAGGATAGACCGCTTACTGATCCATAGTTAATATAAAGCAAGCGTCTTGGAAACCCCGTGCTAGAGGAGAGTTTCCAAAACCCTAGAACTCCGCTTAAAATCAGTAATAAGTAAGAAGACCAAATTTGTGTACACCTGTGTGCACATGTGTGTGTGTGTGTGTTTATGTATGTATGATCATGGTCTCTCTACTGCATCTCAATTTAAGGCTTACACAGGGCACGAAGACAAGACACAGAAATAACCTGTGCACTAATTAGAGGGACGAAACACCACTCGGTCATTTACAAAGTCTGTCTACAGAGAAAACTCAAAGATATGTGGGTAAATTATTAGAAGTAAGGGGGCTTAAGATGACTGTATTTAAAAACCAATAGATAAAAACCAATTTTTAAAAACATACCAATTATGTTAACGTTTAAGACAACACTATAACTTATAACGTACCCAGAATGGCTCTGACAGCTGTGTGAAAACATCATGACATCTCACTAGAGAATATTGAGAAGGTCCTGGAAAATGAAAAGATTTGTGAACCTTGAAGCAACTGGAGTCAGGAATTGTGCCAGCTTCACCCCATCCCTCCTGGTAGGTACGTGAGAGTGAGTTCTCATGAAAATTCCAAAGTCTTAAGTGATGTTGACAAACAGATTCCTGCGTTTGTGTATATGAGCAAAGGTCCGGAAGAGCGACACAGTCTTAAAGGATGAAGAGAAAGAGAAGATGGAAGGCTCTCTTACAACATGGCAAGATTGTGAAAAAGCTGTGGTAACAGACAGGGACACTGATTTTAGTGCAGTTACCACGGCCCACAGGGAGCACATCCTAAGACCCCATACATAGATGATTGACATCTGAAAGCATCTAGCATTGAACCCTAAGTATACGTTTTTCCCTGTAATATTTACTTATGATAACACTTTAATGAGTAAGTTAGGTACCATAAGAGATCAAAAACAGCAATGTGTAGAACAATTATATAAAAACATACTATAATAACAATTCTTAAATATGGCTTCTTTTCCAGTGTGCCTTAATGCAATTTTTTTTTTTTTTTTGCTTGAAGAAATACCTTGGGCTTTTTTGTTTCTTCAAGTTTTTTGCCTGTTTTGTTAGAGAGGGTTACTTAAATGCAAGCATGGTGATACAGAGCAGTTGTCCTGAAAAAAAAAAAAAAAGAGAAAGAGATGCTCCTAAGTGACTAATGGGAGGGTAATGCACACAGTGTGGATACACTGAGTCACAGGGGCAGGATGGAATGGGATAATACTATATTTCACTAGGATCTGTAGACTTGTGTGCTATAAACTGTATGAATCATTTATTTCTGGAGCGTCCTCTTTAATACTTTCAGACCGCAGTTGACAAAAAAAAGCAACTGAATCCATAGAAAGAAGGGCACGTTAGAGATGAATTAACCAATAGATCCAAAGAGGAGGCCAGGAAACAGCCAGAGATAAGTAGAAACCAGACCGTGAGAAGAAATGTCTTAAATAAGACACATAAGTCATCTCATGCAGTCATATTAGAATTGAGAACTTCTGTGCATTGTAGGGCAGTTTTTAAAAGTAAAGACGGGAATAGCAGGTCAGCTCAGAAGATGGAGATGTCTACCACCAGGCCCAGTTGCTGAGTTCAATCCCAGAATGCACATGGTAGGACAGAACCACCTCCTCGCAAGTAGTTGTCTGACTTCCACACACCTGCCATTGTACACATTGCACACACGCACGCACACTCTCACACACACAATTAAATAAATGAAATACAAGATAAAATATTTAAAAACTCTTAAGTAAAAAGACAAGTCAGGGATTGAGAGGAGACATGGCAGTACTCAATAACTGAGGTTTAATGTCAAGGTCGAATAATTGATTTGAAAATGAGAAAAAGGCATGAACGTCCCGTCACCAATGTAGAAATGGGAATGACATACACCCATTGCCAAGTGACCACATTTTATGCCTCCAGATTGGCAAAAATTATGACATCTGATAATATCAAATGCTGACTAGGCTGGGGAGTAACAGGGGAGTCACATCATGCTGGTGTGTGATGTTAAGATGGCAACGACCTCTGTGACAGATGATTAGCACTGCGTAGTGGTGACAGTCTGTACCCAAGCAGTGACTTCAGAGCTATGCTCGCTCTAGGCCACCATTTCCTGGCTGCAACATGAGACTTGTCAACGGACATAGATATATTTCTTTTAAAAGAAAACTAAACAGTGGAGTACTTCCCTCGCAGTAGGTGTGGTTTGGTGGTCCTGTGTTCTAGTATCCACGAACGCCTGTTTCCATTGATCTGCAATATAAAACTGTTCCTTTTGAGACTGGGTGCTCAAAATTGTTAAAAAACAAAAACAAAAACACTCCCAAACCTCTCAATTCTATGTGTGCCCTTGGCAGTGTGCAGTAAGGATTCTTAACTGTATCATTTAGAGTTAGCAATGTATTTTTAAAGACACCAGATGCCCAGCAACAAGAGAATGGATCACTGCCTTTGCAATGAAATACCACATATTAAACATGAATTAACTATAGCTCTGTGTAATAGTATAGATAAATCTTCAGAGCAGTGTTGATCAAAGCAAAGTCCCAGGAGACTGTAAATATCATATCATAGTCATAAAGCTAAAAAAAAAAAAAAAGCAGAAGCAGCTATAGTAGGGGTTATGGAGATGGCTTAGTCAGTAAGACGTTTGCCTCTCAAGCACATGACTCTGAATTTGATCCCCGGAATTTATGTAAAGAAACCAGGTGGAGCGGCACCTAACTGCAGTTGCCAGTTGGGGAGTTAGGAGGATAGCTGGGATTTGCTGGCTTCAGGCTCCGCGAGAGACCCTATCTCCAAAGATACATACAGAGTGGTTCGGGACGAGATGAGATCTGACATTGACCTCTTGGTTGCACACGCAAGGGGGTGCGCCTGCTCAGACGCCCAAACATTTACACATGTACAATCTCACACTAAGCAGTGTTATTGGATATGTGTGTCCAGTATAGTTTTAAGAAGAGCATGGTGCATACACACACAGCTGTCAATTTCTCTGACTCCTGCAGCTCTCTGGCTGAGCATGGTTCTAGATACAGCCATGCTGCCCCCTGGTGTCTGACTGGTGAATGGCACCAGGGCTGCTTGTTAGAATGACGTGGCCCAGCCATTGCAGAGGTTCAGGCTGTGGCAAGGCTTAGCCTATATGGGAAAGATTAGGCAGCTTTGGGCACTCCTGATTTGAGTTCAACCTTCTCACTCTTTCATCTCTTCTGACTCTGTGTGAGTGTAACTGCACTGATCCATGTCCCAGGGTGGAGCCAGCTGGCTCTGCTGTTGGCTCTGCCCATGTGACCCATCCAGGTCTCCTACCTTAGCACCTCCCGGATTCAATGTAATCCAAGTAAGTGCTCAGTGTCTTGTAGGGAAGGAGGAACTTGGGGCTGGTACTCAGAAACCTTTGTCCAGATTCCCTTTATGCGGTTGCCATGCAATTGATGACCTGAGCCTCTAGGGGAAACAGGAAATAGCACAGCGAGAAACCTAAGGTCATTTATGGGCATCAGGGGGAACAGAGAGTGGCTTCCACGCATTGACTGGACTAAGGAGCTGATATAAACACTTCCTAGGGGATGGAGAGATGGTTCAGAGCTGAAGAACACTGCTCTTCCAGAGGACCCACGTTTGGTTCCCAGCTCCCACACCAGGCAGTTCACAATCACTGTAACCCCAGCTCCAGGTCTATCACCCTGAATCTTCTAACTCCACGGACACCTGCACACATATGGCATACCTACACACACAGACACAGACACACACACACACACACACACACACACACACACACACACACGCCTTTTTGAAAAGAGACTTCCTAGTGGGCTGTTGACTTTGAGACCTGGACTCAGGGCCCCACAGCTTAATGAGGTAGAGATGGCTTGGAAAGAAGACACTGGGGAGACATCTCAAAAGCCCTTGGGGTGTTAAGACTTCAGTACAGAAGCCCCCACGCTAATGAGTTACGACCTTGGCCCTGCTGCTCCCTCAAGGAAGAGCATTTACTTAAGCGAGCTTCCGGTTCCAGGCCTGCAGTGTGGACCTATCAGAGCTAAGTGTTCTGAGTCATCTGGGTTAATAGCATTGACCGCGCAGATCTCTGAGAGTCTGATAAGGTGGCACTGGTCCCTGTGATTCGAACTGGTCTCAGGTCACATGTGCTCCCAGTACAGCTGAGGCTGGGATGAGCCCCTGTCATGGGTGATGGCTTAAGGAGGAAGGTCTTCCTTCTGTCCCCAGAGTAACATCTTCTTTATCCCTAGACACCATGGAGACGGTGCTGATCCTCTGCAGCCTGCTGGTGCCTGCAGTCTTGGCTAGTGGTAAGAGTGCTTTAGGGCCTAGCTGTACCAAGCTGACATCTGCAGCCCTTTCTGGTAGAAGGTTCTGGCACTTTCGGACATTAGGGTAAGAGATCTTAGGCAGCTTCACATCTGGCCAGCGTAGAAGAACAGGTCCTAATCCAGGTGTTCCCCCGCTGCTCCCCTCAAGGGTCCAGCTGGCCTTCTGTTAGTCTCTCCAGGTACCGGGGGCACCCATGGAATCGCAGCCTAGAGTGTAATTAACCCATCCTGTCTATATATGCAAGTCATGAGCCACCCCCTCCCGCCCCTGTCTCAGTTCCCCACTTGTCACTAGGCAACAGGTAGACCTGGCCTTTGGAGTGAACAGAAGGCATGCTGTGAGCCACGGACCTCACCAAGGCTCTGAATCGTACTTGCCCTAGACCCTTGACATGGACCCTAAGCCCAGCAAGCCCATTTTCCATGATCTCAGTATCTCCATCCAGTGAGCCTGCCTTACAAGAATCCTCTCGTGGGGACTGGGATCTGTGGGGCAGGTGAGAAGTCACGGGAAGCACAGCTACTTTCCTCTTGACCTTGTCTGTCTGCTTTCCCAGCAGCTGAGAAGGAGAAAGAAAAGGACCCTTTCTACTATGGTGAGTGACCTCAGCAGTCCCAGTGGTGGTGGTGGTGGGGGTGTATGTGTGGCCCCATCCAGGAGGGACAAACCTGCTCTGGTCATGGTCACCTCCCACCTCTCATCCCTGGTTCCTTTGCAGACTACCAGACCCTGAGGATTGGGGGACTGGTGTTCGCTGTGGTCCTCTTCTCCGTTGGGATACTCCTCATCCTAAGTAAGTTCGTCCCTTTCCCCTATGGCTGCTAGACAGATGGAGACAGTATACGGGCCCAGCCATTTTGTCTGTGGGCACAGTCAGCCCCTCTCCGTGGTCTCTCAGGACCAGTACAGGGCTGGGCATGTAGTAAGTGCTCAGTTTAAAAAGGGAGGTGAGGTCAGAGAATGTAGGTGAAAACAGACATAGCTAAAATGAGCAGGCTTCATCCCTAGGGGCGCAGGCATCCCGGGAGACAGACGCTGTTCTCACCATGCACCTACAAATGTGTTTGCCCTACAAAAAGAGCTACGTGTGGCGTTGAGTGCGCTTGCTACCCTGGTTATTTTTGCTCACGGTATGAAAGGGCAAATTCCACCATAGTGGGAAGGTCTGATGGAACAGTTTGGTCCATGGGGGCAGATGTGTGTGGCTTATTCACATTAAGCCAGAGAAGGAAGCTGAAAGCTCAGGCTATAACCAGACGTGGCTACTACCTCCAAGACCTACCCCAAGAACCCGTTTTGTTTAGCTTCACCTCCCACAGCTTTCCCCCTCCCACAAACAGCACCCACTGAGGATCAAGTATTGGGGACACAACAGCCTAGGGCTACATTTGCCATTTAAACCCTAGCACCCGGACTCAGCTGACGCAGGGCAGCTTCAGGCGGCAGGGCAGGCGTCCATTGCCTGTGGCTGGCAGTGCCTTTGGCTTGTGCAGAGTCACAGTAGATCTTCTGTGTCCGGGCCAGGAGCCTGACCTTGAGCTGTCGCTGGGAGCGTCACTTTGGATGGCTTCTTTGTCTTTCAGGTCGCAGGTGCAAGTGCAGTTTCAATCAGAAGCCCAGGTAAGGGGGACAGGGTTGTGGGGACAGGGAGAGGCCTGCGGAGGGAGCCCAGAGGGTGTTCTTTTGTCTCAGAAAGAACTGTGGGGAGCCGAGTGGTGAGTTTGGGGATTTCCAAGTGACCACGGAACTAAGGAAAGGTCCAAACATGGAGGCACAACCTCGGATGTAAACAGAGGAGGGGACATTGAGTAGGAACGTGCTGGAACCTTGTCTGGAGGTCCGTGAGACAGCTAGGCTTGGTAGGAGGGAAGTGGAGGAGGATGGCTGCTCTGAATTACAGGGCAGAGGCACCGTCCCTGCTCCTCATCTCTTCCCGAGGCTCTGTGCACTGTCTAGACATCTGGTTCAGCACATAAGTTACAGCTCATCCATTAGAACAGCCATGGTGGCCATAGGCCTGAGAAGCCAGAGTCTGTGGCAGGCACACCCAAACTCCACCTAGGGACAGACACTGAAGGGTAGCCATAGTTCTCTCTGCCTCTGTCCCCATCAGTCCCGGCTGCTCTATTTGCCTCATGTGCCCCATGGTAGAAAGTTTTTGTTTGTTTGTTTTGGAGGGGATGAGTCCCAGGGGCTCTGCCTCAGTGGAGAGAATGGAGATGCTCCCTGAGCATCAGTGACTGTGTCTCCTCTTGTCATAGGGCTCCAGGGGATGAAGAGGCCCAGGTGGAGAACCTCATCACTACAAATGGTAACTGCTGTGAAAGGGTGCCTGGCGAGATCCTTCCCATGGTTCCTGGGGCACTGGGTTAGGTGCCATGAGCTGCTTTGGGTTTCAGCAGAGATGCTTCTGAGGTGCCAGAAGAGGGCTCTGGGACCTCTGTGATGTTAGCACTTCACGCAATACCAGACAGGCGATAGTCACTGTACACAGAGCACTTGCTTTGGTACCAGGCACACTCCGTCTTTACACGTGTGCTGAGCCCCGTGGGGTAACCATCTTTACCCATATTTGACAACCTAGGTCCAAGTTCTTGTAACCAGCAAATGTCAAGGTTGCAAGGACTGGCACCACATCTTAGTGACCCCCCCCCAAATCCTAGTCTCTGGCATTACTGAGGGTTCAGCATGGAGTACTCCCTGGGTAAGGAGCCTCACACTACAATCGCTCTGCCTTCTCTTCCAGCTGCGGAGCCCCAGAAGGCAGAGAACTGAAGTGCAGCCTCCTGCAGGAAGGTAAGTGCTTGGTTCTCCCGCTGTCTCACCACTGGCTTCGAGTCTGGGCAGGGGCGTCAGGCTAACTTCTTCACAAAGTTCAACTTTTCTTACCAGCCCACTCTTATGCATCTGTCAGAGATGGGGGAGGAACAGGGGACAGCTCAGTCCCAGAGAGACTGACCTAAGTGTCCCTTACCAAAACATAGCAAGCATAGGGAATCAGAGCCTCCAAGCAGCCCCGGGACCAGGCTCATGTGGTACTTTCCCAGCTTCCAAAGGAGTACAACTTGTAGGAATCATTTAGTTAGTGAAGCATTTCCATATTAAAGTAACATTGAGAACGGCTGCCAATCATGAGCCAGAAACACACACACACACACACACACACACACACACACACACACACACACACACACACACTGAAATGTTCCAAAACTAAAAGTGAGGAAAATAATAATGTGCCCCTTCTGCCCCCTATACCTACACTGTCCCCAGCATTTGGAGTCCACTGTGTGTTCATTTCCATCGCTCACTGTGGAGTGTGCCAGAAAGTTCCTAGTGATTGGATAAACCTTCCAGTCAGCAGGCCATACAAGAGCTTCTGGAGCCTAACAGGGGAAATAGGACATGCAGAGCTGGCTCCATTTGTAATGGAAAACAACAACAACAACAACAACAACAACAACAACAACAACAACAACCCCAAAGAAACCTGCAGTTAGAGAAAGCCATTCAGATAGCATCCTAGTTAGGGCTACTATTGCTGTGATGAAGCAACAAACCAAACTGGGGAGGAAACGGTTATTTGGCATAAGCTTCCACATTGAAGGAGGTGAGGGCAAGAGCTCCGGGAGGGCAAGGGACCTGGGCAGAAGCTGATGAGAGGGCATGGAAGGGAGCTGCTTGCTCAGTCTGCTATAAGAAAATAGAACCCAGGACCACCAGTGTGGGGTGTCCTCACCCACAATGGGCTGGGCCCTCCCTTGTCAGTCACTAGTTAAGGAGATGCCCTATAGGCTTGCCTGCAGGCTGGTCTTCTGGAGGCATTTTCTCGGTTGAGGTTCCATGCTGTTTGGTGACTATAGCTTGTGCCAAGTTGACATAAAACTACCCAACACAGATATTATGTGACAAGCAGGGCCCTGAATCCAGGTCTCTGTGGCTAGGGGCACTCAAGATACCTACTCAACTGCATCCTGCATGGCAGACCCTGGGACGCAGAAAGGCAAGAAAGCCAGTTTGCTGCCTTGCTTCTGCCCCAGACTCCACAATAAGACACATACGAAGGGTGCATAACTTTAGCTTAAGCTGTAAGTTAAAGGCAGGCATAGTGGTGCCTACCTGGAGACCCAGCCTATGGTAGGGTAGAGGCAGGAAGATCAGAAGTTCAAGGTCAACCCTGACTGATAGTGAATTTGAGATCAGCCTGGGCTACATGGACCGTGTCACAAAACAAAACTCCAAAGCAAACCAAGTACTGGCTGTGTCATGGACACTAGCCTTTGTCATGAGGGCTGTATCACCACGTACCTGTGTAGTGTTTTAATTCCTTGCCGGGCCTGTGTCTCCACATGACAGCGCAGGCAGCAGAGCAGGGCTCACTTGTGCCCATCTGTGGGCTGGATATCTTAAAGACACCAGCTCCAACAGCCAACAACTCCAGCCTGGGAATCCTCCCCACTCCACAATGCTCCTCCTCCTTCCCTGCCTCTCAGGCTTGTCTGTTCTTTGCTGGGCCTCAGGGCTCCAAGGGGGCCCTGTCAGCTGGGGGATTTATGGGTAAAGGGGCTATGAGGAGGATGGAGCCAGGACCAGGTATGGGCACAAGAAAGGATTTGGGGTTTTAATGTGAAGTCTCTGCCTCGCAGCCTCCAGAAGCTAAGGTCAGCCGCCTGCCACTTGAGAGGCTGACATCAAGGCTTGAGGAAACCGGCTACTTCATGCCAGACCTTTCTCTAGGAGAAGCCAAGAACACGTGTTCCCTGAACCTCTCCTTGCCCCCCAACTAACCCCAGTCCTGTATACTTAATGATGCAACACTCAGCCCTTCCCTTTTCACTACAGCCAGGGGTCTGGCCCCTTTTTTTGTGCCGTGTCTGTGTGTATCCGTGTGTGTGTGTGTCTGCTGACTGTGGTCTTGTGGCTACTTATTCGTGGATTTCATTGTTCCCGTGAACTGTGTGCTCCCTTTCCTGGGAGGGGCTTGGCCATTTTTGTCATCAGCGCCTTGTGACCTCCTGTGATCTCCATCCCCTCCTGCTCTCTGGAGTCTGCTCTTCCCCTGAGGAGCCCTAGTCCCATCTCTGGATTTAGGCTGGAGGGAGAGTTGTACCGGGGGGCAGGAGTCTCAAGCTGTCTTGGGACTGAGAAAGTCTGCGCCACATTCACTGCCATTCTCCGTGGACTGTCAGAAGAAACCTGATCTAGATTCCACCAGTTTGGTAGGTCTGTTAGCAGCTAGAGATTCAGAGGCCTGCCTTCCTACAGACTCTGCCCTCCTGGGGTCCTTTTTCTTTTAGGGTGCCCACTGCAGAGGCCTAATCTGCTCCACCCTTTGTGGAATACCCAGGAATTCCAGGTCCAGGGCTTCTTGCCTCTGGGGCTCCTCACTTACCTCTGAGCAATAGCCCCTTATGATCTGGAACGCCCCTGCCTCCGCTCACCTTCCCTGCTTCTGAGACTTCAGTCTCTAGCCCAATTTATCTGACCCGAGGATCCCTTCCTTCTTTGAAGCAGGTCTCTGGCAGCTGAGGGGACCGGACAGCAGTGGGAGTGGGGGTGGGGGTTTGCCTGTCTACCTTATGGTGTGGGTCTGGCAGCCTTTGCAGTTTCCCTTCCCTGCCTGTCAGGAGTCAGAGTGGAGAGGGATGGAACAGTGCAGGAGCAGCGGGGCTGCAGGTCAGAGAGCAGCAGAGAGAGAGGGTACACACAGCCTGAATGCATAGCAAATGCCAGGAGTCAAAGGTCATCAGAGTGGAACCGCAAACCAGACCCCGCCCCCACCTGCCCATTGTGTTCCCTTGGAAACTAACCAAGCCACACTGTGTCCTGGGACTGCCGATCTCTGTCTTGTGATCTATCCGCTGACAACGGGAAAATAAATAAATAAATACAACACTGTTTCCTAGTGGCCCTGAGTGGCTTTTCTTCTTCTGAAAGTCTGGGAGAAGAGTGCTTGTCCCCAGCCAGAGGGAGGAGGTCAACACTGAAGGGTTCGAGGGAGGTGCCGGGCTGTTTAGGTCTCTTTCACAGGGGCTTCTGGGGCCCAACTTTGGACCTCTTCTCCCTGTTTCCTTTTCTCTTCTTCCTTGGCTTCTTCCCTACAGATCCCTGGTCTCAGGCTCTTCTCACAGTGGGACCGGTTAGAGTAGAAAGGTGTCACAGAAGATTAGTGACACTAGTGACAGTGGGAACTTGGAGGCCTCCCAGAGCCAATCCCCGTCTGGGTTTGTTTTTGTTTTTGTTTTGGGGTTGTTTTTTTTTTTTAAGTACTGTTGGCCAAACAAACACAGCTGCAGGCAGATTGCATTAGAAGGTAGCAAGCACAGCCCGGCCTCCAGCCTTCTATGTGTCTTGGGTGAGACACAACTCCTAAAGAGTGAGAAACAAGCCTCGTTCTGACTTGAGAGTGACCACAACATCTTAGGGGCTCAAGAGAACCTTGGTAGCCTCCCCACCCCCCACCCCCATCCCCCCCCCCCCGCCCCAGATTATTCTGAGTTGCTTCCAGCCACCGAACTGCACCACACAGGCCTGAGGGAGCAGGCAGATTGCCTCCTCTTGCCTCATCCCAAGACCTGCTTAGTGCATTTCCCACACCTGCGCGCACCTCTGCCCTCAGTATTGTTTCAGCCCTCGGGCTCTGAAAAGATGGAGTCTTGCAGCAGTAGTCAAGTTTAATGTAGGCAAGCCAGGGATGGCAGGGGTCGTTTATTAAATGACCACACATGTTAAAATATCTGTGGTCACATAGGGTCTTAGTAATTAAAGCAGATGAGATCTGTTCACAGCACACTCATGAATCAGGGAATTCATGCCTTGTAGGTGACGAGACCCTGAGAGGCCTCAAACACACAAAGGATTGTGGGTACCGTGCCCAGGCATTATTAAAACCAGAACTCTAAAGAAGCCCAGTGAGAGGTTCTGACCTTCCTCCATCACACCAATAAGAGAGAGCACCTGTTGTCTTATTATGTGTCTAACATGGTGCCTATGGCTCTGCAAGGTGTCTAGGAGCATGCACTTAAGTTTGCCTGGTAACCTGGTTTTCTCCCTGAGGTAGGAGGACAGTCTTGTGTTACATATTCTCTCTGATGCCCCTCAAGGCTGGTCCAGGCCACAGCAGCTGCAGCGGGAGGTCAGACCCATGCAACGTTTCCGGGGCCATGTGTACAGCACACAAGCTGGCGCCTGGGGAAAGCTGTGTCAGATAAGGGGGTGGGGCAACCCATGGCTCTTGCAACCCTGTCTGCTCCATGCTCTTTCAGGATGTGACCTCGCTAGAATACACTCCAGGCTGTGTTTTGAGGAAGCTCCTGTGGGAGAGGCCAGTGGTGTGGAAAGACCCAGAAATGGAAAGCCTGAGCATCACATAGAAAGGCATCTCCCAAGCTCCCGCCAGGTGCAGGGTGCAGGGATTCACGTGGGCCCACCTCCCACACTCACGTCCATGGGACAGTACTGGCTGCGCAGCCCCTGTTAGCTGATGCCCCTTTCTGCTTTTGATCTGTTTGGTTTTGGTTTTACTTTTGAGACAGGGTCTCACATAGCCCACGCTGGCCTCAAACTCAGAAAACCAAAACGTGCAGCCAAGGCTGGCCGGCCTAACTTCTGGTCTTCCTGCCCCCCATCTCCTGAGTTGGGAGTTAAGGAGTTGCACAACCACGGCTGGGTGTGGTGTTTGTGCATACTGTGTGAGCTCTTTGCTGACTGAGCTGCAAACCCAGGCCCTGTGACTTGGTTTAATGTGGCAACTTTACTTGCTTGCATGGGAAAGGAGACAATGAGTCCCCTTGTTCTCAGTGACCTTGAGGGTCCCTCAAATTTGACCTCCCAGACTCTCCATCTCACATGAGTTTGGCCCCCAAAGACGTTCAAACCTCTTCAGAAATTGCTGCTGCTCATTCTTAATGCCACTAATCTGTGCCTCGGTCCCCAAATGCTATGCCCTCGACCTCTCAGGTGTTTCGTTTGTTCATTTTTTTTTTCCCATGGAAGTTGTAGATCAGAACTGGCCAGAGGGTTCTTAGAAGAGAGCAGAGGCAGAGAGCAAACGGAATGCTAGTAGCAGAGGTGGGACAGGGGTGCCAAGCTGAAGCACACCCCCAAAGTCAAGGGGCTCTGCCCCCACCTCCTTCTGGGCAGGCAGGGCTCTGCCCTCCAAAGGATGGGGTAGTGGCAGGCGAGAATTCTCCAGCTGAGTCTGGTTCTCGCCTTGTCCCTGGCTGCTCTGTACCCCCCACACACACACACACAGAGGCCCAGGGAGAGCGAGAAAGGTCAGGTGTGTTTGCCCAAGCCAGGGGAGGAGCTTTGAAAATAACCTGTCTTCGGGCCATAAACAGGAGGGAATGGTCACCTACTGCCGTTTGTGTGATTCATTGCTCTCACCCCCTAAGCTCCTGGCTGGCAGCATCAACCAGTTCTAGCCAACCACCTGCTGATCTTCTGGAGTCAGCCCCAGCTCCATGGCCTTGAGCAACAGGGGTGCCTGCCAAGGTGCAACGCTGTCATTCACGTCCTGAAGGACTCGGCATATTGGGCAGGACAAGCAGCCTTTCTAAAGCCTCGGACCCCGCCTCACAACCTGGACCCCTCGGTCCCTGCCTCACAGCCTGGACCCCTCGGTCCCTGCCTCACAGCCTGGACCCCTCCTCTCTCCCATTGTTTGAACTTCAGCTGCCATTTCTCTGTCACTTTCCTTCTCTTGGGTTAGGCCTCCAGCTAGCTAGCTGTGTGACTCTGGAAAAGCCACCGAAGCCAGAGTATCCTCTGCAGTACACTATACTAGACAGTATAGACACTATATTGTACACTATATGTTATGCAATGAATTCAACAATGCTTTCCTGTTACTTCCCTGAGTTAAAATGACACAACAGACATAAAAAAACACAGTGAAATTCCTACATGAAGATCTGTGTTCCCAGTACCAGCATTGCTTACTGTTTAAGGACTGCCTCCTCATTGACAGCGAGGGTCCCTACCTGTCCCTTAGACCTGGATTCTAGTCCTGACTTGTACACATATCACCTACAGCCCCCAACCTGCCTGGCCATGATAGCAGGAAAAGCAAAGCAGATCTGTGGAGCTCTCCCGAACCATGAAATAGGTGGGTCGTTCATTGCCAGGTGGGGAGAGCTGGATTCAGTGTCAGTGACTGATGGTACAAACGATGAGTGGATGTGGCAATCTGTGTATGCCTGTAGGCCAGGACGGGATGGCCACAGGCCACATGAAAGCCACAGGAGCCTATCTCAGGGCTCCAGAGGCCATAGAGAGAAAGGTATGGCTTGCTTCCTGAGGTTCTCCAAAGGCAGTGACCACAAGGAACCACTTAGAAACACCTCAGGGCCAGGTCAAGGCCAGGTGTGAGTTCTGAGAAAATCAAGAATGCATTTCTCTCCAGGGTGTTCTCTGTGTAGGAGGCTGGCCTAATGGGTTTGTCCTTGCCATAACACAGTGACCTTGAGTCTCAGCATACACTGCCCTTTGGCAACTCCCAGGACCTCTGTGCCCCACTACTTGGCCATCTTGAAGCCAACACTTAAGGGCCGGATTCTATGGGGACCCACCTCCTCCAAGCTCTTGCCTTATAAGACCCCTGTGACCTGGCACTTGTGGTCACAGCAAGAGACAAGAGCTGGCACTCCTCAGGGCTTGGGACTTCTAGCCAGAACAGATGAGGCCTACAAGGAACAGCCACCTTTCCTGCCCAGTGTCCCTGAGGACTATACCATGGAGAATGGGCCTGAGCTTGGAGTCGGGGGTTCTCTCGTGCTTTCTGCCCCCTTTGAAACTCCTTTGAGCTACGAATCAACAGCATGAAGAGGAAATGATGCTGGGGCCTGAAGGGAAAGCCGGTGGTGAGGACCTCTACTTCCTGTGGGAATTAGGGAGATAAGGACCAGCTGAATGTCACAAGCCATGACTTCCCTACACACAAATGCAATGGGGACTGTCCACATGGCTGCCTCAGGCTTAAGACAGACCTGAGAGAATGAGGTGCAACTGCTGAGCTCCCCGACCCTGTGGGCATGACAAGGATGAAGGAGGAATCCCTCCCCCTAACTCTGAAAGACTGCTTTGGTCTCTGGGTCTAAGAGGACACAGGATTCACCCTGGAAAAATCCAACTGAGAAGGAAAAAGGGGAGGCTCTTGGCCTGTCCCATTCTTTTAAAAATCAGGAGAATACCATTTGCATGGCCACTGGGTCCTGTCACGACAGGGAAGACTTCAAGAAGGAGAGGGGTGGGGGTAGGGGTGGGGGTGGGGGTGGGGGCAGGGGTGGGGGTGGGGGTGTAGCTGAGAAACTGATGGGGAGGTCATGCTGTTAGGTGTTTTCCTAGGGAAGAAAGGAAGCTTAGGGCCAACAACGGTGATGGCTGCTGGGGATCTAGCTGGAGCATGGGTGAGGGGGGGAGGTAACTGTCAGGGACCCTTCAGTAGAAGTCACCGGGGCCCCTGAGCTATGTAAAAGGATGTTGTAAGCAGACTTATCTCCTGGGGACCCAGCCCAGCCTAGGGTAGAGAGTGGTACCACCACTGTTGGGACCTTCTTTGGCCAAACACTTCTGACGACCTCCTCCCACATGGAGCCTCTGAGGTAGGTGTCACCGTGCATTTTAAATGGCAGGATACATAGAGGCATCCTTCTCTGGCCTTCCCAGGGTCAGTTTACAGGAGGATTTACACTGGTATGGTCTGGCCTTAAGGGGCTATGCACACAGACATGGGAGGAGTCACTTCTTCAGTTGTTCCCAGGGGAGCAAGAGCCAGGGTCCCTTTGCAGGGGATTACGATGTCCTAGAGAAGGCTCATTGTCCCCAGCTTTGGCTAAACCCTGACGATGGCCTTGGCTGGCTGGGATACCATGGAAGCTGAGGAAGGACTTGGAGGAAGGTCTAAACAACTCTTAACATTCACTTGGGCTTTGGGGGCTGGGAGCCAGGTGTGTGGCTGGGTATGGGCTGGGTGTGGACTTGGGTGTGGGGACAGTGTGTGCGTGGGTGTGGCATGATGGGGTGTTATAGGAGTCTGAGGGTAAGGGTGGTAAGAGCTCAGTGCCTCTCTAGAGAAACGAGGCCGAGTTACCTGCTGCACGCAGGTGGCGGACTAGAGAGAAGGTGGCCTTAGGCAAGCTCGGAGGTTGGGTCGTTGGCAAAATGCTGCTGCCTCTCTGGGCTGGGATAGTGTGAAAATTTAGAAAGGGTACATAGAAGGGTGTCTAAGTGATGGCCATGGGGAAAATCCTGAGGATAGAGGGATCGTTCTGGAAGCTGAGCACTCAAAGGCTATCTGCACTAAGGTCCTGAGGCAAGAACGAGCCCTGGAAGGTGAAAGAGCCACCAAGGGGACAGTATGGCTGCCATGGACAGATGAGCAGAAAAGCTGGGGACAGGGTTCAAGAGGCCACTAGGGCGAGGTTAAGAAGGCGTACAGAAAGGGGGCCAGCAAGAGGGCAAGTGAAGGCACTTGCCACAAAGCCTGGCACTGTGAGTTCAGTCCCTGGGTCCCACAAATTGTCTTCTGGTCTCCAGACATGCAAGCTCTCATATGCACAATAAACAAACAACATAATAAGAAACTTCACAAAGTGAAGGGACACAAAAAACGACCCAGGGTTAGAATCAGTATCCAGAGGATCATGGGAAGGAAAGCAAACGGTTTTTACAAGTGAAGGCCTGGGTGGGAGCGCAGGGCATCTATTGAGAAAGAGGACGTCTTCTTTCACAGCACTGAAGTTGGGAAGACACTCTCAGTGGGCCTGCAGGGAGGTGGCGGGGGGGGGGGTCCCTGTCTGAACTTCCCCGGCGCCTGGCTTGGGGAGTTTCCACTCAGGGCTCCAGGTATCTGAAGGTTAAGAGTTCCATTTGGGAACACGTGACAGGGTCACCGGGTGGAGTTGTCCTTCACCTCACAGGTGGCTGCAGGTGGGGGTGGGAGGCCATTGCCAGCTTAGAGCCCTAAGACACATCAGCCTAACCAGAGGACCCAGCTATGAGTTCAGGCCAACATTTCAGAGTGCTTCCATCTCCCAGCACCCTCTCTTAGGGCGCTATTGCAAGGAACAAAGAGACAGTTGTCAAAAAGACCAGACCCAGCACTGCCCGTGCTCCACTGATAGCCTCTGGAATAGCCACATCAGGATGGTCTTGGGCGCCTAGAGGAGACTCTGTGGTCCAGTCTTAGTTAGACAACAGAGACTTCTTGTAGTGGCCTTGCTCTGCCTTTCACAGCTACCAGGACACAAAGACTCTGGGAGCTACTGAGTGGCTATCCTGTTACTCTTCTCTTGGTCCCTGGCGTCACCCTAGCCCTGAGGAGTAGAAGATGTTCTGCCTTTCGGCTGCTCCCCTGACAGGAAGCTTATTTCTTCTCAGAGGACCTCATTATGTGCCGGAACTCTTGCTGTGACCCTGTAGGTACATCCAGGCAGGTGTGTCATCACAAATGAGACATGTCCCCAAGGTTAAGTGAGGAGTCCTAGGAGGGAAGGAAGGAAGGGTGACCATGGGAGCACCCTCAAAGTGGTGCCTCCAGCCGCTGCTCATCTCTGGCCAGCTAGCAGAATGGCTTAGGAGCCTAGTCAGCTTCCTCAGCTCCAGGACCAGCAGGGACAGTCCCCACAGCACTCCGAGCAGCTTCCCGCCTCATCTCAAGAGGCTCTGGGCTACAGACTGGGCCCAGGGGTTAAGAGACATCAGGGTGGGGCCCACTGGATGAAGACTCTGCTGAGGAAAGGTTGGGGACCCACACCTGCTTCTGAGTGGCTCTTTCAGCTGCCAGCCTGAAGCCCACGGAAGTGGGGGAGGAGCTCTGGTACTGCCAGTTTGTACCCTGGCCAGTGTCTTTCTAGAAACCCTCTTAGAGAACACGATGCAGGCCACTGGCGGCAGCGGCAAGGTCCCTGTGGAGAAGAAAGGATGTTGCAGTTGACTTTGGAGGTCAGAGCCTCTTCCCCTACTCCAACCAGCCCAGGCAGGCAGGTGCAAGGTAACAGTTCCCTCAGCAGCCCCGCCTCCTGCTCCAGCTCAGCTCAACCAGTGTGTGAAGGGAGGAAGTGCCACTCTTCCTATCCAGGCCCCAGGCAAGGGCAGGCACTCCTTGGCTCCTGCTGTGCCTCAAACAGTTCCAGCAGCTCCAGCCATGGACAGGTGGTACCTCGGTGAGTCTCCCAAGCCTGCCCTTCCCCACCCTGTCCAACTTGCATTCAGGGGACCACCCGTCACTTTCAAATACACCTACTGGCTCCCCAGAATTGTGGGAGAAACAGAAATGCGAAAGACAGGCTGCCCTAATAAGGGCACCTCAATAATGAGTCCTGGGCCTGCTATGACATGCTGGACGCCTCTGAGCTAGAGGCTGGGGAAACTGGCTCTCATCAACCTCCTCATCCCGCGGTGTGTCTGTCCATCAGACTACTGCTTCATGTGTTAATCCTCCATCCTCTCTAGCCTCCTGCTCTCTGGTGGCGGCTAGTGCCACTCATCTGCGCCTTAGAAAGACGGGATGATGTTAATCCTCCCCTTTCTTACTGGATCATGTGACATTGGAGGAGTTACTTTCCCAGTGCCTAGAACAGAAAAGTAGTCATCAGCCTGCTTTTCCCATAGCTTTGCTTACCTGTCTACCCACATGCCTGCCTGCCCGTCCGTCTGTCTGTCTGTCTGTCATACATCTTTCTAACTTGCTACCTATTCTCATCTCTTGTTTTAGAAAGAACTTATAGGGGCTTACAAAAAATAGTCACCAAGATAATGTGATAAGGAGTGGGGGTCCTACAGAATTCTGTGAAGAATGGCAGCAGATTCGGCAGCCATCTTGGGACCCGGGCCTTCCAGGCTCTGGCTCTCCCTTTTCTGTGTTTCTGGCTCCATGTTTTCCCGCTCTCAGTTTTTCTGGTCTCTGGAGGACTATGACACGTGCCCTCAAATCTTCATCTATGAAATGGAGCTACCACAAATTAAATGGGCGCCGTGAGAACCGAGAGCCTAGGATGTGGTTCCAGACTCTCACAGGGTGGGGGCTGCTGTCTACTTTTTTTGTTTTGTTTTGGTTTGGTTTGGTTTTTCGAGACAAGGTTTCTCTGTGTAGCCTTGGCTGTCCTGGACTTTGTAGACCAGGCTGGCCTTGAACTCACAGTGATCTGCCTGCCTCTGCCCTCCAAGTGCTGGGATACAAGTGTGTGCCACCACGCCCGGCACCGCTGTCTACTTTTATGAATGCTTGCCACTGGGCTCTGAAAGCTCAGGAGAGCTGTGTGAGTGCCCTGCAGGTGACAGCCAGGGCCCTGCTTCTCTCCTCTCGCCTACTTAGCAGAGAGTGGTTGGCTCTCTGAAGGGACCATTAAACAACAGGCTCCTTCCTGTCACTTTTCAAACAATGCATAAACAATGGTACCTGCTGTCCTGGGCCATATTCTAATATGCCTCTCTCGGTCCCCGCAACTTCCCTGAGCCCTGTGCCCTACCCATTGTTTAGATGAAGAGACAGAGGCGTGGAGAGGTAAGCAAATGGGCAAAGGTCAAATGCTCAGCGAGTGGTGAGTGCCAGTGTCCTGGCATTGGTTGAGGGGGGACTCACAAATGGAGCCCTTCTCTTGAGAAGGACACCAGGGGAATAGGTATCATCTGGCTATCTCTAGCTATCATCTGTCTATCTATTATCATCTATCTATCTATCTATCTATCTATCTATCTATCATGCATCCATCCACCCACCAATCTATTATCCATCTAGCTATCATCTATGTAGCCTGCATGCACGTATGTATGTACATATGTATGTATCAGCTACTTACGTATCTATTATCTGTGGATCTATCTATATATTACCTGCTAGTTTTGGACATTAGCTGCTTGGAGGCCAAATCTACCATCTAGAAACCAAAGAAGACTGTACTACACACAGAATTCATACCATAGTTCCCAAGGGGGACAGTCACAGTTAGTGGGGGGACAACCTGGGAAGATATGAACAAAACACTTGAGCTCTGAATCTGAAAGGGCAGACATAAATCTTGTCCCAACCTCTCACTTATGTGACCTTGGATAAGGTCTCTAATTTCTCTACTTCAGACATCTCATGTCAAGGGGTGGGGGCAACTAATGCAAAAAGGAGCTACCAGCTAGGAAATGCTTTGCAAACCATAAGAACAAGCCTGGGCCTCTTCCCGAAAGAGTCTTAAGTGCATGGTGGAGAAGCCTCAAGAGGGAGTGTTGGGCATCAGGGTAAGACATTAGGGATGACAGAGCATTTCAGACTGAGGTGTGACTGGATAAATGCGGCCCCAGGATCAGGATACATAAACAAAGTCAAGACATCCAGTGCCATGAAGGTTGATCTTGCTTCAGACCCAAAGTTCAGGGGACTGTGGTGGGAGGCAGGCCAGGCTCCTTAGGAACCCCTCAGGGAGACATGAGTGCCCTGTGAGAGTGCTAGCTGTCATGGTGCTGTCCACAGGGGCTGGCAAGAAGGGACTTGGAGGTCCCCACCCTGACATAGTTCTCCCACACACACCACCTCCCATGCGCTGTTCACAATGAGTGCTTCTTGAAACTTCCACTTCCTCATCCCACTGGCCAGCTTCGCCTTCCCCTGCTGATGGAAGAATACTGTTGCTGCCCATCTCAGGCCCGCTCTCTGGAAATTTCCTCTGGGAGGGGCTAGAGACCGCAGCCAGCTCCTCCCCGCCTCTGGCTTCCCCAACACCTCCCCTCGCCTGGCTCAGCAGGAGCCCCTCTGAGCACACTCGGTTTTTCTTGTGACCAGGGTAAATATTACCTGACACTGTTAATATTTAATGCCCCCCCACCTCTGCCCCGGCCCCCCACGGGTAGACACTGACCCAGAAGTAGAGGCCACAGGAAGAGCGTGGAGAAATAACAGGGATGCCTGCTGACGATGGTGAGTGTAATGCCCGGTGAGGCTGCCAGGACTTTGCCTGGGGCTGCTTCAGGTGGGCAGCTGAGCCCCTTTTCCCTCTGAGCCTGCCTCTCCCACTCCCTGTCTCGGGTTCCCAGTCAGTGGCTCTTTAAGAAAGTTAGCGTTGAGAAAGGACCCCCAACTCCACCCCGACAAAAACGGAGAATAGCAGAAGTTGGAGCAGCAGTGTGTGTGTGTGTGTGTGTGTGTGTGAGAGAGAGAGAGAGAGAGAGAGAGAGAGAGAGAGAGAGAGAGAGAGAGAGAAGAGAGAGAGAGAGAGAAAGAGAGAGAGAGAGAAGAAAGAAGAGAGAGAGAGAGAGAGAGAAAGAGAGAGAGAGAAAGAGAGAGAGAGAGAGAGAGAGAGAGAGAAAGAGAGAGAGAGAGAGAGAGAGAGAGAGAGAGAGAGAAAGAGAGAGAGAGAGAAAGAGAGAGAGAGAGAGAGGAGAGAGAGAGAGAGAGAGAGAGAGAGAGAGAGACTTGTTTTTGGAGACAAGGTCTTGTTCTGTAGCCCAGCTTGGGCTGGAACTCACTATATAGCCCAGAATAACTTAAATTTCACAGCCTCCCGCCTGTCTCGGCCTCCTACACCCTGCTTGGTGTGCCCTTCTAGTCTGGAATGGAAAACTAAGATTACAAAGTGGTCAGGGGGGTGCCAGGGTTGGTGGTGGGAGGAGCAGCTCTCTGGAAAGCCTTTCCCAGCTAGCTTAGGATCACAAGAAAACCCCTGAGTTTTTGGGATCCACAGATTCAGGCCTGGAGCCCAACAGGGTCCCTGCTGATGCACATATCTCAGACTGTTCAGGCCTAGAGCGCTGGTGGGGAGGGGGCTCATCAGATGGTTCCTGAGAGGGAAGGAAGGCCTAGCTTGGATCTGGCGGAGGTGGACATTAGCTCCCCATGTGACCTTGATCGTGGCTGAAGCTGGGGGCACTTTCTGCATGGAATCAGAGCCTGGGTCCCTGTGACTTCTTCTTAGATTTTGACCTTCTTGAGCAATCCATACCTGAGGTTCACCAGGCACTGACCCTCCCCTGGCTACTGGAGACGGCCAGACTGACCAGGCACCATAGATGACTACCACAGGGGCACAGTTCAAAGTTGCCTGGGGATTGCTAACTTGCTCATTCCTTTAGAAAGGGCCCCAGATGAGAGGGGTCTCCAGTGGGGCAGCAAAGAGTGCAGTTGGCATGGAGAGGGTGAGGTGGGGTGACTGCAGCTTTGCTGGCCAGCATACCACCAGCTCTGAGCTCAGGCCGGTGGAGGGTAGAATATTTGCTTCTTTCAGGATGAAGGGAGCCACAGGAGGCAGGGCCAGGGTCATACAGCTTGGCCTGGTCTTCTTCGTCCATGTCACTTGAGAGGGAGCCTGAGAGTGCATTACAGGGTACATACGCTGCTGCTCCCACCACTCTGGCCTGAACTGTAGACACTTTAACATCTGTCTTGCTGAGTTTGCCTGGAGGACGACGATATAGACAGCAGAATTTAGGAAGAGGCAAGGCCAGGTTCTGCCTTCACTTCCTTCAGTGTCTTTACAAAGACTCTAGCCGGCCCCTGGACCCCTCCTCCTGGTCCTTGAACATAGAGGCTTTGCTTTACTCGTTCATTATTTCACTCATTTTCCTTGAGGAGGTGAAATTATATGAATAGAGGCCATTGTGGGGCCTCCTGAGAGCTGGGTCTTTGGCCTATCCTTGATGTGATACAGAGCAGGGAACTAGACAGGACCTAGCCCTCCTGGGACTGAGGGTCTTCTCAGACAGTGCAGAGGCCCTGTGTCTGATCCTACAATGCCCTTGTAATGTAACCTTGGGGAGTCACCACCAGCCTCCTCTTCCCAGGCCACTTTTATCCAGCCTTCTTTTGCCCTTGGAGGATCATCTGAGAAGTCTGGAGCTCCCAGGATGCTCCCTCTCCACCACCACCCTGCCCCCCCCCACACAGAGTTTCTCTGTGTAGCCTTGGCTGTCCTGGAATTAGCTCTGTAGACCAGGCTGGCCTCGAACTCACAGAGCTCAGCCTGCCTCTGCCTCCCGAGTGCTGGGATTAAAGGCGTGCGCCACCACGGCTCGGCTCACAGGTCACTCTTCCCCAGCCTTCCCTTGCCCATCTGGGTTCTTGGGAATCATCTGAGAAGTCTGGAGTTCCCACTACTCCTGCTCATGCCATCCCGGCTCTCTCCTCAGGTGGCAGTGCCAAGGGGTCAGAGAATCCATTCGAGTATGGTAAGCCAGTCCCTCCCCTGCCTACCCCATCAGTTGGCTCTCAGCCAGGGGGCCCTGCTATCTGCTCTCAACACCATGGGGCTGATGGTGGGTGGGCTTTGGGAGGTCTTTGAGGGGCAGTGCTCACACCACCGCGCTTGTCTCCTCTCTCCCAAGATTATGAGACCGTCCGCAAAGGGGGCCTGATCTTCGCGGGCCTGGCCTTCATCGTGGGTCTCCTCATCCTCCTCAGTAAGTGGAGACTGGTGGGGCGTTTCCTAATGACATACCATAAGGACAATTGTCATCTCCCCCCACCCCCTACCTCCCCCCACCCCCCAACCCCAGCCTCCCCCAGGAGGAATTCTGGAATGTGCCACAGACAGCAGGCTCTGGCTTCCTTCAGGGTGCCCCCTGGTGGCCTTGGAGAGGAAACTGAGAAAGGAGTCTGGCTGGGCAACTGTGGGGCAGAGGCGGCCAGGGGAGCAGGCACCGCCCTATCTGGACACCATCCTAGCCACCCTAGGCCTTATGTGGTCTCAGCACACTGAAGGACACCACCCCTACCGCCCCTGTCAGTGTTTGAGAAGGACAGGAAGAGACTGTGGTAGCTCCCCTCCCTCAGTGTATCTGACACCTACCCCTCCACATATTCCTGGAAATCAGCAGGGCTGGGACCAAGGCCATGAGGCCTACTACTGGCTTATCCTAACTCTGGGGACACCGGGGAGGCATCATTTTCTCTCTGTTAAATGGGGACAGTTCCATCCATCTTGTAAGATTGGGGCTAGCATCCTAAAGTAGTCTAAAGAAGTGAAGGGGTGCTTTAGGAAGGGTCTAGGGTAGTTGTGGAGGGTCCTAAAGGAGAGGAAAATGACAGTCACCACAGCAGGTGTTTACTAAATGCTTGCTGCCTTGTTTTGTTGCAACCGGAAGAACAATACCAGGATCTCAGTCAGAAAGACACTTGGTGGTTTCTGTACCTGGGAATTCCAAACTCTGTCTGTCTCCTGCCATTCCACTTGAAAGCTGGGCTCCTAGGAGAGATCTGCCATCCGTCTGTCCATCTGTCTGTCCGTCCATTCGTGTGTGTGTGTGTGTGTGTGTGAGAGAGAGAGAGAGAGAGAGAGAGAGAGAGAGAGAGAGAGAGAGAGAGAGAGAGACAGAGAGACAGAGAGAGAGAGAGAGAGACAGAGACAGAGACAGAGAGACAGAGACAGAGACAGAGACAGAGACAGAGACAGTGAGACAGAGAGATTTGGCCTGTCCTCCAAGTGTGCTGAGCAGCTGCCGTCTTGTGCCCAATGTGGTGCAGGTGGCCTCATGAACTCATCCCAGCTGCCACTTTCAGCACGTTCACAGTCCATCACGGATCTGGTGCAACGAATGTTTGCTGATTGACTAATTGCTTGGTGGTCCAGCCTTATATAAACAGAGAAACAGTTAAATGTGGACTCCAAGCCTCACACTGTGATGGCGCTGGAGGAGGGAGGCAAGCCTGGCAGAACTGGGTCTCCCAGGGTCCCCTTGGAAAAGGGCCACAAACTTTACCGTCTCTTTTCCAGGCAAAAGATTCCGCTGTGGGGGCGGTAAGAAGCATAGGTGAGTGCTGTCAGGGTTGGGGGGGGCAGGATGTTTTCCCAAAGGGGACCACAGACTTTTTCCTCGCTCTGCCTTCACTCACTTTATTTCCCCCATTACAGGCAGGTCAATGAAGATGAGCTGTGACAATAGGTATGTTCCCTTCTCATGCATGTGAATAAGAGACAAGTTGAGAGAAATTTGGGGTGGGGGGTGGGGGGAGGGGTCAGGTGGGCTGTCCTCATTAAGTTGTAAAGGGAGGGCTAAGTATCTAAAGGGGGGAGGTGCCAAAGTAGGTCTTCTGCAGAGGGGTCCTTGAGAATAAGAGGGACAGGAACAAAACCACGAGCCACAGAAGCCTCCCTCGCAACTTAACCTGTGCCTCTGTCTTTCCAGAGCTGGCAGTGCCCACCAGCGCATGGGCACCAGTGGCGCCCATCTTCCCCGGCTGTCCTCATCACAGCACTCGGGCTGAAGGAAGTGCCAGGCTCACTGTGACCCCTCCCTCCTCACGGTCATCCACTGATGCCTCTTGATCTTTAACTTCCTCCCTCCCTCCCTTCCCCAACTCCTCCGACACCCCACCTCCTATTCCAAGTTGGGGTACATGTGGAGCCTTACTCGGTTTTCAATGAATCGCTTTACAAGTATCTGCCAATGAAAGCAGGCTCGGTGTGGTCATCTGTGGTTTCTTCGTCACTCACCCCCTGAAACAGCTGCCCTGGGGATAGAGACCTCTGCCTGACTCCCAGACACCCTGGAGGTGACTGGGTCCTCCTGGCTGCTGCTGCTGCTGCTGCTGCTGCTGCTGCTGCTGCTGATGATGATGATGAAGCCTTGGCGCTCCCTTGGGGAACTTGCTTCTTGGGTGCTCTTGGACAACCAGGTGGTAGCTGTCTGTGGCCACACCCATGGGCTCTATGGTTTCCCTAGGTACTCTACTGTCCAGGGTGAGTGGTCTGGAAGGCCTGGTGTTGGGCGTCGGCTCATGCTCTCAGCCCATCCAGCGCAACCTCAGGTGGGTGGGGTCCAGGGAGCTGCAGTTGCAGCCAACTCCTACCCATCTATTTGTTGGCATGCTTCCTCAGGAGTGAACGTTGAGAGTGAGTCCGCTGTCCCTGCCCCTTCCTTCCGGGAAGAGACCTACAAAGAGGTCCAGCACCATCTCCCTCCATTCCCATGAAATCTCCAAGGGGACTGGAGGGCTGGCAGGGATGCTGGCACCATCTTGTGACTGGTTTCCTTATCTACATCTCACAGTATCTGAGCAGAGCCTGGGATGACGCAGTTTGAAAGGAATAGACTTTGTTAGGGTGGGCCAAACAGGCAGGGTGGACAGTGACTTTGGTGCTTAAGTCTTCTGTCCTAACCCATTGCCCCGGGTTTTGAGTCCCACCCACCCACAAGTAATCGCACAGTCCTTTGAGAGGCCATTTCCATTGTATGGAAGGGGTTGCTGACCACCCCACCCCCACCCAAGAAAGGTAGTGACTTGTGTAGCACCCTGCCTTTTTTTTTTTTTTTCCTGTGAGAGGAGCTTGGGGTGGAAGGGTAGGTGTCAGTCAGCTGAGGCCAGTAGGTAAAGTTCAGGTCCTAGTCTTAGTGTCATGCTACTTACAGAATGTGACCTCACACCCTTAAGTAGAACTCAATACTGCTATGCTTGGCTGCCCTCTAGAGGGAGGGAGGAAAGAGCAGAGGTGGAGGTGATCTGGCCAGGGTTAGTCCTGGGGAGGCGGCAAACTCTTCAGGGTTGCTGGATGCTGGGGCAAGGCAAATGGGAAGAGGTATTCAAGGTCTGTGGCTCACTAAAGAGAAGTGGGAGCCTTGGAAAGGAGTCGCATTTCTAGAACATTCTATACACTAGCCCATCACTGAAATGGTCTTGAGTGAGTTGCTCCTCCTCCCTCAGCTTGACACCATGTCTCCTGTTCTCTAAGTGACCAGACTGATCCACCTGGACCTTGGGGTCTTTGCCTGACCTGGGCCTAACCATACGTCTTGAGCAGAGAGAGCTGGCCACAAGAACGAGATTACTGGAGAGCCTGTCCTCCTGTCCCTATGCCCTCTGCTACCCTCACCCAGGCTGAGGTTCAGTGAGCCAGCCCAGGGCTGAGGGACCACAGCTCCAGGGGACATTCTGATTCTGTGACCTGCTCCTGGGCCACGACATCTCCTTTCACTATCCAGGAAGTTGTCATGCTTTGAGTTACTGAACATGTCATTCACTCTGAGGTTTTCCACATATCAGAGCTGTCCTGAATTACAGACTACAAACCAAGTCTTGAAAGTGACTGTTGCCTCACTGATTGCTTGGAGACCTAGTGGTCTTAGGGTGAAATTCCTCCTTCCACCACCAGAGGGAGCCCGTGACTTACTCAAAGTCACCTGAAACTGCAACTGATTTCCTCTGGGCTTCTTTCAGGCCCCAAGACTTGAGTTACTATCATGGTCCTGTCCCCATGTCCAGATCTCTCCTTCCGAACTCACAGTCACCCAAGAATGACACACCCAGGGTTAGGGCAATGAGCCCATCTTGGCCTGGGTGGCCTGGGTGGCTTGGGTGGGGCAGAGGCTGGCTCATCTGGAGCGTGAGGACTTCTTGCATGAGCTTCCAGTTTTTCTAAGAAGCACTGGCACTTTAGGGGACCACTCCCATGTCGCGTCAACAGTTTTTGGCTCTCCTGGTTCAGTAAGGAAGAGAGAGTGCCCCCAAAAGATTCGCTGGCCCTACACACAGCAAAACGAGGGTCTTCTAAGACAGAGATGGGTCCTAGGGCGGAGGGAGGACTGAGTCCGTATCCCGCTACCCCGACCCCTCGCCCGCTTCCAATATCTTGCTCAGGGATAGGCTGCCACTTCTGGGGAGATGAATCAGCTCCCGGCAGACGTGCACCCCCAGGTGGTCAAGATCTGAACTGCAGTTGAATGAGGGTAATCCAGTCCTCATCAGACTGGACAAATGCCCGACCGGTCATAGCCACTCAGTCCCAATCAGGAAGAGTGATGAGCTTGGGCCGCAGAGTCAGGAACAGAGCAGCCACAGTCAGGTGTGTTAGGAGCAGGACTGAGACACACGGGCTGCAAGGGGGAGCTGTGGGGCTGCCACGCGCGCCCCAGCCCTAGCCGATTGCCAGTCTCCGGAAACACACGGAGCCCCAGCTTAGGAACACTTTGGGTTGCTGCAGTTGGATAGCTGAAGGACTGGGAAGAAATCCTACTTAGAATTTGGAACCTTTATGTCCAGGGTTTCATCCAGACACTGGAGGGACAAGCGATGGCAGCAGAACATAGGATGGAGGGGTCCCCAGTTGCCATGGGTCTCACATCTGGGAGACCTAGGAGCCAGCCTCATTTGGCAAATTTGTTTCTCCAAGCCTGCTGGGCTGCCCAGTGTGACCCTGTCCCATGATTCCATAGTGCTGTTGTCTCTCTGTACATCTTTAAACCTGGCTCTCTGTTTTGAGAACTCCTCACTGCTGCTTCCTGGAAGAGCCTCTTGGTGTTGCTGGGAGGACTGCCCAGGTGAGCCAGGAGGGAGGGCAGCGGGTGGCCAGGAACAGCTGCCGCAGGCATGCAGGCCACAGACCATACTCTGGGAACTGAAACTGGCATTCCTGGCAGCTTTGTCCCCCAGCCTGCTGTGTGACCTTGGAAAGGTCCTTGTCTGCCTCCGGACTCGGCTTTGGGGAAACAAAACAGGAGACACAGATTCTAAGTTTCTGTCTAGAAGTCAAGGGCCAGTGACTCTGAAAGAAGGTTGGGGCTGATGCGGGTTCTCTCTCGCACCCAGGGTAGCTAGCTGTCCCTCACAAGCAGCTAGATGCACACAGCCACACACGCACAGCAGCTTGGTAATTGAAGAAGGCAGGCACCCTGAGAGGCAGAGGAAGGAGCTAGTGTGGCTCTGGAGCAAGAATACTTCTCTCTCTTTGTTCCCCACAAAGGCCTGTCAATCAGTAAGAGAGTGTACACTCACACAGACCGCCGGGAAGTCACGGTCCTTGCTTTGCGGGGAATTAACATTTCAGGTCTCCCGTCTGCAAACCAAACATTCACTATGAAGTTAATAAAGTTATTCAGGAGAGGCCTGAGCCCTCAGCCAGCCTCTCAGGGGGTGTGAGCAGGAGTGAGAGATGCAGAACGGGCCTCGGCTGTTCGGGCCTCCTTTCTGATATCCTAATGACGCATCTTCTTGGAACTGAATATTCCTTCACTCTGGGGTGGGGGTGGGGGGAGCCCAGAAGATTAGCTACTCCAGGGTGAGAATTGTGCCTGTGCTCCTCAGTGGCCTCAGTGCTCCTCAATGGCCTCAGTGCTCCTCAGTGGCCATCCCAGTTCCAGCAGAGGACCTAGTCGGTAAATGTTAGTTGATGGACCGCAGTGGCTGCTTGGAAGAAGAGGGTTGAATGAGGAACGGCCAGCCACCACTGTATAGGGGAGAGGAGGGTTGTGTGTGTGACGGTGGTGGTGGGTGCTGGGGCAGAGTGGGTGGTGTCTAGGCTCACAGAGGTGAGAGATCTTTGAGAGCTTTCCCAGTGACAGCCTTCATTTCATCCTCTGAGTCTCTGTATACTGGCTGGCTTGTCCTGTCAACCTGACACAAGGAGTAGAGTCCTCAGAGAGGAAGGAGCCCCAGGTGAGGAAATTACTCCATGAGACCCAGCTGTAAGGCATTTTCTCAGTGATCACTGGGGGAGGGCCCAGCCCATTGTGGGTGGCACCGTCCCTGGCTTGGTGGTCCTGGGCTCTGTAGGAAATCGGGTTAAGCAAGCCATGGAAAGCATACAAGTAAGCAGCACCCTTCCATGGCCTCTGCATCAGTTCCTGCCTCCAGGAGCCTGCCCTGTCTGAGTTTCTGTCCTGACTTCCTTTAATGATGAACAGCAGTGTGGAAGAATAAGCCAAATAAACCCCTTTATCCCCAATTTGCCTTTTTTTTTTTGTCATGGTGTTTTATCACAGCAATAGAAACCGTAACTAAGACACTTGGGGTCCAGAAAAACAAGCTTTTCTGGACCCTTCCCCCACAATGATTTGAGAGAGTTCTGCCCAGCCTCCTCTTCTCAGGACACCATATCTAGAGACAGTGCCCTGTGAGCCCACCTTCAAGATAACCAGGTCCCAGGGAGAGACTGGGACACCGATGTTCCCTCCCAGTGCCACGTGAGCTAAGGTACAGGGGTGATTGGCCATGTGTGGGATGTCTTCACCCCTTGGGCCCTCTGCCGCCTCAGCTGGGGGCTCTTGGTTTCTTCCCTTGAGGGAGGGGGTGGTCTATGGTCCTACTAGGCTGAGACCAGGGAGGATGTGGGAGAAGGTTTCCTTTTATGTGAGGAAGGGGTGGGGTGTGATGGCTTAGTTGCTCTGGAATTGGGGAGAGGCAGGGTAACCCCAAAGCAGAGAGGGCCTGAGCAGAGGCCAGCCCGAGGCAATAAAGATATCCCGGCTATTGAAACGAGGGTCTCACCAAAAAAAAAAACTGGAATTTCCCCCAGGAATCTCATGTTGGTAGAAGGAAAAGACTGAGGAGGCCCTGGGACCAGCTGGGGGGGGGGGGGGAGCTGTCTCCTAGGAAGAGATCTTGAACAGTTCTGACAGACCACCCTGCAGGAGGAGCTTGGGTCTCACTGCGATGGGTCAGCTGCACACTCCTCTTCCTGTCTACTAAAAACTAACGTTGTCAAGTCATGATCTCCGAAGTGGACTTGGAGGGTCCCTAGAGGGGCCTTCTTTGTTCCTCTTCTCAATGCAGTCACTTTTTTTTCGTGGCTTGTTTTGTCAGTAGACCTGTTGAGGACAGATGGCCCAGTGTGTTAGGTCCCACGCTGTGACCTTAAGAGCTCTGGTAACGCCATGGCAGAAATTAGGCCCACACGCCTCAGACAGTGTGCTGGCTACTTTTTGTCAACTTGACACAAGTTAGAGTTATCAGCGATGGGAGAGCTGTAGGCAGGCATTTTCTTGACTCGTGGTTGACATGGGAGGGCCCAGCACACTGTGGGTGGGGCCATCCCTGGGCTGGGCGGTCCTGGGTTGTATAAGAAAGCCAACTCAGCAAGCCACGGGGAGCAAGCCAGTAAGCTGCGCTCCTCCATGGCCTCAGTTTCCAGGTTCCTGCGCTACTTGAGTCCCTACCCTGACTTCTTTCAAGGATAGGCTGCGACCTTGGGGGATATGAGCCGAATAACCCCCTTTCTGTCCCGGGTTGCCTTCGGTCAGAGTCACTGGAACAGCAGGCAAACTATGTATGACTGGTAAGCCCCCTCTCCGGAGCTCAGTCTGCGTATCAGAGAGCGAGGGTCCCAGGCTGAAGGACACTATATGTCCTTTCTACTATGTGTCCTTTCTAGGAGGTCTCAGAGGCAGACACGGACACAAGCTGGGATGGGGCCGGTCAGGTTACAGACTGGCCTGTGAGACCCAACTTTGAGCGGCCAAGAACCCAGCAAATTTTTAGCATAGCCTGCAGCACTGCCATCCTGCGGCTCGAACACAAGGGGGCGCCACATAACCAGCGTCTCTGTTTTAAGGTTCACTGAAGAATGGAGCCATACTGAGCCCAAGAAAGGAAAGCAGAATCCTCCTCAGTGTGGTAGTCTCCCCAGAGACTAGGCAGAGTTAGGGAAATGCACTCTGCCCACCCCCGCACCCCACCCCACACACAACCACCCCACCAGGGAGAGTGGACATGACAGTTTAACCTTTTGGCCACCTGGAGGGGCCTGCCCTACCCACCCGTTACCAAATGAGGCAAAACCTCGATGCCACTGTCTGCATAGATCCTGATGTCACCACCCCGATCTGAACAGGTCTAGAGACCTGGCTGTCACCTAGACCTAGTTCCTTCCCTCCTCTTAGATCCTGCAGGGGCAGAGACGGGGGCACAGTGGGGAAACAGTGAAAAGCGGAGCTCAGCCCACCAGCTGGACCGGCGAATCCTTCTGCGTCTCTGCGCCTTAGCTTCCTCACCTGTGGGATGGGAACCATAAGCCCCATCATTAGGTTGAATGAGATCATGCATGTAAACAGCGCCGTAGCGTGCTACCAAACAGAACAGGACTCAGCTGAGGGACGGGGGGAGCTCAACCCTGGTCTTGTGGCTCATGTGCTTTGAGGAGTTGAATAGCCAGCGTGTGACAGGGACTGTGTTAGGCCTTTTGGAAAACTAGAGTGGGAATATTTTTATAAAAATAGAGATGATAAAGCCACATAGGGTCCCCTGGGGGCAAAGGGCAGCTTCAAGCCCCATGGGACACTGCTTGGGGCTGTCTCCTTCTTTCAATTCATGTATCTGTCTCTCTCTCTGTCTCTGTCTGTCTGTCTGTCTGTCTGTCTGTCTGTCTCTGTCTGTCTCTGTCTGTGTCTCTGTCTCTCTCTGTCTCTGTCTCTCTCCCTCCCTCTCTCTCTCTCTCTCTCTCTCTCTCTCTCTCTCTCTCTCTCTCTCTCTCTGTGTGTGTGTGTGTGTGTGTGTGTGTGTGTGTGTGTGTTCATTAATGTGAGCAGGGTTTGGAAGGCACTGATCTGAATGGATGCCCTCGCTGAGAAGCAGACGTTGAGACGTCTCCTGCCAGCGCCCCTAGGGCATCTTGCTCCTTCATCTCTTCCCAGAGGGCCAAGGACAACTGAGACTTGAGGTCTCCTCCTGAAGGTCAGGCCAGCAGGGATGTGCCTCAGCATAGTGCCTGGAATAGTCAGGAGACTAGAGTCGCATCCTATTGCAGACTCCCGAGTTCTGCCCTTCAGTGGCCATGTAACATTTAGCAACCACTTGGTTTCCAGAGCCTTAGGTTCCTCGTCAGTAGAACAGGAATATTGATGCCAGCCTGGCCCTAGGGTCTGATACGAACGCACCGCGGACTCTCTAAAGCTTCACTTGCGATCTAAGTAGCGTCAGACCGACCAAGATAGATCTGTACAGGGGAAACTTCATTCTGTTCTCCTAAGTCCGGGTAGGATTAAATACTGAAGGAAAAAAACCTCAGTGTAACCGCTCAATACTGCCCACAGGTTTCGAGTGCTCAGTCTTTAGCGACACCTGCTGGCCATAATAGGTACTGTATTCCCCCATCTGGCCAAAAGATTGAGAAAGCTCACCTTTTCTTCAGTCTCTTCTGTACTTGTTGCTCTTAGACTGGGAAGGGGACAGAGTCCTTCCTAGGCAGAGAGGGCTCCTCCGCCCACCTTCCCTCTGCCCCCAGTGCAGGAACGAACAGGGCTAAGGGCACGACCAGAGTGTGACTTTAGGACCAACCTGGTCTAGAAAAACTTGTGCTCACAGCAACAACTCCACCAGGCAGAAGACCAGCACACCCGGTTGCCTCTGTCTCTAGAGAAGCCAGGCTGAGGGAAGAGGCTCCAGGCACAGGCACACAGGAGGCTCAGAGAAGCCACCTGGTCAGGGCTTTGGGCTGTCTCATAACTCACATTTATGCTCGAATACCAGGGCATTTGGAAGAGTGGCTAGCTTGAAACATGGGTGGAGGAGGGGCAGGTTGGGGGTGTCCCCTTCCCAGGGTACTTCTGCCATGAGGATTCAGAGTCTACTGATGATATTATAGAATGCAAAGGATTTTCTTCAAAGCAATACAAGGTGTGCAGGAAGATGGCTCAATGGGTAAAAGCAAAAGAGGAGACACCTCAAAGTCGTTCTCTGACCTCTACACATGTGTGTGCCCTGGCATCCTTGCACTAACAGTCTCTCACATGCACAATAACGAATAGGATTTAAAAAATGTAAAAATCCAAGGTGTTGAGAAGCTGTGGGGGTGACCTGTGAGATCAGACTCCCCTCAAACGGCTAGCAGGTGCTGCTGGGAAGCGGGCCAGGTGACCTGACTGCTCTCCCTGCTTGTGTGTCTGCATCCAACCCACCTTGGAAAGGGGACAGCAAACACTGCCGCCGCCACCACCAGTGACCATACAAAGGTTAACCTGTTTCTCCGAGCCTCGGCTTCGTGATCTGTACAATGGGAACAGCAGGCACGAAGCTAGCCTTCTAGAGCTCCGCGGAGAGTTAGCTGAGAAATGGCGTGATGTCCTGAGGACCTGAGTGTGGCACCGAGCCACCACCAGGGCCTGTTTCAGTCATTGCTATGGGTAGCCGTCCATGGCTCTGGCTGAAATTTGCCACAAGGAGCAGCTGATGCCAATGGATAGAACAGTCAGGTGTTTCTTCTTAGCTTCAGGGTCCTAACTAAAGTGTCGTCAACCTTAAAATGCACATGCCCCAATGTGAGGTTGCCTCAGCTATAGACACTGCCTGGGTTCTTTCCGGCAGCACTATGCCAACCCTGGGCTTTCCTGTCCCTTGTGCCTAGCTCAAGTGCCACCTGGGTTCTTGCTGACTACTCCTTTCTCTGAGTTTAAGCAACTCTTTTAATAGTTTTCATAAACCTAAATCCTAAGTGAGATTTTAAAAGTCATCTATCCCGACCACAGCGTCCCAGATTCACCCAACAAACACTTAGGAAGTGGAGTGTGGAGGGTGAGCAGACAGTGCAAGAGACAGAGGGCAGCCCTACCAGTGACATAAACACCATCACAGACATAGGGCTGCTGACCCGCAACCATCTCTGTTAGGTGTGGTGAGAGGGGCCAGCACTTCGGAGGAGCAAGTTTAAGGCTAAGCCTAGGCTACCTATGACCCTAAAAAAAGGGGGGGGGGCGAGGGAGAAAGGGATTGGAGAGATGGTTCAGAGGCCAAGAGCACTGATTGCTGGCTCAATTCCTAGCACCTACATGGCGGCTTATAATTATTGATTGTGAGCTCATAACCACCTGAAACTCCTATCCCTGAGAATCATCGCCCTCTGCTGGCCTCTGTGGGTACTGCATGCATGTGATACATAGACGTGCATAAATGCAGGCAAAGCAGTTGTGTACTTTTTTTTTTTAAGAGCCCCATTTCTGCTCTAGGCTGTGGTGACTTGCAATGTTGCCCAGCTTTTGGCTGTCATTTTAACCTGTTGAGCCAGATGCTTACAGAAGATGTTCTCTAAGTACTCCCTGCTCTGCCATGTTGTCTGTGAGCCTTGGTGTTTACTCTCTGTTGCTACACAGCCATTATCCCCACTGCAGGGTAGGAGTGAGGGCGGAGGCCCTGAGTTGGGCCATCCAGAGAGTTTTTATTACCTTTAGGGTTTGGGGAGTGGGTGGCTGTGTTTAAAACTGGGAATGTAGCGCGATGATCAACTTGCTTGCTTAGCATCCTCAAAGCCTCGAGGTCAGCCACTAGCACCACAATAAAAAAATAAACAAGTAACTATAGCAGCCCTAGGAGTGTGCTTCCTTTTCCGTCCCCTAGGGGGCCATGAGTGGGCTGTATACAGTAGAAAGGACAAATATTTTAGACCATAAGAAGTCATGTGCTTCACATGGAGACTCTGGCCCATTTACCTCCAGCTACCCCAGGGTTTTCTGAACACACTGACCATAAGTTCATTTCTCTCTGTCATCTGTGACCTTCTGGTGAAATACTTGAGAAATGCCATACTTGATCTTTTCACATATGTCAGCTGATGTTGTTAAAAATGGGGTCAACTTTGCTAAGGATGTGGCATTCGATGGCACGGTAGCCTGAGGTTGGGCTCTCCCACTCCTCAGTGCTGTGTTCTACCCTGATGGAGCTCTACTCTCTGGGGAGCTGACCTCCGACTTCACTGTCACCAGTGTCACCTGTGTGTGTAAGTGGTACTGCTGACCCAACCTCCCGATATTCAGGAAATGATGCATCGAATTACACCTCTCCCCCAGTGATGCACAGTAGGACCACAGGGCTTTGTTCCACCAAAGCGAAAGATCCCAGAGCAGCAGTCAGAGCTGGTGGGCTCCCATAGGGGGCAGGACTTCCTGCCCTTGGCCTAATCAGGCCTCATTGGGTCTGTTCTGTTTAGAGGGCAATGTTAGTCAGGCACGGTGGCGAATACCCGTGACCTCACACTCAGAAGGAGCCTGTCGAGGTGAGGGGATCTCAAGTTCTAGGCCAGCCTTGCTGTAGATTGAGCAGGGAGGGGTGGGGTGGGAAGGAAATTCAGCACAGCCAAGGAAGGGTCTAGCAATCGTGTTAAAATGGAAGGCAGCAGAGATTAGAAACGTGGCCTAGTCAAAGGAACGCTCGGGGCCCTGGTGGCTCTTCTCCACTCTGTGGAAAACTGTCATCTGTGAGACATTAGGCACAGCTTATGCACTCCAGAAGGGCCAGGCAGATGAGGTTCAGTCGACCAGAATGTGCGCATAGGCAATAAAGTTAGGCTAGGCGTCAGGATGGGGAGCGAGGAGGCCCTTAGCACTAGTGACATTAAACCTGAGGTTGCTGAAGCATCTGTGGAGGGGCCTAGATAGAGCCCAGTGGCAAGAAAGGGCCAGGAGAGGGGAGCCCTGAGCAGCCTGTGTGCCCCCCCGCCCCCCACTCACTGGACAAGCCTCAGTCACTGGTCACCGTCAGCCATGCTAGACCCCTGACTCAGTTATCTGAAGTGGGAAGAGGTTTCTTCCTCCTCACAGTTCCTGGGCTGGTGGCTGGAGCAGCTCAATGCTGCCATCTAGTGACTCCTCCATCCTCCGTGCTGATGGCTTGTCATAGCAACAAGAGGGACGCCGCGGTACTGCAGAGGGACTGTGGAAGGCGTCAGAGCTGCCCTGAGGCATCTCTGTCCTGAGACTCTCCAGTGGGAGCCTGTGGAGTAGTGGGCAGACTTTCTAGAGAAGAATGTCATCCTTCGAGTCAAGGTCATGACTCTGGGCACTGCCTTAACATCTGTCTTTCCCAGTGTGGACGAGGAGCTCTTCCCCGGGGAAGTGGCAGTTTTAAGCATGCACAGCAGTTCATGAATATATAACTTACACGTGGACTGAGGACACCGGAGCCTGCCCAGCTCTTTGCCACTGTGGGAATCAAAGTAAATTCCTGGAGTTGATTAGGGTTTCTAGAGCCTGCAGCTTAAGAAACTATAAAAGTTACAGATCCCAGAGCAGGCAAGGCGCCAGAGAGATGGTTCTGTGGTTGCCAGCACTGGCGGCTTGTTCAGAGGACTGGCCCGGAGTCCCCAGTGCCCACAAGGCAGCTAGCAATGACCTGTAACTCCAGTTCCAAGGTATTGAGCACCCTCTTTTGGCTTCCACAGGCACCACATGCATGTGGTACACAGACATGCATGCAGGCAAACACCCATACACATGAAATCAATCCCTTAAAATTTTTTTAAAAAATAGATAAAAATGAGACTGTCGATTTAGAACGATGCTAGTGACAGCAGGGTCCAGGGAGATGGCTCAGCTGGGAGAGCGCTTGCTGTACAAGTGTGAGGTCCTAGCCGGGCGTGGTGGCACACGCCTTTAATCCCAGCACTCGGGAGGCAAAGGCAGGTGGATCGCTGTGAGTTCGAGGCCAGCCTGTTCTACAAAGCAAGTCCAGGACAGCCAAGGCTACACAGAGAAACCCTGTCTCAAAAAACAAAACAAACAAACAAACAAACAAACAAAAACAAGTGTGAGGTCCTGAGTTTGGATCCCTGAGCACCCACAGAAAAGCCAGGTGTGACACACACCTGTCATCCCAAGGCCAGTGAGGCAGAAACAAGAAACCCCCTGGGGCTTGCTGGCCAGGTAGTTTAGCTGAATCAGCATGCCCCTGCTTTAGTGAGGGGACAGCAACTGGGACAGCAACTGAGACATCGACCTGTGCACACACATGAATGTGTACAGATCTCACTCACGCACACATACACACACAAAATTAAGGCAAATGACCAATTGTAAAAAAGACCTTACAAATACCACAAAATCTAGACGGCTATATGTTATCTTAGCCAACTGCCTGACGAGCTTCAGCCACACTCTTCTCTTTTGACGTTCCCTTTGTGTTTCTGAGCTTATACAGTGAGCTGTGAGCTCAACCTACTTTACGCCTGATCTCCCCCCCTACCCCCTCCCCCACCTCTGTGTCTCTGTCTCTGTCTCTCTAGCTCTTGCTTACTCACTTGCTCGCTCACAAGCAGCGGAGTCCACAAGTACGTGGGATTTAAATCTTAGCACTGCAGCTTTGTGTCACGAAGCCAAGTGAGTGAGCCTGGCATAGTGGGGGCATTTCTGCAATCCCAGCATGCGGGAGGATTGTGAATTCAAGTTTAGCCCAAGTTTCATAGCAAGACCTTGTCTCAAAGCAAAGCCAGATGAGCTGTTCTGGAGCTGGGAGAATGTTCCTGTAAGCTGCTCCTTTCATGGGACAGTGGTATGGATGCCTGCAAACTACTTAAATATGCCCCACCGGAAAATGAGTCAGATACAGTGCTCACCAGACCCCTGGGATTCCAGGGAGTGAAAGAAAAGCTGTGGTGGCAGCTGCAGACTAGCTGGGTCACCCTACACACCATTCCATAAGCTCTGAGCATAGAAACACAGTCTTTAGCCTGAAGGCGCCTGAGCGTGTCAGCTCCATAGTAAACCTGTCTCTGGGTGTGCCACAAATCCTCGGAGCGTCAGTTGCTGCATTTTGTATAAATAAGCAAAAACCAGTGGCCCTTCTGGCTACCCCCTCCCCAGCTTTGAGACAGGGTTTCTCTGTGTAGCCCTGGCTCTCCTCAAACTCAGGAGATCCCCCTGCCTCTGCCTTCTGAGTGCTGGGATTAAAGGCATGCACCACCATGCCTGGCCTCTGGCCCTATTTTTATAAAGATCTGAGATTAGAAGAAGACACAAAACACTCGGAACCCCAAACAAGCTCCTCACAATGACAACCAGGAAGATGACAGAGATGCAGGCTGAGCATGCCTTTGCCAGCACCCTATCATGAGTTCGCCCCGAGCGGTCAGAGATGGCAATACGAGGACTGCCAAACTTGGGGCTCAGACTCAAAAGTAAGGCCACGCATGTGGGGACGTAGGAAGGTGCTTGGAACTCTGTGAGACAGGCAAGCCAGTAGTTCAGTCAGCGTTTACAGAGGCTCCAGGAGAAGGCCTGTAGGGTTAGTCAAGAGACTTGGGTGCCCGGTGTCTGCAGGAGGAAACAGTCACTTGAGTTTAGAAAGCCTCAAGTCACAACAAAGGGAAGGGTTTCATGCCCCAGGCCACTTGCTGTCTGTTGTAGCCAGAGTGCCTGTCACCCTCACAGCAGGACAGTACATGACAGGCAGAGGAAGGGCCCTGCAAACTGGAGAAGAGGGGTGGAAAGGGCATGGTGTTCAGAGGTTATTGTTGTTGTTGTTTGTAAATTCTTTTATTTTTTTAGGTTATAATATAATTACAGAATTTCCTTTTCCCTTTCGTCCTCTAAACCCTCTCATAGACCCCTTCATGCTATCTTTCTAATTCACGGCCCCCCTTTTCATTAATTATTGTTTTATAAACACATGCACACATTCTGAAATACGTAAGTACAACCTGCTCAGTCCATATGTATATACATATACATATGCATAGACACATATATAAAATGTCTGTAGGGCTGACCTTTTGCTATTAGATAACCAATTGTGCTTTTCTCTGAAGGAGACCATTTTTTCTCTCCTTTGTCATTTCTTAGTTATCTGTCAGTCTTTGTTTAAGGTTGAGGCCTTTCCTCTGCCCGTGTTAGGGTGTCTGTTGGTGCCGTCCCTGTTCAGCAATCATGAGCTATTATCTGCGTAGTGTTTCTAAGAGACACAGTCTCCCAGCAAACTCCTGATTCTCTGACTTCCCAATCTTCCCGCCCCCTCTTCTGCAATTACTTCCGGTTAGGAGTTGTGCCTTAGACACATCAGTTGGGATGGGGGCGGGGCCGGCACTCTACGACTCTTCATTTCAATTGGTTGTGGTCTCTGTCTGTCATGTAGTTCTGGCGAATTCATTATGCAAATGAGACTGGCCTTAAACTCACAGAGGCCAACCTGCCTCTGCCCTTTGCCCATCCCATGCCCCATGTGCTGGGATTAAGCCTATGCTAAATAGCACACCTGGCCGGTTCGGAGGGGGCTTGTGTAGAAGATAGCTTTTTTTGTGGGGCGACTGTAGGACAACTTGGGAAGCCAGGCGGGCTGAGTCTCTGTGTTTTGTTTGTTTCGGGAAGCACATTTTGTCTCTCAGTCTGGGTACCTTCTACTGGCGATCCGGATCCCCTCTAGAGAGATTTGTGACCCTGAGCCTGCAGAACTCAGACGCCCTAGGGGCTTGCTGGGATGGCTTCTCAACCAGCTTCAGAGCTGTGAGCTGAGAGAACACAGCAGGGGAGAGGCCACAGCTGGGAAACCCCTCCACTTCCTGGGGCCTCCACAGCCTTAGACTCACTCTTGCTGCAGTCATTGAAGAGGCAGGAGCCTTAACTGGACCAACCTTGGAGACCCAGCCGAAGGGGAGGAGCCTCGGCACATCCAGGCCTTTGCTCAGTGAGGCCAGCGTAGGTGACAGTGCCTGACGCTGTTAGAACATGTACGGGTGGCCTCATTTCCTTTTAGGCACTAGACTTGGATCCTTTAGTGGCACACACCATGTTTTATGTAGGCACCGTGATCTATAAGGCACAGTAGTGCATCCTGTCTCTAAAGGATGGAGTGGGTGAAACGGCTGTTGTGCAAGCCGAGTTTGCTTCTCTGGGACCCGAGGTAGAAGGAGAGAGAGTGGAGAGCCAGGTCCTGAAATCCGCCCTCTGACATCTTCATGCCTCCTCATAGAAAAGTAAATAAAGTTTTAAAAATAGTTAAAGGTGCAACTTTTAGTATTGATTTCTATGTTTTGCTGTTTATTTCTGACTGTCTGTGATTAAAAATTTATAATTCTCTTTGCCTGCATTGGAGAGCATGCACATTTTGTAGGGACACACACACGGCATACACACACACACACACACACACACACACAAACACACACGCTATGTGGGGGTGGGCCCAAGGTTCCTGTATACATGTGTTCACTCCATCTTTTTGTCCAAACCTTCCTCTGTAGGTGAGGAAGCAGGGGTCTAACATGACTGAGGGGCTTGCCCGGTGACACACAGATGGTTGGGACACTGATGCCACAGGACCCTACAGCAAGATTCTGTGCATAGCATTCAAACCTATTACAAACAGGAAGGAGCGCAGGGAAATCCTCGCTTCCAATCAATGAGTAAGCACCACGAAGGTCAATCTCAAATTAGCTACATAACCCCAAGTGTTAAGTTTTTAAGATCGACCTGGTTCAGTATTGATTCCTTCTATGAAAGCCATATTTATACTGAAATTGCCCAAGAATGTCTGAGCACATATGAAGGCTTTGTTGAAATAATTACATGGCCTTATTTTTGTAGAAAAGTATCCAAAATACGGAAGTTCATTGTCTAAGTTAACAATGAAAACATCTGTGGTTTCTCACGATGGCTCTGCTTTTAATACAACATGGCCAAATCGTATCCCTCCTAAGAGTCCACGATTAACCTGAATTTGGAAGAGGCTCACCTCTCAATCTTCCTGTGACTTTGTGAAGTTGCTTCAACTGACAGTGGTTAAAAAAAAAAAAAAATTGTTCCGAGTTCCAGTGCAAGAAAACACTGGAAATCTCTCACTGCTGTTAAGTGGTACTCCTGTAAGAAATGAATCCCATGAATTTCAGGCCCATATGAAGTGACAATATGAAGCTTTGGACTGCATTCAAACCGTAGTGAAGCACAGGTGGGCCTGTCATTAAGTGTTTATGTTTACCTGTACAAATGACTGTTTGCCTGGGCAACTGTGTTTGTTCTCACACTGGCGTATGTAGACTTACGTGTGGCTGTGGGGGCTCCCACCTGGTTTGGGGCTGTGAAGGAACAAGCTGGATCTCCTCCCCTTCATTTCCCTTTAGGGTTCGGTCACTGAAGGGAACCCCCATACAAGGGGAAGAAAAGGGGACCGCTGAACACATTTGAACCAAGCTGTCACTCTGAGTACCAGAGAGGACCACAAGTTAGGAAATGGCAATACAAAAGATGTAAGGCTTGCCTGCTACCAGGTCTTCCCTCCCTCCCTCCCTCCCTCCCTCCCTCCCTCCGTCACTCCCTCCCTCCCTCCCTCTCCCTATCCTCCCCCCTCCTTTCTCCCTTGCTTGCTTCTATATCAGAGAACACTGTTCATATTTCTGCAGCCACTTGCCAGGGGCCCCAGCTCCGCAGTTATGGTCTTATCATAGTGTGGGTGCAGATGGCACCTCAGCATCACCCTGCAGAACAGTCTTTACCCAACAGCTCACACAAGTCAAGGTCTTTGTGAGCAAAGCCAATGACATCAGTAATATTTACTTGTGCCACGCTGTGCCGGCCACCAGGCTTGTCCTAGTTAATTCTCACATGACTTCCTGCCAAAGATGCTGAGCTGTCTCCACTTTCCAGGTGAGGACACCAGGGTCTGACACACAAACGTTTTTCAGGGCACTCTGCAGCAAGTGGCAGGGCTGGGCTGAGAACACAGCCTGAGTCCAAGGCCATACTCTTAAGGGTGATGCCCGAAAGTCTCTTTGCTAATGGGAGTCCCTGAACCTGCCCTCCCTTAGATTTCTCTGTATTTCAGAACAATCCGGATGCCTCCTCTTCAAGGAGCAGACACAGTGAATGACCTCAGCCCTCAGGTAACACGTGGCCTAGTTACATGGTGAAATACCGTACACCAGCATGAAGGAGACACACATGAAGGGATCCAGGGGACACTGCAGGTGGATGGAGAGAGAAGGCTCGGAGTTGGAGCAGCTGTGCTGTCGTCCTGGGCCCTCTCTGGCCCCGTCCCCTTGCAGCAGACAGAGCACTTTCATCCTGTCTGACTTAGTGGTTTATTTTAGGCACAGCCTGACCAGGTGCTCTGGGTCAATAGGCTTAGCTTTAAATAACCGGATTCTTCTCCATGCCTTTCTCCTTCAGTAGGAAGGGACACAACGACAAAACGAGTCCCATAAGCTAGGGTGGTGATGGGAGGAGACAGGGAACAGGGCAGGAAAGAACACAAGTGGACTCTCTTACTTCCTGTGTGGCCTCAGACAGGTGTATGGCTTCTCTACTCGGAGCCAGTTTCTCTACTTGCAAAGCACAACTTTGGACCAGGTCGTGTCAATCACCCCCTGAAGTACGGCCTCCATGGTCTACACCCCTTTTACAGACAACAAGCCACATTTTAAAAAAAGCATGAGCTTCTTGTTCAGAGTGCTGGCTTAGAGCTTAGCCACCAGGGAAGGCTGCAGAGCAGAGAGCAAGCAGATTTTGGGGTCCGGAGACCTGGATTTGGGTCTTGCTTTCAATCTTTCAAACCTGGTGATCTTGTGTGAACCTCAATTTCCTAGCCAGTTTTTAAAGGAGCCTGATGAAACTTTAATAGACTTTATGGGAGTTACGCAGAGTGATTGCAGGTGAGGGCCCTTTAAACTCCTAAAGTACTGCACTGAAAAATTAAATGTGTCTGGCAGTTCCTTAAGAAGTTAAACATCCCCTACTCAGATCTAGCCAATGGACAAGACATTCTCCACAGTTGTGTGGAGAGAGGGGACTGACTCTGACACAAACTCTGGTGCCCCATATTTGACCACTTCCCCTTGGTGGGGAGGCCTGGTGGCACTCAGAGGAAGGATAAATAGGCTACCAAGATGAGACTTGATAGGCTGTGACCACATAGTCGGGGAGAAGGTCCCCTTTGGTCAAAGACCTAGGAGAGGGGAATAGGGTGAAAGAGGGAAGGAGGGAGGGAGGAATGTGAGGATACAAGTGAAGGGAAAACAATTGAGTTGTAATCTGAATAAATTAATTAAATAATAAAAACAAAGTTAAACATAAAATTATGATACTATCCAGAAATTCCACTTCTGCACCCCAAAGAGTGGAAAGTGAGGACACAAAGAGATGTTCTTACAAATGTGTTGATAGCACGGTTACTCAGAAGACCCAAAAGTGGAAGCAACCCAAGTGTGCATTTGATGGACAATTGAATAAACAACTGCTGTATAGACACACAATAGAATACTATACAGCCATGAAGAGGAACGGAATTCTGACATGTACTGTAGCGATAAGGCAGACAAGAACGGACCACTCATTATGAGGCACCTAGAATAGCCAAGCACACAGAGGACAAACGATGGTTCCAGAGGCTGGGGAGTGGTTGTTTAATGGGTGAAGAGCTTCTGCTTGGTTTGATGGAAAAGATCTGGGCATGGGAAGTGGCAATGGTTGGACAACGTTGGGGCTCTCCTTTGTAGTAACCTTAACAGATGGCTACAATGGGGGCTGGAGCGATAGCTCAGTTTGTAAAGTGCTTGCTCTGTGAGCATGGCACCCTGAGTATGGATTTCAAGGTTTAATAAAAGACCCTGTCTCAAAAAAATAAGGTGAAGAGAGATCTTTGGGGGAAATCACCTGGCATGGACCGGTGGCCTCCATGTACATGAGGGTGCATCGGCCAGCAGTCTTCATGCACACATGGGTGCACAGACCAGTGGTCTCCATACACACGTTTGTACACATACACCTGCATCCACACGAACATGTACATACAACACACGCACAAATTTAAAAAATGACTAAAATGGCAACGTCACACTTTTTGTATCTTACCATGTTTAAAAAAGAAATAAATGCACGGCTTTCAAATTTTAGTTTAAAACGTTAGACATATTTTGGCAAAACCTAGGAATGAGAAAACCTGGTTCTTTGCCTGAACTTGGGCGAGACATCTGGGGAAATAAAATCTCTTTCTGTTAGATGAAACAGCAGCACCACCACCACCCCACCCCCAACTCCTCCCACACCTTCCTACTATGCCTCTCAGAAAGCCAGGTCAAAAGCACACACAGGTGGAGCTAGGGGAATCAAGGTGGCCACAGGTTCTCAAGGCCACCTACCTGACCCCGGAGAGTTCCGATGCTGGTGCTTAGTATACCCTTCGGGCTACTTGGACCTCTTCCCTGGAACCTGTGAGGCCTCTTCTTTGAGAATTCAGGGGGAAAAAAAAATCCACTTTCTGCAAGTCAACCTTCTACATTAGAGTCAGCTATGCCATGGCACCCTCCTCAGAGCTCAGCAGGGCTCAGCTTCCATTTGGGGTACTATTGACCAGTTTCTGCAAGGTGAGGAAGCTGTGGTGATGGGATAGGGTGGGGTGGGATGATAAAGCATCCATAGAACAGGCATTGCTACGCCTTTGTAAATGACCGCTTAAAAGCTCACAATGGGTCAGGTATTAGTGCAAATCTGGACAATGCTACGTACGGATGCAGTGGACTGAGGAGGCTTCCCTAGGAGGTTGACTTGCAGAAGTGACTAAGGATTTGGGGCAGCACGTAGGTTTGAGCTTTGGGGTGGAGAGCACCAAATGTCTTTTAAAGATCTTAGTCCAGATGTTGCCCAGAGCACCCATGCTCTCCCTTTCGTGGAGGGAAACTGAGTCCAAAAGAAATAGCAAGCAATGGTTTTGGATGACCCGGGCCGGCAGGCCGGGAAAAACCCAGCGTCCTTGTCCCGTGCATGGCGGACTCTTGGCACATGTGTGACATACGCCTCTGTACGACCATAGGCTCAAAGCCCGTTGGTGACAGGGACCCCTCGCCTCTCTTGGCCAGAGGAGCAAGATTGAGACTGTCTGGTCAAGGTCCCCACCTCTGTTCCTGAGCTTGTGGAGCTAAGGGACACCCCCCCCCCAGGCTTGGGCTGGAGTGGCGCTCACCAACCGGGGTGTCGCGGGGGGGGGGGGCGGGGAGAGCGGCCGCCTAGCCCAGCCCCGCGGATGACAGGAACCGGGGAGCCGAGGAGGGAGGAGCCGCCGCCGTGCGCTGGGCTGAGGAGCTGAGAGAGCGGGGCGCCGAGTGCGGGCGGCTGGGAGCGCGCTGAGCGGGGGAGAGGCGCTGCCGCACGGCCGGCCACAGGACCACCTCCCCGGAGAAAAGGGCCTCTTTATGGCATGTGGCTGGTAACTTTCCTCCTGCTCCTGGACTCTTTACACAAAGGTGAGACCCGTGCTGCCGCGGCAGGGCGGTGGAGGCGGCGGGGCCAGGATGCGCGCGGTTGGAGGCGAGGTGCGGTGCCCGGTGGGCTCCAGGTGCCCGGGCGCTGGACCCACTCGGTGCATGGCGCTGGGTGGGCGCGAGGGGTGGGGCAGCTTCGCGAGAAGGGTCGGGTGAGAGTCAGCCTGGGACCGTTTGCCAGCCCCCCTGCGCCTGCCGTTTAGGGGCGCGCCCGTGGGGGGCGGTGGCCAAGGAACCCCTGGTTTTCCCATCCCAGGCCGGCCTCAGTTCTGCCCTGGACCCCTCCCCCAGCCCCTTGCCAGCTCCCCGGGCTTGCTGGAACTGGGACCCCGGGGTGCCCTGCGAGCCAGGTGGTCCTCGGACCGAGACTTCGTCCGGGAGCCCTCGGTAATCGGGTCCTCGGACCTAGTGAGGCTTACTCCTGCCGTAGCTTCGTGCGCCCCTTGACCGCCCTCGACCCCCGCCCTGGCGCAAATGCCGGCGCACCGCATGGCGCTTATCTGCGCCTGACTGGGTGCAGGGCTGGGAGAGCTGAGGGTCCCGAGAGGTAGGGGTTCCCTCGGACATCAAGTTTGTTCTTCAGACCCAAGAATCACCCTCACCTATGTCCCACCCCGGTACCCCAGGCGTTAGCTCAGGCTTCTCTGCGTCTTCCTGGTCACCTTAGGCAGCGCGCCCCAAGGTGCGAGGGAGTCTCCACTCCGGCGCTTGGCTTGCTGGACCAGGGGACAAGTGTTCAGACGGGGGGGCGTGTCCCTTTCCCTAGAGAGAAAAGGTTGCTAGGGGTGGGTCCAGGTGTCCAGCATGTCCAGACTTGCTCCTGGGGCGCAGCGCACCTGATCTGAGAGGTAGCCGGGACTGAGGGGTTGGCGAGAGGCAGGCATTTCCGATCGTTACCAACCTGGACACCAAACTGGGACCTGGGCAGCGCGGGCAGTTGAGGTTCCAGGCTGTAGCAGAGGACGTGCCCCCGGGCGCGCAGATGGCGGGAGAGAGAGGAGGCGGCCGAACTCCGCGCCCTTGCGCTGTAGAGCACAGACGCTCTTCCTTGGTTTTACCTGCTCAACCCTCTAACTTTTCTCCTTCGCGCCCGGAGGGCAGCTTTTCCTTCTGCCCGTTCTGCCTCGGTTGGCCTGCTCCAACAATAATTCTTGCCCCCTAGGCAATGGAGAAGAGGAATCAAGAGCCCGGGGACGGGGGTCAAGTCCTCTACTGAAACCAGGGGGTGTCTAGAGTTTGCAACTTGCCGAGCCCAAAGCAATACCCAGTAGGTTGGGGGCGGGGCGGGGGACGGCAGGCTAAGCCTTATTTGTGAATATGGCCGGGTCAGAGCCAATCTGATGGCCTAGTCCACTGGGATTTTGCCTGGAAGATCCGGGTGCTGAGCAATGGGTGGTGGCCCCAGATGGTGAGCAAAGTAATAGACTTTCTCAGGCCCAAGAGTGGGGGCCACTGGGTAACACGCCAAGGCTGATCTAGCTTGCTTAACTCCTTGCCCCCTGAACTGACCCTTTCATCCCACCTTAGAGCAACAAGCTTGCCTCCTGCCCCCACCACACACACCCCAGTTTTCTTTCTTGGGCCTCTTCCTGCTTCTTTCCACCCCAGCAGGCTGGTTTGGCTCACAGCTTTAATTACGTTAATATTAAATATACATAAGGTGAGGAGCGGCTTTCTCTCTCCGTAGCTCTCACTCCAACCCCCATCTCTTTTCCATTTTGTCAGGCAAGAAACACAGACCAGAGCTGTGACCACACTCGGCTGCTTTGTCCCCAACCTTGCCCCTGGGAACAGCCCATTTCTCAGCAACGGAGACCCCTTCACCAATACCTGCAGGACACCCCGCCTCCCCAACCCAGGGGCTCTGCATTAACAAACGAAGCCCCAGTTATTTGATAGGGAAGGAACAGATGGGGGTGGGGGTGGAGAAAGGCCCAGAAGGCCACAGGGCAACAGCTGGAGGGGCAGAACCCTTTCCTACTCCAGCAGGAAGTTTGTCTTTGTGGGTAGACAGGAGTTACCAGGTATGGCAGCCCTGGGTGGCCTTTGGGCCTGCGGATTCCTGGCTCCCCTGCCATTCAAAGCACCAGCATCTGTGTTGGGCGCCAGGCAGCCTTGCCAGACAGGCCTATCTTTTCCTTGGTGCCTTAATTGGGTCTTAGGTGCCAGGCTGATCCCCAGGGGCCTGTTCTGCTTGGGGTGGCATGGTAGGTGGGTGGTGGAGGCGGCTGGGGGAAGATGTAATGTAGGGACAGCAAGAAAGATGGGGCGTGGTTTATTTCTCTCCCGTTGCCAGTCACCCCCGCGGCACCAAGGAAAATGTAAATGCGAATGTTCCAGCCTGTTACAGAAAACAATATCCTCTTGCAATAATTTGTACGTCCATCTGTGAGGAGCGGGAGGCGGCAGAGAGAAGAAAACAGGAGGAGATGGAGCATCCTCTGGATGGAATTAAGCAGTTATTGAATGTGTTTTAAGCTTCTGTTATTTCCACTCTTCTCAAAATACCTTTTTTTTTTTTTCTGAAGCCTGAGCTCAGCCCGTTTCCCCAGAACTAAATCGGGAAGGTGTTTTAATAATCGGTTATCGAGTCTCCAATAACTGCCTTATTATTGCCAAAACAAATCCAGGTCTGAGCAGCCAGATGAACCCCAGCGAGCCTCTCTCTGTTGTTACATCCAGCGTGCCAGCATCTGTGTTGCCCGAATTTGCATTTTTACTGTGTAAAAGAACAAGCTTCCTCGCCACTAAAATTCCTGTTTTCTAAAAGCCAAAATAATGGGTTGCATTGATTTTTTTTTTTTTTTCATTTCCCACCCCAACCTCTCGGATGAGGACTCAGGGTTCCTCTCTCTGGAGAAGACCAAATTAAAAGCCTTTGTCAGGCCATTAAGAAAATCTCTAGCATTCTGTTCAGTGTCTAATTAAAAGGGGGGGGGGGAGGGTTGCTGGGGGCATGTTTTTTAAAATCTCGAAGTGGCAAGTATAACTTAGGGGAGGTAGGCGAAGGACCAGTGAACATCTGGGAGAGGGTAGGCAGAGGGGGCTGGCTGCTAGAATAACACGAAGGAGAAGGCGATTGCCATGATGCCCGGCAAGCCTTCCTGATGCCTCATTTTCCTGGGCATCAACGCCAGCTGCCTTAATATATGTCTGCCGCAGAACAGGGAACTCAATTAGAAACAAACACAAAAAGCTGGTAAGCAGTTGACCCAAAGGCAGTGCTGAAGCTGAGCAGACACTGGGCACTGGCCAGAGGGGCTGTTTTTCTTTTAGAGAGGGCGGAGGTGGGCACACAAACAGTCAGATTTGGCCTGGTGACGGTTTGTTTGCTCAAGAAACAGATAAGCTAGGGCTCCCCAAACACAGGGTGAGGGTAGGCACATCACAGGCGTGGAGCCTTTGGCAGGGGGTGTGTACCGTTGAGCCCTGAGCTCCTCCGTATCTTTAGGGAGTCCGTCCTTGTGATTTGTTTGGTTCCCTGCCTTGGCTAGTGAAATATGACTTTATTTGTTCAGAGAGCTCTATCAGGGTGTTCAGGCCTTAGGCTGGAGGCTCTCTGCTCCCCTATCTCCTTGGAGGAGATGTTTCTTGGGGGGGGGGGGAATTTAAAGTAGTTACAAAGGAGGATCCCCTAGATTTCTGAAGTGCTTTCCTAGCCCCTAACCTAGTACATTGATTGAAACCAGGGTACCAGAATAGGGTGAACGGCAGCAGAGATGGCAGGAGGCCAGGAACCCAAGAGCAGGCTCCAGATTTGCATATGATTTGCATGCAGATTTGCATGCTCACCTAGCCAGCCCAAGAGCCTAGCCCTGTGAGGAGCATCTTAATCCCAGCTTCAGTGGGCCTAAGCAATAGCTTCTTCCTGTATGGACCGGGAACGGACAGGTGGGAGAGAGAGGCCTGGTAATGTTCACACAGTCCCCAAGTTTTAGGCCTACACACACCTAGGGCTGCCAGAGTAGCCCCACATCTCTCACCTTCTGCACCCAAGATAGATAGTGGCATTGGGCGACAATGGGCAGAGACAACCTGAGGCAGAGCAAATATGGGGGTATAAGCTGTTGCTCTGTGCCTCAAAATTCCAGGGACCTACCTAGGGCCAGTACTAGCCATCTGGGAATGGGACATTTGAATGGAGGGACCTGGGTGCTTTGAGTTGTGGAAGAACCGTTGGTGGACAGGGTTGAGCTAATAGGTGCGGCAAGATGCTCTCTAATTCTCCATCTTTGGGAAAGGTGATGGCCTCTGGGGTTTCTTCTTTCACTGTGATTAAGGCGGTTTGGGCCTGAAGATGGTTCAGCTGGGGGCAGTGGGAAGGCAGGCAAGGCTGTGTAGAGTTTGAGTAATACTTAAAGGGCAGGCACGTAAGAGAGCTGTGTGATTACGCTTGGGAAGCCAGCTGGGACATCTGTGATGGGAGCGTGGCCTAGGGGTAGCTTTGACTGTTCTTCTGGGCTCCTGAGCAAATCTTACCTGCCTCCGAGGCTTCTGGAGACCAGAAGGGTCCTGGTCCACTTGAGCCCAGAGAGGGCATCTTCCAAAAGGTACTATGAGGAGCTCCAGGGGGGGGGGTCAAGTGGGGTCTCAGGGGAGTAGGATTAGAAGGACAGACTGAGCTTTGCCCCTGCCTATCCAATGCTTTCAACTAGTGCTTTCATCTGGTTCGTATATTGGAGTGTGTGTGTGTGTGTGTGTGTGTGTGTGTGTGTGTGGTGTGTGATGTTGGGGTAAGACTGATCTGTCCTTCTATGGTGGAAATTTGGAGCCAAATTAAGCCCTTTGTGCATATCCTAGCTCTGCACTCAGCAGGCATGAGACTCGGGTGTGGGGGTTTCTGAGCCTCCCTTCCTCTATCTGAAAAGGGAGACTAAGGAAGATAAAGTACATACCGTAGCCAGAACTGAGCTGGTGCTCAATACACATTAGGCCCCTCTGCTTCCTACACTGCTCCCTATTCCCACCCCACCCCACCCCCCACACACGTTCATCCTCCTACCTTGACCCCAAAATAGATTTGGAAATCCTGCCTCTCCCGAGCAGTTGTATTAGTCAGTCACATTTCCAGCAAGGTCGACAGTCTTAATCCTTATGACAGTAAGAAAGATCAAATGATGGCCAAGACAGAGGACACAAGTTCCTTTCTTCCGTTTATTACCTCACAGGGTAGCCTTTGCATCTCTGCCTCAGCTCAACTGAGAAAGCTGTGGCCATGTGGACACCTGAGTGTCCTTGGGGACTCCAGCACCACCCTTTCCCCCCCCACTCATCATGGCTGGTGGCAGCGGTGGAAATGGAGAGGGGGTGGTTGAAGTCTAGCGTTTGCGGAGAGCCAGGGCTCGTTTGTTGTCTGCAGTGAAGGCTGGGGCCGCCCGCTCAGTGTGTCTTTACCATGCTTGGTGTAGCAAAAGCAAGTGAGATGGATTTAATTCAACACAGAGTGTAAGCCAGCGCTCCTCGTGGGGTGAGCCTTCCAAGTGTCTCTGGATGTGTCTTTCCCCGCTGGGTGAGCCTCTCTGCCATCCAGGTAGTCCCGTGTGGAGAGAATACTCCACTTTTGGAATGCTGGTCACTCCTTTCTCTGTGAGTGATTGAGCCATAGAGAAAAAAAAAAGCACGTGGCACAGAGGTCAAGGGATGCCCATAGTGGGTTGTAGCTTATAGGCTCTGTAAATGGGAGGAGGGGCTGCTGTGGGCACATCAACCCGTGTGCCTCACTGGACAGATGTTTGTCTGGGGCTGCTGTGGCATGAGCAGCATTAGCCTTAGGTACCACCCGGGCCACTCCAGCTGCTACTCTCCTCATCTGTTCGGCGTCCGTCCCCGTGCCCTTGCTCTACATGAAGCTTGCTCCGACAGTTTCCAAGGTCACCGTCTTCATTAAGAACAGTTATTCAGATGCTAGCTGCATATTCATTAAGCTGGATTTTCTAAAGATGTGTGTGTGTGTGTGTGTGTGTGTGTGTGTGTGTGTGTACTCATATACACATGCGTGGTTGGAGAGAACACTCTCTGTGGACCCAGAAAACAAGGCTTTGATTCGTCTTATCACAGGCAAATTGAGAAGCTTCTAGTCTATAATCTGTAAGATGGGTAGAGTGATCGGTGTCCCAGTTCTCCCACAGGGCAGGTATTGCTGCATGCACACAGGGATAAGGGGCAGAAAATAAAATACTGTGTGGCAGTGCTTTGTACATGAGAGGAAGCAACGTATAGGACATACACATTTGAAAAAAAAAATCCACAGCAAAACAGTTTCTGCCCTGTAAATGTTATGCTAAAATTTAAGGTATAATTACTATCATTTTTATCATAGATAATGAAGAAAGCCTCACAGCTGTTTGTGCCTGTCTCCTTTCATGCCCCCACTCCCTCACTCATGGATAATTTTCCTAGTTTTGTTTTCTGTCATTGTTGAGACAGGTAGTAAGTAACTGCCAGGCCTGCAAAACCCATCTTCCTGAAGTCCCCCTGTCCCCTTGCATGTGGTTTGGAAAGAAGCCCACTCCAGCTCCCCTGACCTCTCTCTTATCTAAAGCGCCCCCCAGAAGTGACTGTCACTGTAGAGAATCCATAGTCTTTTTTGAGAGTCCCATTGTAGTCATCTCATTGAAGACTGAAGTACTCTCTGCAATCCCTAGGAATCCTGCTGAGTCAAGGGTCATGGATACCCTGGTCTAGTGGCCTGCCTGGAGTCGGGGGCAGGATGTATGTGTGGAAGTTGGGGGGCAGCTATGGAAATAGGAAAATAATCCAGGTGTCATGACTAGTGGTCTCCCAAAGTTGGAAGGTGCCTTGAGGGACATGGAATGTGACTTCCATCCAGGTTCAGTCCCTCTGATGCTACCCTACCAGCTTCCCCTCCTCTTCTCTTCTATGCCCAGGAGCAGGGAACATTTTCTTTAAGGCAGTTGTTTCCTGGTCCTGTGGCTCTGCATATTTTTGAGCATATCCTTACACCCAGACCAGCCCTGCCATGATCTTGTGCGTTCTACTCTCATCTTGGCTCCAGCTTTGGACCATAGATCAAGACGAAGGCCTCTTCCTCTTGTCACCCATCAGCCACTTACAAGTGGACGTCTTTCCCATCTGAGATTGCTCCTGTAGTCCCTCTGATGCTTCATCAGGTGACACCATACTGCTTCATGATGCTCCAGTGTACCTGGGTTGCCAGGGGGGCTGAGCAGAAAGAACACTGGAGCCAGCGTTGGCCCCCAGTCCAGGCACTAGCTAGCTGTGTCCTTGGGGCAAGTGACTCCACTTCCCTAGGCTTTGTGAACAGAAGAGATTAGGGGGAAAATCACCCCTTAAGTTCCTCAAGTGCTAACAATCTAAATCTGGGATTCTCTGGGGGACAACTGTGCTGTCTGAACTGACTCCCTAGGAAGAACTTTCTGGCCATAAGGGGCCCTCCTCTGACAGGCCTTGTCTAGAAAGGGCTGGAAGATTAAAGAGGCTGTCCAGCTGTCAGCTGTTACTCATAGCTCCTCCTGGAGCCGATGGTGCAGGGGCCTTGGAGGCTGAAGGATGGCGGCATCCTCATTGGATCTCAGAGCTCTCTGCTTGATGGGTAGGGGAGCAATGTTCGTGTTAAGAATACTAAAATAAAAATAAAAAAATCACAACCAAACCCACCCTGTCTCTGGTGGGAATGAGGAAGGGCCTGAACAGCCATTCTCAATGAGCTCTGAAAGGGCGGTCATCTCAGTGGCTGGAGCAGGGAGTCGCTGGCATTAGGTTGAGACAGAAATGAAACACCCAATACCCGAGATGACCCTGAGTCATGCAGAACTGCCCTATTCCAGATCGCGCCCCGATATCAGACACTCCTCTGTCGTGTGCACACCCTTGGAGACAGTCTGAATATAGTCTAGATTAGTGTGGCTGTGGGACGCAAAGGTGGACCTGAGGTTTGAAACATGGCTATGCATGAGAAAGTGGGCAATATGAGGAAAGAACTGATCTACTTATCCATAAAGTGGCCTTCCCCGCCTCCAAGTCTTTCATGTGACTTTATTTTCTCCCTTCAACCATAATAATATGATATCCACATTTTGTCTCAACTGGTGGGTCCATAAGCACAGTCTTACCCATCTACCTATAGGCAAGACAAATGCCACTTCAGGTCACCCAACCCGAGTCATCCCCTTGCCTGGCTTTATCTTCACACTAATCTGAGGCCACTTCACTGAATCTCTTCCTAGACTTTAACTTTTCCGTGGCTTCCATGATTTTGCAAGTTTTTTCCCCCCCACATAGAATGTGTCTGGTCTTTATGGCATTGCCACCACTCTTAGGGCCCTTAGACTTCTTGTCAGGACTGTCACTCCCCGAGGCTGCACTTCCTTTTCCCCCAACTTCCAGAACAACTTTTTCCCTAAGGCAGCATCTCTTGAGCTTGCTGTTGAACTCTCCAAAATGTGTGTGTGTGTGTGTGTGTGTGTGTGTGTGTGTGTGTGTGTGTGTTTTAAATTTTAAAAAATGGAATTTTGAGCAATGGCTGCATTGAAGACTTGGCATAAGAACGAAATGAGTAACGTAGCAAGAAAATAGTTCTTCATTTGTGGTTGCCTGACACTAACGAGATGCCAAAAACAGAAAAAAGAAAAAAAAAAAATCAATGGCCACAGTAGTATGAGGAATATGGCAACCCAGGTGCCCTGGCTAGTTTTGTGGTTGTTGCTATTGTTTTGTTTTGTTTTGTTTTGGTCAACTTGACATAAGCTAGAATTATCTGGGAGGAAGGACTCACAGTCGAAAATGCCTCCATTAGATTGGCATGTAGGGCATTTTTAAAAATTAATGACTGATATGGGAGGACCCAGGTCACTGTGAGCAGTGCCATTCTGGGAAGGACATAGTGAGTTGGATGAAAAACAAAACAAAACAAAAAACAAGTTGAGCAAGCCAAGGGGAGCAAGCCAGCAAACAGCATTCCTCTGTGCTTTCTGCTTCTGTTCCTGTCTCCAGGTTCTTGCCTTAATGTTCTGCCCTGACGTCCCTTGATGATGGATGTGTAAGCCAAGCAAACCCTTTCCTCACCAAGTTGCTTTTGGCCATGGTGTCTCATCGCAGCACCAGAAAGCAGATCAGACATCAGGTGTGCCCAGATATGAGGAAAACCAAGGGCAGGAGGCAGGAGACTTAGTCCCTGTGGCTTCATCTTGCCCAAGGACAACACAAAGTCGGGTTACCTGGGAAGCACTCCGGTGCCGTCTGGGAGACTCACCCACCCCTCCCCAGAGCCTAGCCTTACACTAATCTCCACAGTGTAAATGAACCACAGAAGGGTTTTCTGGTGTCTAGCTGGTCCTCTGGGGTTTGGCATGTACTGGTGGTTGAACAGAGATCCTCTGATTCCTCCCCAGCTGGGCCCAGTTTCCCCAGCTGGGGTGTGAGAACAATCAGACTCGAGCTACATAATCTGTCGGTCTCACCTGTAAACCTTTGTGTGCAAATGCATAGATGTAATCACCCTTGCACAATAATCTCTAAAACCTCTCCAGCCCTCCTGCCTAAGGGACTATGGGAGGCTGTTTACAGATGGGGCGGGGGGGGGGGGCGCGGAACGTCAGGGGAAGTGGACAGCAGTGGGATTACTATTGCAATGCGATCACGCAACACTTCCTTTATAAACTCCAGTGCCAAATTCGGTTACTACACATGGTGGGACGGCTTGTCAGCAGCCCTGCAAGAAGTATGTTGCTGGTATATGAAACACAAGTCCAGCATGGGACATCTGCTTTCCCCACGGCTTGCTACTCTGATTGCGGACAGAGGATACTAACATCTAAAATAGCATTTCCGGCCTTATGACAGGCACGGGGTGCCTGTTGTCTAAGTCTCTGCAGCTTTAACAAGCTCCCAGGTGATTCTTATGCATATTCATGTTTGTACACCACTGTTTGAAGTTATTCTTATCCTCATCCTCATCCTAGGTGCTCGGTAGATAGGCACAAGGAGTTGTTTACCTCACAGGTACTTCCTGCTTGTCTGCTGTGACAATAATACTCATAACAGCCCCCACTCCCATACTTGAGTGGTGCCAGACACTTACAGTCACCTGAAACTGTCCATGAGGTAGATACTGTCACCTCAGTTTCATAGAAACTGCACAGCACAGAAAGGCAAAGCTGCTTGCTTGGGGTTACACACATTGCTTGTAATGGATAAAGAAGGGATCTGAGGCCAGGGAGTGTGGCACCGGATCTATGGCTCTTTCCCACGGTGCCCAGGAGACGAAGTGGTCACCGGGATGGTCACTGTTCTCAGGAGTTAACAGCCCGGCATAGTAAGAGGATCCACCTCCCCCCTTGGTCCTGTCTCTCTTCTGGCCTTTGTATCCCTGAAGACCTGTCACCCCCCTCTACCCACGCATGCTGGGCCTGAGCAGCAAGTACTCTTTAGAACTCCGAGTGGCTGCCTCAGGTGCCCAGCACTGATGGACAGTCCTCCATTCAAAGTCTGGTGAATGAAAGGAGTAAACATTGCCAAGGAAGGGAACTAAATGACTCATTGTCCCCGTGGAGGCGGCGAGGTGTTAATACTTCAGTCCCCTCTGGTTGTCACTTCTGATGATTGCTGGTGATGACATGGGGTGATTCAGTGCACACCCCAGAGGAATGCCGGGAGTGCCGTAGACTGCGGCCAGACACCCTCCCCACCCCAACTCCAGGCAAGTGGACGGGAGTCCACTGGTGTCGCTACAGGCGGCGCCCGTGTCAGATTTCCTTGGCCAAACTAATCCCCCATGTGATGCCCAGACAAGCCAAGGGTGAGCTAGCTGGTAGACAGGGTGGATATGCAGGTTCTAGCTGTGACCCTGGGGGCAGCCAGATGCCCGGGGGGTGACTTCGGGTTTAAAAATATTGCCGTGCTATTTCTATACTTCTAATCTCCTAGCGATTTGGAGCCTGTTTTATGAAACAGCGTCCGGGTGGTGCCCAATGCTACACGGGTAGAGAAGATTAAATGGGCTTAAGTCTGGACGTCTGTCACATGACAGCCAGGCCCATAACTTCCATTTTCTATTAAAATTCCATTTCCCTCTTTGACCAGAAGCAGCTTTGCTGTTGATCTGAATGTCTCTCTCTTTATTTATGAAGGATTCCCCCTGCCTTCCCTTGCTCTCTGTAAATTTGCTTGGTTCTGTCTGCAGAGGGAAGAAAGAGCTGGAGGGAATGACAGAGATTTAAGGGGAAAGCTGTGGTCTGCTGTCATGGGATCTTCTTCCCAACTGGGGTTAGTTTGGAGAGGAAGGTGAAGGAGAAATGCCATAAGGGTCCCAGTCTAGGAACTCAGTACTGTGATGGGAGAGCTCAGCTAAGAAGCCCATGCCCTCACCTCTCAGCTGGACCTCCTCCCTCCCTCCCTCCCTCCCTCCCTCCCTCCCTCCCTCCTTCTCTCTCTTCCTTCTCTCCTCCCTCTGTCCCTTCTTTCTGACTTCTCCTCTTCTGTTTCCTTACTTATTTCTGACCTATCCACCTACCCAGCTACCTACCTACCTACCCACCCACCCACTTACCTTCCTATCGAATAGCCCTGTCTCTTCTTATCTCGTTCCCTCTCTGCTGAGACACTGGCTCTTGATGTCCAGCCTGCTCTTCAGTTGCTGACTCAAGCCGTTCCCCTCCCCCACCCCACCCCTGAGAAGTTGGGAGTCCCTGTGCACATCACTGTGCCTTGCTGCTACCTTCTCTTCCTACCTGTATGATTTCACAGCAGTTACGACTCCCCTAAACTCTTTTTCACCATCAGGACTCTCACTTTTCATGTCTGTGCACATATTAAATAAAAAAGGGAAGCAACTGTGCCCCGTGCGCAGCCCAGCCTTCACTTGGGAAATGTTGGTCTCCTTTCTGGGACTCTGTCCCATCAGCCATGCCAGTGAGTCCCCAGAGAGATGTCCATCCCTGAAAACTGTGCCTGGGATCTACTTGAATAAGAGCAGCCACCACTGTCAGAAGGCACTTGGACATCCTGCTTGGTGTCTTTTTCAGTTTGTAGATGCCACCTGCACCCTACAGTTTCCACCATTGACTGCAGGTTGCAGGCCACTTCATCTGGTTCTGCCTCATCTCCCCAATACTCCAGCTTGGAGATTTCCCCCAGACACACCCATCTCATCTCATGCCAGTCTTTACTGCTGTCATATTGAGCTTATCGGGGATGCCTCCTGGGCCAGCCTCCTACTCCCGTCTACTTTGCAGCTCTGTGAAGGCCAGCCTGTGGAGTAACTGGCCCTGTCCATCCTGGCTTTTATCTGAGAGATGTACTTAGCATAGTTCATTCCCACACTCAGCTCTGTGCCAAGGCTTAGCCCATCTCCGGCTCTCCATTTGGGAGATTTGAAAGGCAGCATCCTTCTCTTTTGCCTTTTGATGCCTCTGCCTTCCCTGGAATACTCTGGCACACTCAGCTGGTGCTTTGTGCATATTTCCTGGAGTGATGAAAGACCCAACTCAAGGAGGCCCTGGGAAGGGGCAAAGCAGGATAAAGAGCCAGCAAAGAGCAAAGTGGAGGGCACCTGGGGCCTCCAGGAGAGTTGGGACTTCCTGCTCCTCCACTCTTGTTAAAGGAGTTGAGGCTTCCCCCTCCATTTCCCCTGCTAGCAGCCCCACGAGGAAGGTAAGACACCTCATCCTACTTCTTTTGGAGATGGGCACAAGGAGGCCCAGAAAGGCTAAGCCACTTACCTGAGGTCACACAGCAGGTGACGCGAGCCTCCAGAAGACACACGGTTCTCTCAGGCTCTATCCAAGGCTCTGTGGGGCCTCATCTCCTTGCCCGGTTGTAACATCACTGCTCTGTAGATCTCAACAGGAGTTGGAGCAGGAGATGAAGTCCCTGAGAGGCCACAGTAGACTCTGTGGGGTCAGAGCGGGACCCTGAGTACCCAATGCTCCCCTCTGTACCATTGCTTCCACCTCTATTTGCCAGCTGACCTCCTGCCCAGATTTCTACTCTGGGAGTGAGTGGCACAGAATCCAGATACGTGGTGGGTAGTGCCTCAGTTTCCCTCCTATGGGTTTGTTCATGCCTTTCCCTTGGCAGATAGGACAAGACAGAATTAATGTTTATTTAAGGCTTCTGCATTTTGAGATGACAGGTGCCTTGTGATAGTAAAATATGAACCCAACCTAAGTGCAAAATGCTATTGTTTTACACCTGAGGGTGATGTTTCATGATAGCAATGCACTGTCAGAACCGTAAGCAGAAATGAATGGTGTGTCTAATCCTCCCCAGCTCCCCCATACTCGGAAGACAGCAGCTCGCATCCTGGAGTGGGAGAAATATGAGGCTCCTCGTCTTTTGCTATAAATCTGTTGTTGCATCAGCCCTGACAGGTGGCTGGACAATCCCAGTCAATTCATCAATTAAATCTACCCATTTGTAGCTTCTGGGAACCTCGTGTCCTTGGCTCTGGGAAGAGCCAAGGCCTCCAAGTGCAGGAGGGCTGTTGTCATTGCGGCTGATGTCGTTGGTGGGAGTAGAAAGGGTTGTCCTCGGAAGCAAGGAGGGGGGAAGGGACTGCTAGCAAGAGGAGACAGGAGTGTGTGTTTCGGTATGGCAGGGATTGGGGAGAGGGTGGACAGGGCCTGAGAAACCAGGATTTTGTGGTTTGGTTCATGTCCAGCTTGACCATTCAGTAGAGCAAATAGGTGTACCTTCTGCTTCCGATGTGACAAAGTTGGGTTCCTGTTCTCCCTCCTGCTATGTTGTGTATGTTTAAATGAGTCAGTTAGCTTCACAGTCTTCTCAGCTTCTTTTTCTATAAGATGGAATTATTATTTTATTATTATTATTATTATTATTATTATTATTATTATTATTATTATTATTAATCCTCTTTAGGGAATTAAGATGAAGGACAATAGCTACCTATTACTGATGAAAAGTAAAATGATCTCAATGGGCCTGGCTGACAATGAAGTCAGTGACTGTCATCACAGAGGCTCCTGTCCAACTTACATCACTTTCTCAGACCTTTGCAAGTATTTGGGAGCCTTCTCCCATGTACTGGACACTTCCTGGATTCCTTTCTGTCTGAGAGCTTTCTCAGTTTTCCTGGGTCTGTGTGTCAGGCACAGTGGAGAGTCATTCCATAACTTGATGGAGTTTGGCTCCTCAGATCAATGAGGTTGACATGGTGGAGGTATTAGGTCATCTCAGGAAGCACCCAGAAATGCAGAGGGATGTATGCCCCTGCTTCCTAAAGCTAAGGACTGGCAGAATACCCAGTCTACCAGGAGCCACTTCCAGGGATGAGAGGGAGGGGGAGGAGAGGAGAGGAGAGAAGAGATAGGGAGAGGAGAGGAGAGGAGAGCAGAGCAGAGCAGAGGACAGGAGAGGAGAGGAGAGCAGAGGAGAAGAGAGGAGAGGTGAGTTCATTCCTGGGCAGCCCCAAATGGAAGTTGGTGGCCTGGTTGTATTCGAGGGCAGCCAAAGCCTCTCTTTATTGCATTGATCATATTACAGCTACACATTGCCTATTAGGAAAGTAATGCTGGGTCAAACTGCCTGGGTGGGCATCCCAGAGGTCTCACTTACTGCTTGTGTGAGTCTTGAGATAGTCATTTCATTCTCCAAGTGCCTTGGTCTCTTCCTTTGTAGATTGGGATAACAGTGGCCACACAGTCCCGGGATGTTGGGAGGAGGATGCCAGGAGGCCATAGAAGCAACACGACACAACTGAGATGCTCAGCAAGTACTCGTTGAGTGCACCTTGGTTGGCAGGGCCTCTCAGAAGGTGAACATGGGGGCCCCACATATGGATGTGCTGAGGAGTCTTAACTTGTAAAATGGCCTGATCTCATAGCGTGAGGAATATTCCAGGCAGAACGGGACCTGCTACAGAGCTTCTCCCTGAACAGACACACTCAACCATGGACTATTACAGGGAGGCAGTGTGAGGAGATTGCCAAGCAATGCTGCCTCCCCCAGAGCCTTTCAGCCGTTGAGGGTGCAGGGCCTGGTGGGGACAGCGAATGCATTTGCTGCTAAGAGGATGCCCCTGACACTGCAGCCAGGAGCCCACGGATGGCTTTTTTTTTTTTCCAGCACAGCTGCTAATGGCTTCATCACGGCTTTTTATGAGATGATGTGAATTGCTTTGGCCAATGAGGCTTAATGGCCTCCCTCAACGACCTGCCTGGTATATTCTCCCTAGAGGCTTTGCTCCGAGTTAAGGCAAGAATATTAATACAGTCCGGATGTGGGCTCTCCCCCTCCCCATAAAGTTGTGGAAATTGAGGTCAAGTTGGGTCCCCCGCAACGTTCTTTAAACAAGCAGCAGCAGCCCATTGCTTACTCCTTCATCTTCCTGGTGGAGAGGGACCAGCTTCCAGCAGGAGACCAGAGGGCCGGATTCTCTCTTCCTCTGGGTCGGCCTTCTTAAAGGCCAGGCCCCTGAGTAGGGAGGGAGGGCCCCCGATTCCTGCAACAGGGCAGGGATAGGAGTTTCCACAGCCTGGTGCTGGAGTGGGAGGAACAGACACTGCCCTTCCTGACAGGTGGCCCTGAGAGGGTTTCTCTGTGGGGCAGGGCTTTGGAACAGCAGTGCGTTAGGGATGGAAGGGGTCTTCCCAGTCTTGTCCACCCTGCTTACCGCTCAGTTGAGAAGGACAGATACACGAGATCAAAGAGGAGAGAATTCTGTAGACAGTCAAGGCCAAGACTGGCCTGGCCTTTTGTTACAGATCCAAAGGTCATCTGATATGCACTGAATAGGGACCAGATGGCCTTAAGGGATCCAAGACAGCCCTCGGGGATTCCCACTGCTTTCCATTCCCAGGCTGGCACCATACTTCCTTCACCCGTTCTTCTCATGCTGTGATTATAAGGCCCTTTCTTTGTCACCTGCCGTGGATTAGGAAGAGCAGAGGACCTTAGCACGGCCTCCAAACTTCAGTTCTGCAACCGTCCTATGCTCATGGGCAATCCCCTAAGAAGCCCAAGTCTATCAAAGGGGGACTATCCTGGCCAGTGGGTTTTTTTCCCAACTTGATACAAGTTAGAGTTATTTAGGGAGAGTGAACCTCAATTGAGAAAATGCCCCCACTAGGTTGGCCCGTGGGCAAACCTGTGGTGCATTTTTACTTTATTGGTGTGGGAGGGCCCCGGATCCCTTTAGGCGGACCCACCCCTTGTAGGCTGAGCAAGTCACAGGGAGCAAGCCAGTAAGCAGCATTCCTCCATGGCCACTGCTTCTGTTTCTGCCTCCAGATTCCTGTCTCGGCTTCCCAAGCTGGTAGACTATAACCCATAAGCCAAGCACACCTTTTCCTCAAGTTGCTTTTGGTCATGTTTTTTTTTGTTGTTGTTGTTGTTTTTTTTAATCAAAGCCATGGAAACTCTAATATAGGTGATGAGAGAGCTGCAAGACTGGAGAAATGGCTCAGTGGTTTAAAGTGCTTGTTCTTTCCAAGGGCCCCAGATCCAGTACCTAGCATGCACATGACTCATAACCATCTATAACTATAGTACTAGAAGATCTGATGCCCCCTGGCCTCTGTGAGGACTACACATGCATGTGGTGCACATATACACACATATAGGTGAAACACTCAGAAACATAAATACATTATAACACATAGAAAGAAACAGAGGATGAAGAGGAGATGGAGGAAGAGAGAGGGGGAAGGGCAAGGGACAGAGGGAGTGGGAGAGAGAAAGGACCATCTCCCCCTTGGGACTATGCAAGTGGGTTAAAGGAATGGCTGAGAGTCAGGCTGCAAAGAGTAGGTGCTAAGTGAGTACAAATCTAGGTATCTCTGTCTCTTCTGGTGTGTGCATTTCCACTATAGATGGTGACTTTAGACCCATGGTGCAACAGGGCTTGCAGCAGCCTCTCTGCACGGACTTGGTTCCACACAGTCAATGAGACTTTTGATTTATGCCATTCCTGTACCCACTAACCTAGAAACGCCTATAGGACAGGAAGTGTCCTTTCTCCTCTATGCCAGTGTCTGGTAAATAAAACAATGCTCAGTAAGTGCTTATCGACTGGCTGACACTTGAAGGTTGGATGAATCAGTGTCAGCCAGCAAGGCTTCCATGAATGTTTCCCCAGCAGACGACGCTAACCGCTAACCGCGTCTTTCTCCTTGCCTCCTCCCCACCCCCCAGCCCGCCCTGAGGATGTCGGCACCAGCCTCTACTTTGTAAATGACTCCCTGCAGCAGGTAACCTTCTCCAGCTCCGTGGGTGTGGTGGTGCCCTGCCCGGCCGCGGGCTCCCCCAGCGCGGCTCTTCGATGGTACCTGGCCACGGGGGACGACATCTACGATGTACCACACATCCGGCACGTGCACGCCAATGGGACTCTGCAGCTCTACCCCTTCTCCCCCTCCGCCTTCAATAGCTTTATCCACGACAATGACTATTTCTGCACCGCAGAGAACGCAGCCGGCAAGATCCGGAGCCCTAACATTCGCATCAAAGCAGGTGAGGGACCAGAGGGATCTGCACCTTGATGGGGGTTGGGACGTAGAGGGGGAGGAGCTTCCTTTGAGGTCTGGACACAGACTGCAGTAGGCGGGCTGGCGTTATGAGGGTATATATGTACTATGCGCGCAAGAGCTCGAAAGAAACATTTACTTGGGGACAGCTTGGCCACCTACTGTGTGTGCTTGGGAAGAGGGGGTGCCTCGTCTACACATTCAAAATGAGTGTCTACCTAGCACAGGACTGTATGGGAGTTAGGTGTGACAGCACTGACCACTGAAACATTTTTTTTTTTTAATGTTGCTTGAGCTTCATTTTCTAACACCTCCCGTCCCTCAAGGAGAGTGCACATTCCCATATATAACTGAAGCGATTTCCATAAGGCTCAAGCTTTACCCGGCACAGAGATACGCACAACAGATGCCGCAGCACCTTAGACGTCTTGCTTCTGCTTTCTGTGGTCTCTGTTCTCCTCAGGACAGCCACTCCCCAGACTTGGAATCATCTGGATGTTTTACCTTGTTCGTGCTTTATAGATGGAGGCACGGTTTGCCTTTTCTGGGATCTTCAGCTCACTGTTCTCATCACGGAATTTTTCCTCGCCGTGGTGTGTGGTGGAAGGTCACTCACTATCAGGGATGTGTAGTATTTCACCACGTAACTAGGCCACATGTTATTTGTCCACCCCACCATTGATGAGCTGTCATTTAAGTAATATTCCATGGTGGAAAACCATAGCAGTGAAAGAGTTGGATCTTCTGAAGAGACTGTGTTGGTAGAGAAGCCAGGATGGGGTGGGAAGATTGATCTCTATGGTTTGGCTCTGGAAGTGAGTGGATGGCTTTGATCGGATCTTTTTAACTAGGACATTGCAACACACTATCCTTCCGATACAGTAGCAAGTGCCTCAGGTAGCAAGTAAGCCACCCAAGTGCAGACCGTGCTTTCCCTATAGGGGTACCTGGGTGCAAGAGGCCAGCCAACCGTGTAGCTCCAATGTGCTATCTGCCCTGAAGATGAATTGGTCAGGCCCAGGTGGACAGTTCCTAGGAAGACCAGCAGGCCTAGTGGCAGACCCTTCAGGATGAGCTCTGCAGAAGAACAAGGTTGCAAGCATCTAAGCCCAGAGCTGAGAAAGACTGATGGTTGAGCCCTGTCTGTGCCCTTGGGTAGCCCGAGGGGTCAACTGTTGGCCCTGATGCTGAGGCAGGGGCCTGCTCTCCCATGCTCCTCCAAGTGTCTTTTTGGCATCAGGTCCTCCGCCTTGTCCGGCTCCAAGTACAACCCCAACTATTGAGATGGAGGCCTTGAAGCCTGGATTTAAGTTCAGTTCTAGCGTCTATATAGCCAGGGGCCCTGGGCTAAAAGGAAAGGCCATCATCTGAGTTAGAATCAGAAGTCTACAAATGTTTCTTACTGGGGACAGATAAGGAATTTGAGGTTTAAAGGTTAACTTTCCTGCACCCCAATGGTGCTCAGAGCGCAGGGCCTCTTATGTTGACCTCGGCCGCCTCCACTCCAAGACCCCCAGGGTTTGTGAGTAACACAACTCGCCCATGACCTCTACCACTCCAGCACCCTCGGGGGTCAGCTCCATCAGGTTTCTTTGTGAGAGTCTGTGGAGTAATGCTGCCAGACCCATGGGTAGGCTGGACTGGAGCCAGAGGGCCAGGCTCTCCCCTCCCCCTTTCTTCCCTCCTCTCCTTTCCTCTTGCCTGGAGAAGAGGGAGGATGAAGGCCTGGGAAGGGCCAAGTCCACTGGAAACACAAGCAATTGAAGAGGCTCTTGATGATGCCAGAGAGGCTGCAGGTGCGCTGCTTCAGGGGAGGATGCCAGGGCTCTAGGTGTCACCCTGGCAACCATGGCAAGGAGAGCAGAAGGGCATGCTGCCCAGGTGTCTGCTGGGGACAAGGCCGGTTGGCTGGGGGCTCTGGATGTCCCTGCTCTGCTTGGCAGAGAAGGGGGTGGTGAAAGGAACGAGCCCCTGGCAGAGGCCAAACTGAGGAAGACGGGCTAGGCAGAGTTCTGCATCCCACTCTTAAGGTAGGGTCAGCCCACCTGCAGGATGTGATTCATGAGTGGCTGCAGGCAGACACCACGTGAAAAATGAGTACAGGGCTAGGAGCAGGCAGGAGTAGACTCCAGATGGGCTTAAAATCAGGACCAAGGTTGGGATAGAATAGTAGCGACAGGAGGTAGGAGGGTGGTAGGGGCGTGGGGACTGTATCTGTGTCTCAGACAACCCAGTTTCAATTATTCTCTTCTATTGCCCACTGGGTATTACCAATCCCATAAAGAGCCCAATATCTAAACTACATTTCCCAGGAAGCATCGGAATAGATCCACACTGTTGTTAGCTCACACAATCAGGGTTTTATTTTTTCAAGGGATGGTCACTTTGTCGAACGCACTTTCTTCTCTGCCATGGCCTTGAGATACTCTTCTTTCAATCTCTCACAGTTTTCAGGGAACCTTACACCGTCCGGGTGGAGGATCAAAGGTCAATGCGTGGCAACGTGGCCGTCTTTAAGTGCCTCATCCCCTCTTCAGTGCAGGAATATGTTAGCGTCGTGTCTTGGGAGAAAGACACAGTTTCCATCACGCCAGGTAAGGAATCCTGGGTGGTGGCTGACAGAGCTGCCCGGGGTGGTAGATGGTGCTTGAATTAGTCTATGAACTGAAAAAGACTGTGGCAGTGACTTTAGGGACAGATCTGTCACTGCTCTGTGGAGTTTTGGCGAATGGGTATCTTTGGTGTTTGTCCGATCATCTCTGTGTGGGATGGTGAAGGCCATGTGCTGAGGCCTGTGCTGTCTATGAAGGTCCCACTGACACGGGGCGGGGCTGCCACTGAGCAGTGGGCTTCTCCTGAACGTGCCCTGGTTTATGAGGGCCTCTGGCAATCTCTCCTGTGAAGCGGAGCACAGGAAAGATGGGGCACATTGGTGCTCTGTGTGCGACTTTGGCAACGTGTCTGGATATTTGTGGGGCTAGGCCAAAGGAAGTGTGCAAACAGGACTTTTACTTCCCCATGCATTGTCTGAAATGCCGTAAGACTCCTCTGACTGACACTGGAAATGGGCTAGTACTGAACTGGAGGCTCGGAAGCTCTCCATTGGCTCAGATTCACCTAAGAAGGATTGTCCCTCCAGCGGGAAACAAGTCTTGGAGCCTCACAGAAGAACCTCTTAAATCTTTATCCAACCTTCAAGGCTCCAACTTAAAAAAAACTAGCCCTACCCTTTCACCACCACACCCTACAAACATTGCAGGGGCTCCATTGTTTTCTTCCTCTTCAAAGGTTCTTCTTTACAGGAAGAACTTTGGTCTTCCTATAAAGTGCAGCATCCCGACCAGTGTTCTCCAAGCAGCCCATGGGCACCAAGGTCCTCAGTCAGTTATCTGAAATGATCCATGGTCTTCAGAGTTAGTTGTGGATGACAAGGCTCTATAGTAGTGGCTCTCATCCTGTGGATCATGACCCCTTTGGGGACCAAAGGACTCTTTCTCAGGGGTAACCTAAGACCATCAGAAAACACAAATCTTTACATTACCATTCATAACAGAAGCACAATGACAGCTATGAAGCAGCAATGAAATAATTTGATGGCTGGTGGGGGGGGGCACCACAACATGAGGAACTGTATTGAAGGGTCATAGTGTTTGGAAGGCTGAGAACCACCACTCTCAGGAACCTGATATAGAGGAGGAGCCTTCATCTTTCTGAGACCCTTCACCCCGCAATGTAAGCAGCACCTTTGAAACAGCGGTGGCCATAATATTTGAATAATTTAAAATAGCCGAATGGGAGCAGGCCTGGGTCTCAGATAGCACTGACTGGAGCTCTTTAGATGGTTCTAAAGTAGGGTAGGTACAGAGGGATGAAAACTCTGCTTACATGTGTTTGTAGCTAGCATGGCAGATGCTTAAAAAAAAAAAAAAGACATAAATGTGAGCCTTGTTCTCACTACTTTCTTTCTCTCATGTCCAAGCAGATGGCCAGGCCAAAAGATATGCCAGTACCAGACAGGTTAGCAGTCTGGTGGTAGCAAGACAGACATAAAGCTACTCAAAGATGTCTTCTCTTGTTTTTGTAAAACTGTAAGTTATTAAGAGCCGTCTGGAAGGCGAGCCTCTGAGAGAAAGAGAGATTAAGGGATCCAAGTTTGGAAATGGTTCTGTGGGCACCCATAGAGCAAGTGTGTGGACCCCCTTGGGAGCCTCTGTTGGATCCTGACAAAGGCTGGGGCTGAGACTCCACATGAGACATGGCATAGACAGCCAAAGATCCAAAGAGGTAATTCAAGTAGGGAGCCCAGGCTGATGATGCTGGCCCATCCCTGGGGAAGCCTCCGAAATGATGGCCACTGGGGTTCCTGTACTTCTAGCAGAGTAAGGCTTAAAGTATTTAAAGACCATAAGGAAAGGTGGTATTTCCTATACGCTTGGGCTTATGGATGAAGTATTATGTCTATTAAAATAATAATTATGTTATTAAAACTTTTTGAGTACTTACTATTTTCCTGGTACTGGGCTAAGACACCTTCTAATACATCATCTTATTTTAGCCTCACAGAAGCCCAGAAGTGCATTTTCCCCCTTTCTGCTTTACAGAAGAGAAACCTTAGGCTCAAAGAACCAACTCAACTTCTGTCAGATCATGTGTCTATTACTTAGATGGGACATACACCGAAGCGGGATTTTCCCCAAGCTTGTGCACACACACAGATGTGCCCAGGTTCTCAGAGTACTGTGAAGCTTTAAATGTGTGCTGTAAGCATTAGAGATGTGGCGGAATACTCACTGTTGGCTTTTAAAGGGATGATTTGGTGGCATCGAATGCAGGTAGCGATTAAGAACCCAGAATATAGCCAGCTGTGGTGGCGCACGCTTGTAATCCCAGCACTAGGGAAGGCAGAGGCAGGCAGGTTTCTGTGAGTTTGAAGCCCAGCCTGGTCTACAAAGGGAGTTTGGGACAGCCAAGGTTACCCATAGAAACCTTATTTTAAACAAAGCAAAACAACAACAAAACTAGAGTCTGGGACCATTTCTATACTCATAGGGGCCTATGAAATAAAAATATGCAATGTTCAGAATGTTGCCTCAGGTTCTGAGGATGTGCTGTGTTGTAGCTGCTGTTGTTTAGATAGAAGACGACATCCATCATTACTTCCACTGTCCCTGTTGTGGTGTGTATATTTCTACCTTGTAGCTGACCTTGCGTCTCATTCCCAGACTGGGTTTCCCAGGAACGAGAACAGGGTTTTATGTATGTGTCCTCGGATCCAACACATTGCCTTCTGTACTCACAGCAGTAAGGGCTCACTCAATGTCCAGTGAGGAAGGAATTGCTGGTTGAGTATTCTGAGGGATTCTGGGAGGCATCCTGGAAAGATAGGGGGAATGAGGACAAGCAGGTGGGTATCCAGTAGCCAGAACAGAGCAGGTGGGGAGGGAAGGCTAACTAGTTTATGTGCCCAGGAGCTGGAGGCAGCAAGCTCCCCCAGGTACCCCTTGTAGTTGGTGCTTCAGAGCTGTCTTTGATGTCAGGACCAGGCTGGTAGCCCCAAAGGGCATCATTACCAGAGAAGTGGCCTTGATGCTAATCTGCAGGGCTGTGTTAAACTTTGGTAGGCTGCCTTTCTTTGCTTTGGTCTTGGAGAGTTTTCCTCTCCTCCTTGGCCCTCTAGCTCCAGCCATAATCATTCTAGATCCTTCTCTAGCTGGTTTTTTGGTTTTTTTGATTTTTCTTACATCCAGTGAGAGTCTTTCCAATGCACTGAGTCTAACTAATATGCTCTTAGGGGAACGCAGGGGAACCAGAGACAATGGGGTGTGGCATATAGGGGTCTCTGGAGGTGAGGACCAGAGATTGTAGCCACATGCTACATGTTCTAGTTGTGGAAAATGCAAATCGTTTATAAAATATTATAAAATAGGGTCTTTATACTTCCAATGTTCACGCATACCCAGCATGCAAACGCTCTGTAAATACAGGTATGTGTTTTGTGGGAGGAGGGTGCTGCTTCTCACCATGGAGGTGGAGGTAATCTGCTCTGAAAACAGAATGGATGCAGCAGTGTCTGGGTCTGGAGCATGGACCTGCATTAACTTTGATCTCTGGATCTAGGGGGCCTGGTCTCTAATGTTCAGGGCCAGCAGGAACCGGTGCTGGAAAACTGAAGGAAGATCAGGAGGCTGATGTGGGCCAGTTGAGGTCTCAGAAAACATCCTCCTTGGGGAAAGTATGTACCCTGGGAGAAAGGGCCTGTTAGCCACAGGATGGGAGCAAGGCCTCCTGTGCCCCTTTCTGAAGGAGCCTTGTATCTGGAGGAACTCTGGCAATTGAGTATTTGCTCTCAGGCTGCCATTCCTGGCTAGCCACACTGTCTTGGAGCTGGCCACCAAAGCTCCGTCCAGCTTTTTGTTATGATTTCTCAGGGCTGGGAGAAGCTAAAGAGATAGCTCAGCTCCTGTCTCCACTTGACTCCCCAACCCTTCCTGCTCCAGTTGTTGGTTTTCAATCTGGCCTTCTAAAAGTATATGTAAAATCTTTGACCTGCCTGGTTCCTACCCCAGTATCCCTCCTAGCGTACCTACCGTGTGTGTGTGTGTGTGTGTGTGTGTGTGTGTGTGTGTGTGTGTGAAGAGGGTGGTGAAGCCATCTCTTCATAGTGGGCAAGATGGGCGTAAGAGGACTAAGGGCAGTGTATAAACATAGATCAGAATTAAGGCAAGGCCTTCTTCAGTGGAGCCGAGATGTGGTTTAATTTCCCATCTGCATGATCACCATTACAATGCATGTTATTGGATATAAAGATAAATCCGGCCCTGTTCCTAATAGCTTTTAATTTCCACCAGACCTGATTATATCGATGCAGGCTCCTTATGGGAGTTTCCCAGCATGCTCTTCCCCAGCATCCTGACTAGCTTTCTTAGCCCCAGTGGGGAGTTTTGGACACAGCTCAGATACCAGCCAGATGTATCCCCTGCTGCCCTGGAAGATGAGCCTGGCTGAGCTGCCTTGTTAGTGTGGATGGGGCTCTTGGATGCTAAACTATCACTGGGCCCTGGTCCAGCATGGGGGTACATCAAGGACTCTGCATCTTGGGGGAGGGAGCAGGCAGGAACAAAGGGAATCTGTCGGGGAAGTGATCTCTCTGAAAAGGCTCTTGCTTCAAGGATTCTCATCAGACAGTGCCTTGCCCTGGTACCCACCTTTGCCCTCAAGGTAGTGCAGTAACTTTAACCAGGTTCGGAACCTCTCTAGTGACTGTTCCCAGACTAGAGGGTCCCAAGATTTTCCATGGACTTTCACTCCTCTCTCCATTGTCTCTGCTGTTTACCTGGCCTAACAGGCTCTAGTCAGGTCCTCTTTCTATTGAGACATCACTCTTCCTTTCTCCAGGCATGTGGTGGGCCCGCGTGGCCCCTTCCATGGGCCTCTACCACAGGCCTACAGCAGATGTTGCAGTTCTTTTGGCTCCTTTCCCACTATTTTTATCCGTCTGCCCAGGAGGGTGGGCGATATATATATTTTTTCCCCTTCATTTTATCCCCGGGACCAGCATAACACTGCAGCAGAGTGATAAAGATAACAAGATTAAGGGTAATGCCTATCATGCGTGGAGCCCTCTTTCTGGGCTGGGCATTTCATGTATTCTATCTCTAATCCTCACAATCACTTTTAAGACAGATCATGATGCCCCCGCCCCGTTCCCAGCTTTATAAATGAAGACATGGAGGCCCAGGGAAGTTAAGTCACTCAAGGCAACACAGCTCATTGGATTGTGGCCTGGATTTGAGAGTGTGTGTGTGTGTGTGTGTGTGTGTGTGTGTGTGTGTGTGTGTGTGTGATCTATTCTGTTCTTGAACTTCAACCCTTGAGAGAGGGTCTGACCCTGACTCCTGCACTTACTTGAGCATGGAAACTAGCCACCGAGCTCTGGCTAACCTGCTCAGTGACAAGAGGTTTTGGCCTTTTTAACAGACAATGGATTTCAGTGGATAGGTTAGTCATTCTTGCTTTAAGGCTGTAGGGGACACCGGCTCTCCCCTGACCTGGGAACTCTTGCCTCAGCTCTGGCACCTGGAGGTGGAGATCCCAGGGCAGTGAGCAGATGCAAGCTTTGGCTCTGGAGTGCAGATTTGCTTTATAAATTACCTTTCACTCAAGCTGACCTTAAGGCTACTTCAATCCTGTGTGTCTTGTTCCAAGTTGGAAGGCTGGGAGAGGTGGGCACAGACACAGAAGGGATGGCGGCCTCAGGGAACCTTTAAGTGGCCACAGTAGGTTACAAGTGAGAGCATCTGGGGTTCTAGAATGTCAGGGCTGGAGAGGGCCCTGGGTCACAGAGCTGAGCCTACTTGGTGACTAGTGTGGGACTCAGACATAGACCTCTGGTCTCAGGCCAGTGTCTTGGGGGCCCATGTTTAGGGCACACAGTTTTAATCACTCATGGGGAATATTTATTTATTTGTTTGTTTGTTTGTTTGTTTACCAAAAGCTTTCCACTTTCTTTGTTTAAACTCCACCCATCCTTCAAAGTCCTTTCAATTACCACTCTTTTCTGATTCCTGCTAAGGCTGGGTTTAATCACCACCCCGACTGGCCTCCTCCTAGGGATCCTTTTCCACATCCTCCCCTAGCCTTCTCAGTTCCTGGCTTGGGTCACTAATGGGGTTTTAGAACCTGTGATGCCCCTCTACAGGGGCGTGGCACTCTCTAGGACATGTTTTTACCCAGTCCCTCAGAGGAGGTGGGGCATCAATGAGGAGGAAGTGCCTGCCATGGCTCTCTGACCCTTGGAAGGATGCACAGCAAACAGGTAGCATCGGCAGGATGCACAAGGATCACGGGAAGTCTGTCAGTCTTGAAAAACTTACAAAGACATGGACAGATGACCAAGACCCTGTTTTTATTAACCTAAATAGTCTATGGTCATATCTGGTCATCGTGGTGAGGGGGAGAGACCAAATGCCTAGGTATGGGGTGTCATGCCTCCCTGGTTCACATGCGCTCGGTGGCCACCTGGTGCAAACCGGGGAGCAATGAAGGTGTGCTGCGACACGGTGACTGGCAGCTCCTTCACTGGGTCTGACTGCTCTGTGCGCTCGGGTTCTAGCTTAGGGATGAGTATTCCCTCTGAACAGCAGTTTACAATGCACTGTCGGGTTATTTTTGTCTGCTCCATAATTGTCACTGTACCCACTCTGCTTCTGAGGGTACACAGCTAGGTTGAGCAAACGTGTGCGGTGAGAAGAGAAATTAAAGGGAAGAGAATGAGTGCATATTAAACCATAGGTCTGCAGGGGCTGGTGGCGGTTGTAGGGGCTGGTGGCGGTTGTAGGGGCTGGTGGCGGTTGTAGGGGCTGGTGGCGGTTGTAGGGGCTGGTGGCAGTTCTTTGAGTGTTATCTCATCTCATTCTCGTGGGGAGTCCACGCGGGAAACACCTCCATTTGCAGATTTAAAGAAAACGATACCAGAGAGACCAGGCCATTTGCTCCAGAGGACACGGCTTCCACCAGGCAAACCTAAAACTCTTGTTCCTGAAGCTCAGGCTTTCTTTATGGCAAGGACTCTAGGCTTGTCGAGGGCCTCCCAGCAATCACTGTTGCCTTCCTGAAGGCAGCTGTCGAGAGGAAAGGGCAGCTGGCACTTCTGTTTCTCCGCGCTCTGGTGAAGAAGAGGGAACCTGGGCTTACATAGTCCTAGACTCTTCCCTCAAGCACAGAGAGGATGTCTTGTCTCCTGAGGTCTTCAGACAGACTTTGCCCAAAAAAACCAGGCATGCCAACATAGTCCACGGCACTTGAGAGGTGGAAACTGAAGGATCCAGAGTCTAGCCTTGGCTGCATACGGCTCTTAATCTCAAAAACAAAAGCAAAGGCAAGAAAACCCTCAAGTCCAATAGAATTTACAAGGTAGAGATTCCAAGGAAACCCCCAGGAGCCCCAAGCATCCTTTCTCTATCCTGTAGCCCACACTGAAGGATAGCAACAGTATTCACAACAGATGAGAAGTGGACAGTGACCAGCATTTGTGCTCCCCTGTAATATGCATCCTGTCTAGCAGGTTCTCACTGCCCACATTCCATAGTCAAGGGTCTGAGACACAGGAGGTCAGCCACCTGCCCCAGGCCTCGGCCAGGGTCTTCAACCAGCACAGTGTGACCTCCCTCTTAGGCTTCCTTGCCATCTGGGTTTGGCACAGCCCTCCCTGCACTGCCGTCCGTGCAGAAATGACACGGATTTACAGATACCCTGTTGTCAAGTCCTTCCAGTCACATCTGCATGAGACATGCACGTCAGGGACTCATTGAACAGAGGAGGAAGGCTTAAGGCATGGGGAGGGGTGGGGCTGTTAAGGCCTTCGCAATGGCGTGCCACCCGGAGGAGCTCAACTGGACTCTGGTTTCGCCCTTTATCCCAGGAGTTCTCCAGGCTCAGTGCTTGTCAGGCTCCCTGGGACTCCTTCCAATGTCCCAGCAGGCAGCCTGCTCTGCAGTCATTCGCCAGTTGGTTGGCTCCAGAGCCATCAGCTTCGCTCCCCAGTCAAGCAGAAATGTCCATGTTCCCAGGCGCCTCTGGCGGTGTGTGCATGTGTCGTGTTTTGCTGTTCCACTTAGTTCATGGCAGGCGCTGCATTTCCAGGGCACCCACTGGGTGAATTTCAAGCAGATTTAAGGCAGTTACAGGCTAACGCCCTGCTCCAGGCCATGCTGCGACAGTGGACACAGAGCAAGCAGCATTGTTTGGTTAAGTTGGCACCTCTGTAAGTTACCCTGAAATCAGAGCAGAATTCTTTATAGAAGGTTACCCTATACATAAATCATCATTAGACCACCTCATTTTTGTTTAATGCCTACCTAACTGTGCTGCAGTCTAAAAATGTGTGTTTAGTGAAGTCAAGGGTTGCAGGGAAATTATAGGGTTTTCAAAAACCCATTTGCTTTGCCAGTGCTCACATCAGAATCAATCTTACCTTCAGTTCTCAATCGCATTGCAAACAGGCAGCGTTGCTTGCCGAATCCTGGCATTTAATATAGGGTAGCGTTTATTCAGAAGGAGCCAACAGCGCTTAGCAGAATGGCGGAACTATGTATAGATGCCACTTCCTGCCAAGCCTGTGATTTTGAACTCTGTGGCATATCCATAAGTCATCTCTGCCATATTGAGAGCCATAGCCACAGTCACAGCCACATGGAGGTGGCACCCGGCACCCAGGTTGTGAGTACTGAGGATGAGATGGTGGGGGTGGGGGTGGGGGTGGGGGTAGGAGTCAGCATCTGTAAGGCTGTGTGTGTTGATGCTTAGCAGCACACAGTAGGCCCTTAGACGGCTTTGTCTGATGATTAGAGGAAGGTTTAGCTAGGGCAGTGACTGGCCCTCTGGTCTGGTGGGAAAAGGAGTGAGTTAAAGAGAAAGTGTGTACAGTGATGCCTGGCCCTGCGGTGGCTAGAGTGAAGTTACTGCTCCTGTGTATCCCAAACCCAGCAGGGCCTTTTTTTTTTTTTTTTAGAGTCTCTTTAGAATGAGAGGAAGCTACATGGGAAAAATGCAGTGTCGGGGTTCAGAGACTAAGGTTCAAATCTGACACCATTCCTCACTTTCCATAAGGTCCTGGGCAAGCCCTTCAGCCCTTCAGCCTTGTAGAGCTTCACATTCTCCGGTTTTGAGGATGAGAAGTTATGTGCATTTTTCTGTATAGGGAAAATCCGTCTCACGTGTATCTATGCCATCTTTTTCCCATGCGGGTCTGTCCTCTACATATAGACATTCTGTATGCAGAATATTGATACCTTCTACTGCTAGCCAGATGTACACCAAGAACTTGGGCTACATCTGGAGTCCAAGGAGTTTGGCCAAGTGCTCGGGTGAAGTCTTGCGGGGGTGGGGGGGTGGGGAGCAGGGGGTGGGGGGCCGGAGGGGGGTGTGTTCCTGTGGTGAAGGCTTCAAAATGAGGGTCCAGTGTGACAGCTCCAGGTGGCACGCCCTTGAGCAGGCCCTACAGCCTCATCACTCCTCTACACCAAGCCTTCATTTGTCTGTCAGTTCAATGAATCCGTTAGATGGTGAAACGTGAGCGCAGAAGTGTGACCATAGAGGTGTGGACATTTAGGTGGACAAGAACTTATTTACAGGGACTCATGTGACCTTTAGGGCTACAAGCAAAAAGAGTGCTGAGACAGCCTGGTGATGTGCGCAGAGACAGGAAGCTCCCTGGCACGTGCTCCTGTTTGGGTGGCCACCTGACCTGTGACTGTGCCCTGAGACCTGCAAAGCCCCCCTCTCTATCATTTTCTCATTGTTGTTATCAGCAAAAAGCAACATAAGGGAAGAGGGAGTGTGAAGGTGGAATGCGTGGTGCAGGGGAAAGTGCGTTGGTCGGGTGCAACGACAGGAGCCTGAGGCTGCATGCTCACGTCTTCACAGAGCAGGAAACCCAGAGAAGGCAGGAAGCAGGGCAGGGCTATGACTCTCAAAGACCCCCACCCCAACCCCTATCCATACCCCTCAGCCCATGATCCACGTCCTTCAGCTAGGCTCTACCTAGGTCTCTCAACCTTCTTCATCAGCATCACTGGATGGGGACTAAGAGTTCAAACACAGGAGCCTGTACTCGAACCCTGGCACCAGCCCTTTAGTGGAACGCAGTGCGGTGGAGAAGAGGTGGGGCACAGAGCCCTGGACCATGGCCTCTTAGCCAGACATGTACTCCTTTCACATCTGAGGCTCTTCCCCTTCGCTGCAGGTTACAGAGGCGTGGGGCTCAGAGTACAGTCTCATGCCCGTGCCTTTAGGGGCACAGAATCTGTCAGACTCCCAGAGTGAGCAGAGAAGATGAGGATGAATCAGGTGAAAGGGAGGGGCCATGAGGCTGGTGGTGGAGCAGGGCTGGGGTCTGGGGCTGTGAATTCAGCTTCCGCCCAGGTATTTTGGTACCAACTAGAAAGGTGTAGAGCGAGTTGACTTGGCCTGGCAGTTCTGTGGGCGCTGAGATGTTGCGAACCAAACATTTCCCCTTCTTAGAGCACATGGCTGAGGTCTCCCTGAGTGAGACTCAGCATGGCCAAAGAGCTTGCCCGGAGGTGTTTCAGAGCGTACCACTACAAGGCATCTTCTAAAGGAGCTGGGGTTGGAGGCCTCCCTGGAGATATGGCTGGACACAGCAGGCTGTAGCTGTGCGGTGCTGTATATTGAGCTGGTCCCTTCCCCTATGTTGGCATAAGCAACCACCAACTGGCTGAATTTTTAGTTCATTATTTAAGCTAGCAAATGCTTTTTAAGCACTTCCTGTGCACAAGATGCTGTGTTATGCAGACGGTTCCCAGGGGTCTTTGCTTGAGGACCCCAAGGGATTGGGGTGGGGGAATTCCTCTTCCCACACACCCAAGAAACTCAACTTAAAATAGATGTGCATGCACATGTATAAATAGTATGCACAATATAATTTGTACATATTGACTATGTATGTGTGAGCATCGCGCACACACACAGCCTTATACTTTGTCACCTGCCTGGGACTCTAGCAATTCCCGGAGCTGAGTCCTGAGAGAGACACCGTGGTTTCCTGTCATGGCAAATGGCATCTTGGAGCAACCCTGTCAGGGGGCACCTCATGAGTCGGGGACTGTGAAGCCTGGGCCTTGCCTTTTCTCCCAAACAAAGAGGGTAGTTCTCACTCCCCACCCTGTTTATTTGTAAATGTTCTGAATTTTCTGGATAACCTTAGCTCATTTTTTAATGGGGCCTATTAGGCATGGAGGGGTTGGCAGATGGGCATAAGTAGGGGGGGCACTAATTCTGGTTTTGAGGAGCTTAATATCTGACAAACAAGATGAGCTCAGAACACTGGTGCTCCTAACGTGAGGCCATGTGTAGTAAAGGTATAGATGATATTAATTTTGCTGGCCGGGAGTTAGGGCCATCTCTAGTGCTTAGACTAGACTACATCCACTGGCCAGGCTGATCTCCTACAGAGGAGAGTTATAGACCTGCCAGATGTCAACTATAGAGCCACCTGGGGAGCTTTCAAGATCACCAGCGTCGACACACAGCGTAGGTGTGCGCGTGCGCACGTTAAAGGCCCTATGTGGTTCTTGCTGGCTCCAGGTAAAGGAAATCATAGGAATACGCTCCCGGGGACCCTAAAGCATGGCTCATGCTTAGGGAACCGTCTTTCTTGACTGGAGCACGGGAGAGATCAAAGATGAGCGTGATCGATGCTACATGAGCCGTGTGTAATTAAAGGGCAGTGGGGAGCCACTAAAGATTATGAGTCAGGTGGGAAGTGTTCAATGGTGTTTCCAGGAAAAGGGAGATGGTCCTCGGCCTCACGAACCGGAGTCCATGTCTGCCTCTGAATTTCCCAGAGATTGTCACTAGGCATCCTTAGCGAGGTGGAACATGGATTAACCGTTCTCCTACACCCCACACTCCCATCATGCTCCAGTCCCCTTCTTGGTCCCATAATTCATAGCATTCCTAATCTAAAAAATTAGAACTCTGAAATAATCCCCAAATTATTATTATTATGAAGTGTCTTGAGCAACAATGTTGTGTGGCTTTTCTTGGGGGGACATCAAGCAAGTGTCTGTTTACTCCACCAGTGACAGAGCAAAGGAATGAATCCACCCAAGTATAGAGAACCAGTGAGTTTATGGGGTTACTTACAGGAGTATGGGTGACTCAAAGCCAAGCTGTTAAAAAAAAAAAAGCTACCCCTGCCCCTCCCCCCCCCCCCCCCCCCCCGCTGGTGACCCAAAAAGTTGCATCCCTGGAGCTTCCAGCACAACTTGCGAAGCCCCGCTGGGTAGTCTCCTATCCATGGCAACTGTTCACTGCTTACACAAGCTCCTGGAGGGCAGGCCTTATGAGTCTTTTTGCTTTCTGAACTTCCTGAACCTCATAGGTTTTACAAGCTCCCATTGGTTTCCTGAGTCTAAGGAAGGAATGCTTTGGTTCTGAGGAAACAGCTAAAGAACCAGCAACTTGATGTCACAAACGAAAAATTCCACACCTGGTCTCAGCAAAATACAAAACACTGTGTGAAATTACCTTTGGGCTATGAGTGCAAGGCATGCTTGAAATGGAAATGATTTTAATAATTAAGACTTGGGTCACATCCTGGAGATGCTGTACAATATATGTGTATGCAAATATCCCAAAAATCTAAAAAAAAATTGGTTTCAAGATACTTAATCATTGGTAATAAGCCAGGTTTTATTGTGCATACTTTGGTACGTATTCAGTTTGATTCTCTTATGGAGCCCATGGAGCACAGACGCCATTTCCCTTCATTTTCAGATGAGCGCACAATGGCTGGGTGACTTCTGTATTTCCCTCTAGCTCCCTGAAAGTGGCAGGCCTCAGTGGCAGCTTCTGTGCTAAAGTGAGACCCTATACAGGTCTCGGCCTAGCTGTGAGCTTAGGTTCCCTAGGACACCCCATTTGTTTCCTTAGGATGAGAGCCCACAACTAATGCAAATGTGCTTGACCAGCCTGTAGCCCACGACTGGCTAAAGAAAACAGTAAAACGACAGCTTGCTTTCTACTGACTGAGTTCACCTAATCAAGGCCCTTTCATGTTGTCTGATCTCACTTGATGGTTTTTTTTTTTTTTTTTTTTTTTTTTTTTTTTAGTTTTCAGATGGGTGACTGGGACTCAGGGAGTTGCCTTACCTGATGCCAGGATGTAGTTCTGGGATGGGAGAGGGAGTGGCTCAGAACTGTATTGGGATTTGAGGATATTATAAAGCACACAGCGCCTGCCGTGTGACAGGCCTTGTAAGAACTGTTTTATACAAAAATAGTTCTGAATATTTAAAGAAGAGGAAGGGCCATGCACACATGGATGTACCAACTTTGCCCTCCTGGGACCCAGTTTCTGGAGGCAGTTCATCTCACAAGGCATCCCACTGGGGCCACCGGCTCTCAGCTCCCCGGCCCTATGCAGGACTGGACCGTTTGCAGTGGGCGAACGGAAAGAAGACTTCAGGAAGCAGGCCTCAGATCTAGGCACTAGTCCCCAGGCTGCCATGGGGCCAGGTGTCCAACTCTCAGGCCTTAATCTGAGCGTGTGCAGACTGGGGTCCACCGTGTGAGGGCTGGGCCTAGAGTGAGATCTCACCCTGGAGGCCAGGCGGTCTCTACATCCTTTCTTCCCCATGCCCTCGCCTTTGCCTGGTGCCTTCTATCATGTGCTGTCTCGGAGCACTTGGTATGCCTCTAAGCAAGTAGGAAGCATGCAGAAGGTTCTAGTTTCTACTTGCTCCCTGAACACGGCCTTCCTCTGCATGTTTCTTTCCTCGTCATCTGCAAGTGAAGGGGCAGAAGAAGTGAAGCCTTTCTGTCTCTTCCTGCTCCATGCAGTTCAATAAACTTCATCAAGTCCCACTGGGTGTCAGGGGTGTAGTAATAGGCTGGTGCCCTGCAGCAGAGAAACAGACAAATTAAGAAAAAAATGTTCCAGTGTGTATAATAAGAAACCCTCACCCAACGGACACAAAGAGACTGGATGTAGTACAGCAGCCATAGCCACGATGATGATTGTAAAATCACTGGAAACCAGTGTGGGTAAATGCAGTCTGCTCAGTGCGTACTATGAAGCTCTCTGCTGCAGAAGCTGCAAACCCGTGCTCCGGGACTCTACACACTAACCTGGATGTGTTTCAGGGAGAGCGGTAAATGGGGAGGGGGAGAGCAAACTGCAGATGGAAGAAAGCAGTATGGTGCCATTTGTATGAAGTTTGAAAACATGCAAGCCAGTCCTCTGTAGTGTTTCTGGGTATACACAGATGCAGCGACAGCATTTCAACATGCATGGGACAGTAAACACCATACCCGGGGGCAATGCTTACCTCTGAGGAAGAGGCAACGGCTCAGGAGGGAAACACAGTGGCCCTTCAGAATGTCTTATTTCCCAAGCAGTGTCTTCCAAAAATGATCCGAAGAAAACAGCCAAAAGAGACACAGGATCTTTTACTTTATTTTTATGCTCTTGTTTTTTTTTTTTAAACATGCTTGCTATATTTCATAAGAAAAGCCATTTATTTTGTGGAAGGGTACAAGGTTCTAGAAGGCTCACATCAGCTTTGGGTCTCTATGATAGTCCAGAGTTAGAGGTGGGAAGGTGGCTGATCCTGGGGAACGTAAGGAGAGGTGGCCTTGGGAGAGAGGCTGGTGTACACATTAGCTGCCCAGCTCTGCCCTGTGAACATGTTATGTCCTAACCCCTTTTCCAGAGCCATTTTGGGAGGGGTGGGTGTGTACTCGTTGTTAAATAACAACAATAAAAGTGGGATAAATATGAGAGGAGGAGAAATGTATCTGCTGTGGGACCCACCATAATCTGTTTCTCTGTTTAACGAGAGCCTGGAGACCCAGCGTGAGGCCACTGAAAATTAAAAACACTGGAAGGAGCAGTGGGTTGCATGGCCTGGCTTCTCTGCTTCCCCAAAGCCAGAAGCAAGGGAGGGTCTAGTAACCCTTTGTCCTGGGGACAGGTGATCAACAGTTGCACACAGACCTGTGAGTAGCCATCTGGGCAAAGGAAAGTGGTTTGGAGACGGGAGGCCAGGAAAGACACTCATAATTAAGCCCTTGGATAGGCTGCTCCCAGTTTCCAGCTCACGTTACAAGAGAAAGCAGGGAGCTGGGGCCACAGCACACAGGGAAACCAGAGAGGGAAAAGTGATCTCCTGCCCCACCCTTAATGTCCCTAGAGCCTTCCCTGGGATCTGTGAAGCTGAGGGCCTCCCAGGCAGAGGCCCACAGGGATTGCCAGCTGGTGTCTTGCTTTGGTTCCTAGAGGTGCCTACCTTTATTATAGTTTGCCCTGGAACAGTGATTGTCTGTGTCTCTTCCTCCATTCCCCCCTTCCCCTCATTGAGTTCCCCGGTAAGTACATACAGAAGGTAAAATTGCTTTGCAAAGCCTAGAAGAAGCCTTGAAAGTCACTGAGCCCCATCCCTTGGCTGATGAGTAAAGATGCCATTTTTTCAGCCTTGATTGGATCTGGGACCCAAGTCTCAGATAATGCCCTCCTTACTGGACATGGTGGTACATGACTGTAATCCCACTCCTTGGGAAACTGAGGCAGAAGGTTCTCAGATTTGAGGTCAGCATGGGATACATAGTAAGAATCTTGTCTTAAAATAAAAATATTAAAAAGAAGCATCTCTTTTATACTACAGGATGAGGGCACTGGCCTCATTGTCCACAGAGTAGACCCATGCTGAGATCCTCTGAAATTGGACTATCTCCTATTTATTCACAGAGAGAGCAGAATTAGTGATGTATCTCGGTGTGTGTGTGTGTGTGTGTGTGTGAGTGTGTGTGTGTGTGTGTGTGTGTGAGAGAGAGAGAGAGAGAGAGAGAGAGAGAGAGAGAGAGAGGAGAGAGAGAGAGAGAAGTGCTTGAAGATTGCTACTGAGTGTCCTGTTATCACTAGGGAGTCAAGTGAGCGACAATTTTGGTTTCTGTTTCACAGTCTTCTGAAGTTCCCAAGTGTGCGCTGAGGATAACTGATATGGCGCAGTGTGAAAGCTGAAGCATGTCTTCACACTGTCTTTGAGTGTGGCCTCCTTGCACACAGTGGGCACTTCTGTCTTCATTTGAAAGTCCCTCTTTTATAAGTTCTTAGCATGATCTAACATCTAAAATCTGCTTTCTAGTTCTACCCTTGGGCCTTCCTGCTGCCTGCCCTTGCTCCTGCCCCCGCCCATCCAGGAGGCTCCCTTCTTTTTTCCTACACCGGTCCTCTCCTGTACCCCCTCCCCAATATCCTACTCTCCTAGTGACAGCACCCCATTTTTGTAATGATCCCCTCTACCATTTGGCAGAATTTTTTCCCCCTCATTGTGGCTGTGTCTTCTGGACATGCCTGGGTTTTTGTTACATCTTTTCAGAAACTCAGGCCTATGTGAGTGAGGTCCACACTGGAGATGGTCTGACCAGAGGGCCTAGTGAATCGCTCGCCTTCTGATTTCATGGTGTTGGTTTCTTCTCATCACTGGTTCTGAATCGCTCTTGGTTCTTTCTCTAAACCTCCTCATGCTCTTCTTTCCAAAACCAGTAGCAATTTTCTACAGCCTAGACAGCAACAGGATGGCCTTTGCCCCCTCTGAGCTGCATAAGCTGGCTTCGCATTCTTCTAAATGTTCGGTGTCCTTGTGAAGATGTCTGCAAGTCCCCGGGAAGCCAAACTTCCCAGCTTGTCTTATGTTTCTGACTTGAGTTTGCAATTTAATTCTAGTCAAGAATTCCTAATAAGGGGATCTTCTGAAAGAAGGGAGTCTGTTTGGGAGAGAGGCACAACTTGAGGAATCATGGACAACAAGGCAGACACAAGTACGGGCTGGCCAGGCTAACTGAGCAGGGTGCTTGCCTCATAAATCTCTTGCATTTAACTCAATGCTGGTAGCAAGCTGTTATTTCATGGCTATCATTTCTTGGACCAGCCTGTTTCTACCTGGATCCTTCTGGAAAGTTCTTCATTAACCCATCCTACCCTTTTATTCTAAACTACTGTGCATATAATCTACATTCTCCACCTTAGTTTTATGGGTGTGGTTGCCATCAAAGTCCTGAACCATTGTGTGTGTGTGTGTGTGTGTGTGTGTGGGCAGGGGATGGTCAACAGGAGAAGAGTTGCAATTATTGTGCCATCACAGTGATGGGACTGTTGTCCAGGGATTTCTGACAGAAGTACTGGGTATTTCAAAAGCTCAGCTCCTTCAGAAATAGGGCTCCGGTCTGGGTGCCTTTGAACAGTATCTCCCAGCCTTTGCTATACTGCACATAAACAAAGGCAACATCAATTGGCCTATTGGGTCAAAAAGAGGCTGACAATGACTTGAGTGGCCAATTTCTCATGAGTCATGGGATCCTGCTGGCCCCAGGTCCTGCCTTCACACATCTTGGCTGAGGGACCTTGGCTCATAGTTGGGATCAGGAGACTGCAGGTGTTGTATAGACAGGTGGTAGGTGGGTGATGGGATCAGTCTAGTAGCTGTGATTTTTTTTTTCCGGTTGGCTAGCAGATACCATGAAACCAAAGAATGGATAATTTAGGTAGCTTCCAGGCAGCCCCTCCTCTTCGTTGTCTGTCCCCTTCTCCACATTACTCCCTCCCAAAGAGTCTTGAAATATAAAGTCACCGTGTCAAGGACAGCTAAGCTAGGGAGGCCGATAAACTCTCATTATCAAGTTCCATCTTGTCTTCTGCTAGTGGGGTGAAGGATCCCGTGCTGTGGTACTTCCTTTTCTTTCTTTCAATCACAGCGTGTGCGTGTCTCTCTGCCCCCACCCCTGTGACTTTCCTGCTGTGCCTTCCCAGTGTGGGTCCCATCCTGGCCCTGGATACAGTCATAGTTCAGGTGACAGTTGTGGTAGCTTCCTTTCTCCAGTAGAACTCTCTCGACATGAAGGTGTGGAAGATCAAGGAGCCGGGGCTGTCAAGGGGGAAAGGGTGACAGAGACAGAGTGATGGCAGGGATTGAATTAATTCCGTGGTGTCGGATTTAATGAAGGCCTGCCTTCCGCACTGCCTCTGAAAGGCACATCATGTAGTGATCGGTGCTGGGTGCGTGCATAGCTCCAATTAGGAGTTTCTGCATCTCACAGGGGCAGGGTATCTTTGAATCTCTAGACTCTGGGGGTTTGTCTACCCCTCCCCCTTCCAGTCTCAGGCAGCCCTGATCCAGAAGTCAAAAGCTCTGCTCCTCTTAAAGGAGAAGGACTCCAGGGTCTGTTCTTGGCTACCTAGAGAGACCTTATTTTTCTCTTTGATGTTGGCTCTTTATGTGTCCTTGGGTAAAACCTAGCCTTCGCTTTTGCAAAAGGTAAGGCTTATACCGTCTTGTCCCTAGAGACCGGGCCCCAGAATTATGGAGGCTTAAAATGGAAAAGGTACCTTGGGGGTAATCCAGTCCAGACTTACATAGTTAGTGCTTAGAAAGCCATAGTTTCTGGAGCAATCTCTCTGACCTCCTGTCCCTGGAGGGCAGAATGGGCAACTGCTACACGCCAAGGGACAGACTACTGAGTCACAGATCTCAGCTGCCAGTGCAAGATGATTCTTGGAAACCTAGCTGGACAGTGGCGACTCAGCTACATGCCACCATCTACAGCCAACAAAGTATGTGTACGTGGTCTCCCATAACCCTGGTGTGGCCGTGCCAAGGCAGATGCTGCTTATGGGTTGGAATCCTAGCTCAGCCACTAAGATGCAGCTTTGTGCAACTTCTACTGCTCAACTTCTCAAAGCCTCCTTTCGAAAACCATGAATAATAACACTTATCACACAAGTTAATAACAGAGTAGACTCGTTTTACAAATGACGATTAAAGCTCTGAGATGAAGTGACATGCCTAAGAACACAGCAGTGACAAATGGCAGGAGAGGATCTGGATGTGGGTCTTCTGCCTTCCTTTTAGCACATGGAGATGCTGAACGGAGTATCTCTTACCTACTCCCCTCCCCCCATGCACTACTTCACTGTTTCCTTCAGCCTTCTTCCCATAATGCTCCAGTACTTTGGAGACTTCATAGCTTTAATTCCAGTGATAACTCTCTGTGGTAGCTTTTACGTGTATTCCCCATTGTATGCTACGAAAGTCTAGAGAAGTTAGTTGCCTCAGGTCGTGAGCTCATTAAGTGGCTCCCAAGACCATGCCATCACGTCTTTCTGTGTTCCCACCCCTGCCACCATCTTGAAGTGCAGCTCCTCTGGGACAAGTGGACCAGTGACAGAAGATCAGAAACGCATCCTTACAAAAGGTCATTGGATGCTTTTTTTGTTCTGGATCCCACATAGACATGGTGAAGGCATGATCGGTCATCCAGACTGTCCTGGCTTTACCACAGGACCCCACGGGGACATTTCCTGATGACGGTGGGTGTGGGCTTCTCCTCCTCTGGCCTTTTTAGGACCAGGAGGTGAGCTCCTAAGAGTGAAGGGTGGTGCCCCAGTACACCCTAACAAACTACCCTTTTCCAACCTCCAGACCCCATCCTTTCCTCAGTCTGGCTGACCGAGGTGCTCTCCAACTAATGGTTCCGAACAACTCTTCTTGTCTTAGGAACCTACTTGTGGCCCCTTTTTTCTAGGTGCTCTGACCTGGAAGTGTCCTGGGCTGAGCACCTGAAAGAGCTATTGTCCTCCCCTGCTTCCACGGCTCTCTCTTAAGTCTCATCTGGTAAAAAAAAAAAAAAAAAAAGTGTTGAGACAGGCTTGAAGTGACATGCCCCCTCCCTTCCCTCTGTCTCAGTGGGACAATTAATGAGACCCTAATGTGCGAGCCACCGAAGTAAATAAATACGGATTATTGTCCCGGCCTGCAGGTTTTGGCTAACGAAGCTGTCCCTCTTGCTCTGCAATGGCTATAATAACAAGGTGCTCAGCTTTTATGGATCTTGTTCTTGCTTCCCCGAGGCTCCCGTCTCCTGCACCCGGGAACCAGGACTTTGGATAAAAAAATGGGAAGGCTTGAGCTAGGCACAGAGATCCCTTTCTCTAAAGACACCCATGCAGAGTTCAGGGTGTTAAATAACAGGTCAATAAAGTCCTTTACATAAAACCTGCTAACAAATCACATCCATCGATAATTAGCCCCTTTGAGACTCTGCCTGCAGAGACTCCAGTGGGTAGTCAGTAGGAGACAGGGCCCCCGTGCTGGGAGCTGAGTCTTTCACTTTCTGAGGAAAATCTCCTGGCTTGGTGACTTTCATTTGGGAGTGAGCAAAGCCAAGGCCCAAGGCCAACTTCTGTGCCTCCTATTGCTTTGACCTTGCACAAGGACACTGATTTCTCATACACTGAGCCTCTGCCTTTCCTCTCAGGTGGCTTCCAGGCTCAGCGAGGCTGTAGGTCTAAGGACACATGGCTGGCTCTGTGGCTTAGGGCCTGGCTGGGCCCCAGAAGTGTCTCAGAAAGATGTACACTTTCTTTTTCTTGACCAGTGCTTCCCCATGAGTCGCAGCCTTCTCCCCTTGCCTGACTCTCTATCCAAGCCTGGAGATGGTGCCCAGGCTTGTTACAGAGAGAAGTAGCTGGAAAGGGGTGAGAAACTGTCTGAAATAATTCCATCCTTCCCTGGAGACTTGGCGTGAATTTTATCTAATCACCATGGCAACAGATAAAAAAAAAAAGAAAAAGAAAAAGAAAAAAGGTGTGAGCGTATCGCCTTTGCTGTGATAATTCAGATTTATATATTCAGATCAGATTGGAGTTGGAGATTTTTTTTTTAAGGGAGCAGATGCGGCAGAAGGTGTGACTGCAAATAATGTAACACAAATGTTTGATGATCCTGCCCTTTAAGAAGTGGAGCGCAGTTTCCTGCAGTTTTTCCAGAATATAATTATTCCATCAAACCCATTGCAATGAGGACTCATTACGGGCCTGGAGAATGCAGAGTCACGTCCGTGCCAACAAGACGCCTGCGCACACACAAACACACACAAACACGCATGCCTAGGTAGCTCCTACCCCTGCCCCTATCCCTGCCCTCTGACGCTGGCTGCCAGCATCTCCCTTCCCCACCACGCCCCCCCCCCCACCATCCCCAGCCCCAAATGCTCCAGAAAGCTTCTAAAAGCCTAGGTGATAAAGCTGTGACCAGAGGGCAAGGCACGCACAGCTCAGGTGCCAAGCTACTACAGAGTGATCTAAAGTCCCTTCCTCACTCTCTCTGCACTCAGTCCAGTTCCTAAAATATAAGCTCTCAGATGGCAGGGGCTGCCAATGGCCAGTCCTACTGCAAGCCTGCCTAATCTGAGAGGCTAGTTCAGGGCTTTAATAAATGACGAGGGACTGTTGATTATTCAAGGTCAGTTGTGCCATCTCACCTAAACCAGTCTTCTTGCTCCCAGACCAAGAAATTTCTGTTGGAAACCTCATAGAGGCGAGGGATGGGGGTGTTGGGGGAGGTGAGGATCAACACCAGGACCTCGCTAGCTCAGTTGTCTTTCACATGTGCCTCCCCCACCCCTGGGGAAGGCTGGCAAGCACACCCAGCAGCCCTTGTGTTTGGCAAAGAGTAGACACACCCCACAGACACTTCATGAATATTTATTGGCGTCATCCGCGCCCCGCCTCTGCCTGACACACGTGCTGCAGCAGCAACCGCCTTTCAGGAGTTGACAGCCTTTCCAGTTCCCTCTCTCAAGCTATGACAGATCTTTCCAGTGTTGTCTCCCTCCTAAGTCGCGGTTCTGGTGGAGATGCTGAGCCTTCTTCCCATACTGCTAAAGCAAACACTCCCCCAGCCCATCCAGCCTTCCCCAGGCCCAGAAAGGGCACAGGTGGGTTTTACCTGCCTGGCTCACCTACTCATCCTAGGAAATTTGAAGCTTAATGCTAAAAATGTTTGTGGCCAGAGAGGAAGACGGCAAAGTGCCTGAGCATGGGGACCCCTCAGTACTCCCTCTGCTCCTTGTCAGAGAATTATTCTGTCTCAACTACAAACAACTGTTTCCTGACATTTTTGCAAATGGTCAGGGGGCCTGTGGGGGCTGATGGATGCCTCTGCCAATCCAGGCATTCCTATTACCGACAACAGAGGCTTGCAACTCTCCCACTTCCATGTTCCCTCCCTAATCAGGGTCCCCACTGGATGGGGGTGACGACTGTAATAATGACTACCAGTGCTTACGCGTCTAGGACCCTCAAGGTTATCTGTTCTGGTGCCTCCTGCTCCTGGGTGTTTGGGACTTATCTGTGGTTCTGCTTGCAGTCCAGGGGCCTCCCTCAACCCCCACCCCCACCCCCGCCGAGCTTCAGGCTGTGTACACTGTAGACTTGCAGGAGATCTAGCTTAGCCCCACCGTGCTGGGATCCAGTCCATTAGGAACCCCTGCTGCATGCTGGGCTCATTCCTGCTCTGGGCCTCAGCATCTTGCCAGGGATCCAGACCTCCCGATATCTTATCCTAAGCATACGTGCCGGTTCCCAAGGCTAAGGTCAGCAGATCTCCGCTACTGCACTGCCCAAAAACCACTGAGGAAGTTCCTGTTTAGTCATTTGCTCAGATCTCCATGGGATGTGGCAGAGCCAAATCCTGTGCCTTTACCTGACACTGGCCTTGCCTCGGGTACTCAGACAAGGCCTGCCTCCCGTAGTGAGACAGCTGCTTCTGGTGCAGCACGCACACACACACACACACACACACACACACACACACACACACACACACACACACACACACCCCGAGTGGGAGAGGCAGGCTGCAGATTGCTTGTGTTTGGGTGGAATTTTATTTACCTGGGAAGACGCAGTTCCTCAGCAGCATCTGTCTCAAGCATGTCTCCAAACTCTCAGCCCGGTTCATACCACATCTGGCCCCAACAAGACCAGCAACCAGGGGACAGAGGAGCCAGTGCTCAGTTCTGAGCTTTCATGTTTTCCATCTAGGCACAGTGGTTCTCTGTGAGAACGAAAGGGAATAGTGAAAGAAGACATCAGGATCATTCCCTTGGAGCCTAGCAGGCCCAATTCTGTGTGTGTGTGTGTGTGTGTGTGTGTGTGTGTGTGTGTGTGTGTGTGTGTATGTGTGTATGTGTGTGTGTACAGGGATATCCAGGACATTAGTCACAGGACCTTAGCGGACAGGAACCTCAGCTTCCTCGCTCTGGTCTGGAGATCCTGTTCTTCTAGGGAAGACAGATCGGTTCTGGGGTGGCTCAGTGGGGCCCCAAGACCTTGATGCTTTGGGGGTTAGCCAGCCCAGCCCTGCTTAAGGTACAGAGACAAAGAGTGAATGATGCAGGCTCTTTTCTGTCCTCTCTGTGATTATTGTTCCTAAATTTGCATCCGCAAGGCTTCTAGGTCCTGGACATAGGTACCAGTTCACCTGGGCTGTATACCACAGCCCCAGCTTCTGCCAATCCATAGCTTTAGTGCACTACAGGACAGAAGGGGCTAGAACTCCTCACCAGAGTGTGTCCATAGGAGGCAGCCAAGGAGAATCAGGTCTTATGGGGAAGGTTGACATGACCCAGCTGAATGGCCAGCGGTGAGAAGAATTGGAGAAAGTGGTTCATTTCCTTCTCCTTCTGTTCCCTCCCTTATTCCAATATCTAAAGAGGGACCAGTCTTATTTCATGAGGACCAAGGGATGGAGTTATGAGGAAGACAAGTGGCTCAATGTCCATGTGACTTTTCTCGCAACTAAAGACCCCCTCATGAGATGGTGAGCCTCCTGCTATTGTGTTCCAAAGCATAAGGGAGTCTGAGTTACTACTTATTGGGCACCTACTAGGTGCCAGGCGTTCTTGCATAAACCTTGGCAATTTAAACTTTACCACTCCCAAATTGTATAGGAGATGCTTAAGGGTCAGAGGAGCTAAATGGTCATTGAGTTCGTAAGCAGTAAGGTAAGTCTGTATCCCTGATTCTCAGGCTATGCAGTATGCTACAGGGTTTATGAGAAGAAAACCTATCCTAGCAGGGGACGGGTGGTGTTCCTCCTCTCCCCTCCTCTCTGAAGGGTCACTGCTCTGGCAAATGGTCCTCGCTGAAGCCCCCTGCTTCTGATCATCTTGAATTTCAGTACATTGTTGGGGGGATGTCAGCTGGTCCCCAGGACAAGGCTATAGCAGCATGTAGAATTTGACTCCACCAAGCATTGTACGCTATACACACCACAGTGGATGAGGCCGTTTTCTCCACATGACCTGCAGGAGCTGAGCTGGGGGCTTGTGTGATCTGTCATGAGGAGAAATGCCAGACCTTCATGCCTTGCATGGCTTAGCAGCATAACCAGTCATCTGCTTGTCTATTTATTTCTAAGCAGGATGGGTGTTTTTCCTGGAATCATCTACAACTCCAGCCCTGCCGCGTTTAGTGTTGTGTTGATGATTCATCTGAGAAGGGATGGAGCTAGGTAGGACAGTGAATTCTCACTGTCTGGATGGGCCCTGATCAGCCAGGCCATGAGGCTGTGAGGCATGGATCCTTTAACAGTCTCAGGCAGGATTGCATGAGGTACAGATGTAAAGAAACCTACTTCTAGAACTTAGGGGCTAGGGCTAAGTCAAATCAAATCTGTGTACTCAGCTTGAGGAGATAGAACAGCATGCAGGTCAGGGGAGGATCTGAAGGTGGGGCCACGAGGAGTAAATGCCTGGGATGGCTATGTGGATGGCCATGTAGATTCAGACAAGAACAAAAGCATGGGCCTCAGGGCATGACAATGAAGACAGCAAACCCCTGGGCTTATGGGGTGGACTGATCAATTTGTTCATTTATTCACCTCTACTTATTGGTTGTACTTGGAACAGACTTGGGAAAACTATGTATTTTGCCCCTGTGCTATTAGACCTGATCAGGAGCCCAGAGGAGAAAGAGGCCAGGTACTTCCTGAAGCTTCTGTGGAAGACCAGAGGCTTCATCTGAGCCCCAAAAGCCTGAGCAGCAGTTTGTTGAGTGAGGAATGGGATGAGGGAGCCATTCTAAGCCACAAGAACAACATTCTATGGAGGTCTGGAAGAGGAGCAGACTCCTTTGGGTTGGGCAACCCCCATGGTTCCCAGGGCAGAAGTGGCCAAGAGTAGTAGCATACCTACTGTGGGTTGGAGACACAGTCACGTATGGACTCCAGAAGGTTCCCCTGACATTGGGGAGAGGTGTAGCTTGGGTCTGTGGAGATCAGCCTTTCTCATGATGCCTCATAGCACTTCCTGGGAGTTTCCACACATTCTCTTCCTAGTCCCTGTACTTAGCATCTTGCTAAGGTATTGTTCCTTAACTACAGAGTCACGTGGGGAACAGCCTGACTCCTGACCTCTGGCTTATTCCTGAGTATCTATGTCAAAGGACATAACGTGCAGAATACCAGATGGTGGTAATAAGATTTCTTATTTCTGCTGCACAATAAAAATAAAATAAAATTATACTTACCACACAGGTCTGTTCAGAGAACCACACACACACCAGTCCATTCCCTCCTTGGAGTAAGCTTGGAGGAAGGTACCATGGCTATCCCCATTGTATAGATGCCCACATTGAGTCTCAGAGATGCTCTGAGAATTTGTCCACTGTCCCATGAGTCAGAGATGCAGCTGAGATTCAGGCTCAGGCACTCTGGCTATCACACTCAGCCTGTGCAGCATAAGAGGCAGATAGACAGCATCTTGGTACACACCTGGGGAAAGAAAGGACCTTTCTGGGAGATGTTCTAGGATGTCATGGGAGGTGCAAGGCTGTCAGTGCTGATGACATCTGATAGCCAGACCCTGGCCAGCGGGGCTGCTGGTATCCCGATGGTCACTTGCTCCACTAGCTCTGTCACCCATCCCAGCTCTGGCCTGGAACAGAGACTGCATCCTGGAGTGGAATTCCTTGCTAGCTTCCCCTGAATTGGATTTTGCTTCCCAGCCAGGTGTTTTGTTTTGTTTTGCTTAATTGAGTTTTAAAAAATGAAACATAACATATGTATAGAAAAATATGTGGACCTTAAACGCAATGAATTTTTACTAAATGAACATAGCATATATATGTCACAAATGTCCCCATAAGCCTCTCATGTGCCCTTCCCCCCAACTTCCATGACAACCACTTTCCTGAGGCCCATCTGTACCCCCCTTGGGAGGGGGGCATGTAACAGAGTCTCTCGTCCAACTACCCACCCTCCTATACATCCATCCATCCATCTTGTGTCTGCTTCCCTCTGGGGGACCATGTGGTGGCGGACATGGCTTTTTATCACCAATCATGTCAGGCAGCCCCTTGTCCCAGATCCCTGGCCTCTAGGCAGTGCCAGCCCTGCACAGTGTTTCTCTGCATGCCTTTGAACCCATGTAACACTTTCTGGCAGCGACCTTCTCCATCTCTGTTTGGAGAATGTTCCTCACCACCACAGATCGCCTTGTCTATCATGGAAGCCATGCTGCATGGGGGGAGGGGGGGGGGACTCTTCATCCCAGGTGCAGGACTGAAGCAAATTGAGAGCCAGGTAGAATGCATTCCAGGTGAACAGTGCCCCCTGGGAGGGTCCAGATGCTGGGCAGCCAGTGGCTGGGCTAGTGAATAGGGGAGAAAACACTCCTCCACAGAGGTCTAGCAGGATGCTGGGGAATTCCAGGATCCAGGTTTCAGGACCCTGTCGCTGCTGAAGAACCTAAGGGAGTGAGCTCCTGAAGGCCTCACCTGGCACCGTCAGCTGGAGCCTCTTAGAATATGACCTTGGATCCTACCCTGCCCTACAGCATGAAAATCTACATTTGAGAAGATGTGTTGTCCAGGCTGGAAACCAGCGGCTAGGGGACAGGGATGAGGGACTGCCCAACGTCAGTGGTGATGAGAAGCCAGGCCTGCCCCCACCCCGTCCCTGCCTTGAGTAAGACACAGAGCTGAACCTTTAGGCTAAACTACCTGTTTTTGCATTCCTGCTAGACCACTCACTGTGTTACTTGGGGCATGTTGCTTAACCTCTCTGGGTTTCAATTATAACACAAGAAGGAGGATGGTGCTTACCTCACAGGGTTTGTGTGAGTGTTAAAGATAACTCATGTGAAATCCTTTGAGCCATGTGTAGGAGACTGTAAGAAATCGATATTACTCGTTTTTCGGTGTCAGGCATTGGGCAAAATGCTGCGCCAGTGAACAAGAATCTCATTTGTCAGCTTAGAAACCGGGTGTGGGGCACTCCTGTGTGCTGAGTGGCAGGGTGGATCAGGAGACTTCGCCTTCCTGGAGTAGAGTGAGGACCCTGATTCCCACAGAAGCCTGTGCTGTGATACCCGAGGGCCAGCAACAGGCCGCAGCTGTGTCTGTGATATTAAATCCTACCGTTAATCGCCAAGGATTAATTGTTAAGGATGAACACAAGGTATTTGTTTGGCTCCCAGCAATCTCCAAATTAAATGAGAAAGGACGTCTGGGACCAACAAAGAGGCAAAGGTGTATGAGTCAGTAGATAGCTCCAGAAGGAGCCAGGCTACCCAGAACCTGGGTCCTAGGGTCTTAGGCCACAGGACCAGCAGGAGTAAGCTTGTGCCAGGTGGCTGGAACAAAAGTGCTGTTTGGTGGATACCCAGCGTCTCCGGGAGCCTGTGGGAGTCATGGAGGACAAAGTCCTGTCCTGCACACAGATGTGGACAGCAGCAAACAGCCCAGGGGATCTCGGAATGGCTTGGGCTTCACTTGGTGGTGTGTGTCTGTTCTCACTTTTTGTAAGAGACACTCTTCTTTCCATCCTTGAGATAGTTTGCCAAGAGAACTCCGTCTCAGGGTCATTATCACCCAGGAGACAGCAAATTCTGCTGGAGTGCAGGGTCCAACTTACCTTTCCTCTCTTGCTCTGCTTCCTCACCGTGAAGGTCCCACCATGGTCCTAGACTAGCTCAGGCTGGGCCCGTGATGTGGAACTGGTGCGCAGTGGCACCCAGCGTCCCTCAGCACTCACTCAAGGCTACTAGTGGATCTTAGATTAGTGTCAGGATCCCAGGGCCAGTGTCCAGAAATGTAAACCTATAAGAAAGAGGGACCCTCCCTAACTATATGATGTGTATGAGCATGTGTGTGTGTGTGTGTGTGTGTGTGTGTGTGTGTGTGTATGTGTGTGTATGTACACACGTGTGTGTTTAATTGCCTTGCAAACATTAGGGAAGGGCTCTGTCACTTAGCTACATACCAGTCCACTTGTTTTTTGAATATTGCAACCGTATCTCACTAAGTTATGCAGTCTGGCCTTGAAGTTGCCACCCTGAGGCAGCTCTGAGGACAGGCCTGTGATGTCAGGCTTTGCCCTGCTTTCAAGGAAAGTCCTCACCTCAAACATCTTGAAGCCTCACTTTCCGCACCTGTCAATGGGAATAGCACCATATTCCCATTTGGATTATAATACAAACCCTGCAAGCTTAACACTTTAATACTTGTTTCTTGCCAACGGAGAAGGCAGGCTACATATGGGGTCTATTCAGTGTGGTCATCCAGGGTGTAGGCTCATTGTGAGGCATTGTCCTTAGCCTCTGACACTCAGAATAGTTGTACTGGATGTCAACATAGAAGATGAGGTGGTGATATAGCAGGAGAGGAGGGCAAGGAAAGAAAGGCATCAAAATTAACCTATGAAAGACTTAGCCAGTTGGCAAGAAGGCTGGGAACCCTTCCTCACAAGGGCTACAAGTAAGGGCCTGGGCATGCTTGAGAAGATGAGGCAAGCTGCTATGTAAATGACCCATGAAAGCTCAGCACACCCACGACTGAGTGCTTTAGCGTTTCCAGCCGTCTTGCCCACTGCCACACTCGGAAGTGTTCCCTTCTCAATAAACTCTCTATTTTCCCCCCACTATCTGTGTGCCCCTGGTCCAGTTCCTTGATAAAAAGTACCTGGGAACGTCAATGGGTGCATTTACTCCTGACTCTGCCCCACGCTGGCCCAGGAATCCTGTGTCGCCTTGCGGTAAGAAGTCTGTGAAAACAGTCTGCCTTCCCAACATCATCTCCACCTACTTAGGGGTCACTTAGGGCTGGTCATCCCTGCCCAAAGCAGGTACATCCTGGATGGTTGGGGATGCTTGCTAGTAAGGGAGAACACAGAAACGTCTCAGCTATAGGAGATGCTAAGAAATGTCCACTTGCCCCGCCCTCTGTCCGGCTTCACATCACCATTTGGAGATGACTGAAGATGGAAGACCTGGAGGGATGGCATTTGCTCCTGCCCAGGCACTTGCTGCAGGTGTGTGGCTGGCCTTGGTCTGGCCCAGCCAAATGCAGCTGGGAAGTTGCCTCCAGCTGAGCCCAGCTGTGGCTCCTCATCGGCCCACTCTTCGAGAGGTGCGATGCGTTGGCACCAACTCCCTGGCATTAGTGATTGGCAGCTCTGGTCCCTTGAATGAGTGAGTCAGGTAGCCATGGCCAATGCCTGTGTTTACTGGGACAAACTGGTACCTTTCCAGCATTTGTTAGGGACTGGAGTTGGGAAGGCAAGCTTCCAGGCAGAGGTGAGATTTCTATGAGGTTCCCAGGCTTCTGGCGGGGAGCAGGGTGGGGGTGGGGGGGGGTGAGGGGTTAATAGTAGTGATGAGGCCCAGTGGCTGGGGCTTGGTTGGGAAAGAGAGAGGAACTGACAATCACATCTTATAAACCCCTAAGACTCTTGGTGTCAGACAATGCAGCCACTTCCTTCCGGGCTGTGTGGAGCTCCTCTAGGTTTAAGTCTGAAAACCCTGCCTCCTCACAGCTCCCTCCTCAGCCGCATCACACGCAAACCTGGGCAATCAGTGTATTGGTTACTTCTCATTGCTGGGAGCAGATACCTGGCAAGAGGCAACTTCAGGGATAGAAGGGTTTATTATGGTTTATGGTTGGAGGGAACAATCCATCCCAGAGAATAAGGCAGCCTCTCACATTGCATCTGCACTCAGAGAACAGAGAGGAGGAGAGAAGTGGGACCAGGCTGTAGCCCTCAGAGTCCATTCCCAGTGACCCACTTCCTCCCGTGAGAAGCCACTTCCTAAATGTTCCATCACCTTCCAAATGAGCACTGCCTGCTGGGGCACATGAGCCTGTGTGGGGCCATCTCACATTCAAACCCACGGCAGCCACCTTAGTGTTAGATCTAGCACGGGAAGGGAGGCGTGTGAACTCTGTAATCACGTGGGCTCCACCTCCCAGCTCTGGCAGCATGCAGCAGTAGGGTGCGTTCTAGATGGTCTCTAAGCCTCTTTCCTGGCCGGGGAAATGGGGCAGAACGTGGCCACTTCGTGGAGCTATTCCCACCGTCAGGTGGAACCATGCACGCATCTGTCATTTTAAGACAGGGATTGCTGTGTGTGCAAATATCACACAGCCTATTCACACAGACTAGGTCGATGATGGCGTCACTGGGTGGTCCAATCTGACAAGACCATGAATGTATAGATGGACCTATTGAGGACATTATGCGGTGCTTGACGCATATGTCCTTGGTGATGCGTAGCTGTCCTGCCTCTTCTGACTCTTCCTTCTCACCTGGAGCCCCCATTTCTAGAGGCAGCTTAGCTGTGGCTGTTTCGAGCATCCCTTCTAGAAACTTGTGACTATAGGTACTTCACAGGCCTCAAAAAGCACGATGACTATACATGCAGCTGTTTAACAGTGTGGCAGTGTTGGGCATATGGAGTGGGGACCAAGGACACTAGAGTTAGAATTAGTAATAGTAAACATGACAGTGCTGGCTCTCATAATCTCCCATAATCCTGTTATGGGAGACTCCCATAGTCAGTCTGAGCTTTGCCCAACAATCAGTGTGACCAGGTCCTCCAGGTGCGCCTGGGACTTTCTCAGCCACTATAAATGACTGCCCACCACAACCCTGAGGAAAGCACTATAGAGAGTGCACAACTCAGAGAACACACTGGGAGTTGTAGGACACACCTATCAATATCAAAGCTTTGGGGAGATTAAGGGCCTTTTCTCTATCTTGCCCCCGCCCCTCACATCCAAGACCAGAGTTCTCAGGCTTGCATGTACATCAGAAAAAGATGCCAGATTTGTTGACATACAGATTGCTGGGCTCCAGCCTCTAGGTGTCTGACCCACCAGGTCTGGATGAGACTCAAGGATTTGCATTTCCAGCAGCATCTCAGGGGATGCTACTGGCCCCAGAGCACCCTTGAGAACCTCTGCCCTGGGTAGGTTTTTATGATCACCTGTGTGATAAGAGTCTAGAGACCAGGCTGGGGACCCCATATCAGATTCTTGCTGGAAACATCTGTTTAGGAATGGCACCTCGTCCCCTGAGACTTGGTTTCCCTTCTCCATTGATTGGGAATGAAAACACCTAGCTTTGGTACCCTGAAGCATCATTTGGAGGCTCAGACCAAAGGATTATATCCAAGTGCTACTCCTGTTGTTTGCTAGCTGTCTAGAGGTGTGTGTTGGGTGAAATTGCCTCTGGCCCATTAGTGTTTCTTTCTGTCCCCTCACCAGCAGTTCTACCTGTTGTCTTCTAGGATGTGACAATGTGGCTCTGCATCTTTTGTCATTGAAAGTACCAACATGCTGGGAAAGGGACTGTTGCAGAGACTTAGGTCTGTGTACCAACAGTGCATCAAAGCCCACACTCCTTAAAAAGGTGAGGTCACACTATGGCCAACCTGCACTGTGACTTGAGCCCCCACAAGTGCAGGGTTGCAAGCATGTCATGAAAGTAGTTCAAAAGAGGCCTGGACAGTATTAAAAATCCTTTCAGAGCAAGGAACAAAGGTTCATGTAGGGTGACCCAAGTTTGACTGGAGGCCTGATTGAGTGAGCAGGAGACCATTGCTGGTGTGTGTGTGTGTGTGTGTGTGTGTGTGTGTGTGTGTGTGTGTGTGTGTGTGTGTGTATGTGTGTGTGTGTGCGTGTTTGTGTGTGTGTGTATGTTTGTGTGTGTGTTTATTATCTGTGTGTTCACGATACATATGTATTTGAAAATCAGAAGTCAATCCGGCATTTTCTCCTATTGTTCTCCAATTTATTTTTAGAGACCTGTCTCTTGCTGAATTTGGGGCTAGCCATTTCAGCTAGACCAGCTCATCAGTAAGTCCCTGAGATCCACTTGTCTCTGAAGTCTCTCCCACTCAGCACTTTGGGGTACAAATGTGTTCCCTGCTTTAAAAAATCATCTTTAGTGTGAATTGTTAGGCATGTGAGTGGTTTGCCTGTATGCATCTGTGCACCGTGTTCATGTTTGAGGCCAGAAAAGGGGTGTGAGATCCCATGGAACTGGAGTTATAGACAGTCTGAGCTGTCATGTAGGTGCTGGGAATTGAACCTGGATCCTCTGGAAGAGCAACCAATGCTTTAAACTGCTGAGCCATCTCTCCAGCCCCGGCACCTGGCTTTAAAGCTGGTGCTGGGGATCTGATCTCAGGTCCCCACTCATGCACAGCAAGCACTTTATCCCTGGAACCATCTCTCCAGGCCCTCATTGCCCGTGTTTTTATGAATAAGCATAGGCATACTTTATATGGAGATATGAGCAATCCATGGGGAAAGAAATGTGCATTGAAACCTGTGAGACAGACAGCATGGCAGGTGAGGATAAAACACAGGTGACATTGACGTCAGCCAGACAGATCCTGCTGACGTCAGCACGGAAAGGAAGCCTCAAGAAGCCCCGAGCCAATTACTGCTAGACTCACAGAATTCTTTCCAGGGAGAGAATGACCTAGAATGCAAAACAGGTTTGTTTGGTGTTTTTTTTTTTCATGGAAAACTGGGCAAATTCTGGCAAGAAGCGCTCCAAGGTGGTAGGACTCACTGAGGTGTTGGCAGGGGTTGAGGCACAGAGTGTGTGGGTGAAAGAGGAATGAATAGATGCCACCTGAGATGCTTCCAGTCTAGAACATGCACAGCACAAATCTGTACACAGGTGCACACTCCTGCACGGTCACCCAGCAGCAAACATCTACTAAGTAAGCCGCTCTCTGCCAGTCTCAGGCAACTGTCATCTTTTTTTTTACCTATGCAGCTCTCAATTGCTTTCAAACTGATCCGACCTCCTCCAATTTCTCTTCACCTCCATCTAAAATTTGGATCTGATCATACTGCTGCCTGGTTGGTGGAATCCTTTCACCACTCCTCACCACATATGTGAGAAATAGCCACACTCACTGTTAGCATCCCTCGGGACTTTCTGTTCTCCAGAGCTTGCCATGGCTTCTCATGGCCCTGGCTTTCCTCCTCTGGTTTCTATTTCCTGTATTTATTTGGAGGAAAACTGAAGTCATTCTTCTTAAAGCCACCCTCAGGTATGCTCCCCAGTGAGTCTTCCCAGGGTCTCCCCTCTCCAGTGGACCCATTACAGTTGCTGGATTCTAAGCTGTGGTTGAGATAGACAATGAGCTTAAGGCACACTCTCTCTTTCATAATTGCACATTCTACTTAAAATAGTTACAGCAGTGGCCCAGGGTATTCTCACTCTGCAATTTGGGACATCACACTCGCTCTAGCTAACAACCTTATCTTCACAGAGCATTCAAATTTTACCTACTTTTGGGCATCGTGGGCCACCAAGCTCCAAGGTGTGCCCCTGAGAGCCAGTGGTACTTGGAACCAGCTTGTTCAGGAGCCATTACTGGGAGATGTGATGAAACACAAATGCTTGCCCTTGGTCTCTGCACCCCAACCTTAATCTCTGATAGGCCTCTTAATACCCAGTTTTTTTTCTTTTTCATAGTAGGATAACTTAAAAGATAAAATAACTGAAAATTACTTTCATAACTGAAAGTCCACCTGTCCAAGTGCCTAAATTTGGAACACACTGGATAATGTCCGTATACACTTAAGGTGGTGCTCACAATTAAGCGTATCTTAAATCTACAGCCTCGCTCAGAATGAGTGATGTCCTGAAGCTGCCGTGGGTCCCCACAATGGGTCCCAGGTACATTTAAAGCAATTCCTCCAAAGCCAAGAATAGATTCAAGGTCCTAGACTCACATGGGCATAATCTCGCAGCCTGCCAGCACTGTCTCCTGAAACAGTAGCTGTTGGAGAAAGAAACAAATCCCTCAAGTGGCAGGACTCAACTCTGTGTCGAATTCCTACTATGTGCCAGGTATTTGATTGAACGGAGCAGAAGCTATTCACCCTTCTTGACACAGCTTCAAGATCAAGCTTGTCTCTTCACAGAGCGGAAGCCTGGAGTCCATGTTCAAAACAACTTGCAGAAGTGGGCTGATCTGAGAGACCCCATGGACCATTGTCACTCTCCTCAACATGTTACAGATGCCTTCTGCATTGCTGTACAGAAAACCTTCCTCTAGTCAATAAGAAGAGAGATAGAATTAATACCTCTGGACCATTATTATAATATTAATATTATTCATCTATTATTCCTAAAACCTTTGGAACATACTCATGTTGGAGAAGGAGGATTTTAGGTGCAAATGACCAGAGGGAGCCACTAGTGCTCAGAGGGCAGAACAAGGGATGCAAATACATGGTCCTGTTCCATCATCAATGCTGAGGCGCCTCCACGGTAGCCGCCTCTGAGATCATCCCTTCCTTATATACATACCTTATGTAGTGTTCTGTCACATGACCACATGACAAATGTAATGGTGTCACTTTCCACATTTGACTATGACTTTTGCCCTGAGGTCGATGACTCCAGGGAAAGCTGGACCATTAGGGTGGGAGTGTTCCTACTGAGATGAGGAATGGAAGCCTCTGCTTGATGAACTGAAGAAGCCAAGGCCTAATTCATCCCCCTGAGGAAATAGGACACAGATGCTCCAATCCCAGCCGAGCCTGAACTTTACTATGGTGAGCCGTGGCAAGCAGCTGGCCAATGGGAGAGACCCTAAGCCATAATCAGCCAGCTCAGCCACCCAGGAGCTGTGTGTATGACATGTTGTACATTATGGTTGCTCAGTCCTGAGATCATTTGTTACTCAGCAGTAGATAACTGATACAGACCACTAAGACATACTGAAGGTATGATTTCTGGGAAAGTTCCAATGAGTCTCATGTGTGGGAATTGGGTCCTCAAGCAGCAGTGGGTGGCACTGTCATTTCACAGTCAGCGTGGCACTTTTGGGCCTCCTGGCACTGCCCTCAGCCTGTGTCCATCTGTGTGTGCTTCTCTATGAGTCCTGGGCTTGGGGGAAGCCTGGCTACAAGAACAGGCTGGCTGCTGTCTCCTGGTCGTGACAGTGACAGGACCCGCTGGGCACAGCTCCGGGCTCAGTACAGTCTGAGCTTTATTTTGGCCCCTTCTTATTTGTCAAAACCTCTTTCATGTGGTGTGAGCGGACAGATGTGAGGCTTTCGCCTGCTCACATAGGCTGAGAAAAAAGAAAGCTATTTTGTTTTCTCCTCTCTTTCTATGGAGGGCCAGCCTTCTTGCTTTCTTTTCATGTGCCTTTTAAAAGGGGTGACTGTGTTTCTCTTGGGGACACCCCACCCCCATAGCCTCTGCTCTTTGCCGGAGCAGGTGTCTTAGATCTGCCGTCTTTAGCCAGGGTATCTACAGATTTAGTCACCCTGTGAGGTTTGAGATACAGAAGGCCTTTGTGTGCCTGCATCATGGTTCTAGCCCTGGTGTTCTGTGTGACCTCAGATGCACCATGTTGCCTCATGGGCCTCAAGATCTTTCTACCTTCTCCTTTCTTCCCTCTGATGAAGGGAGATACCTCTCACCTCCAAGTTGGGGTAGTAACTGGAAACTTCTAGGAAGGGAGACCTCGTCTACCTTCCTCTCTCAGCGAGGCTGCCAGGGGAAGTGATACGGTCCAGTTCCTTGGGAGAAATCCATTGTGTGGCATGAGAGAGGCCATTTGACGTCTTTTTTTTTTTTTAATCCAACCTATGTCCCCACTGAGCAGCATAAGTTCCCATCTTATTTGATTGCAGTCACCCCCCGCCCAGCAGGCAGGAAAGCAGCGGGAATAGTCCAGCTCTGCATTTTCCTATGCTCTCTCTTTCCCTGAGCACCATACATCTGACTCCACATCCCCTCCAAAGTCCAGCCACAGCCTCGTCACACCTCACCCCTACCTCATTCCTCTCTGTCTGTGAACCATGGCCTTCAGAAATACTGCCATTGATGGGGCAGAAACAGCATAGGCTTGTCCCTGCCCCTGTGGAGCCTTCAGAAGACAACAGCGGTGTCATTGGGCAGACTCAATTGCTAGGAGACCACAGTGACAAGATGGGTGTCTGAAAAGGCTTTTCTGAGAAAATGACCACCAAGCAGAGGTGTGATGGCTAGTTTTTATGTCAACTTGATGCAAGCTAGAGTTCTTTTGAAGAGGGAATCTCAACCAAGAAAATGCCCCCCATCAGACTTGCCTCTGGGCATTTTCTTGATTGGTTATTGGTATGGTCCCAGCTCACTGTGGGTGTTGCCACCCCTGGTCTGGTGGTCCTGAGTGCTATTAGCAAGGCTGGGCCAGCCATGATGAGCAAGTTCCTTACTAGCAGCATTCCCCATGGCCTCTGCTTCAATTCCTGCCTCTAAGTTCCTGCCGTGATCTACCTCAATGATGGAGCGTGACCTGATAGTTCTAAGCTAAAGTAAACTCTTTCCTTCCTAAGTTGCTTTTGGTTATGGTGGTTTTTTTTCTTTTCTTTTCTTCTTTCAGAGCTGAAGACCAAACCCAGGGCCTTGTGCTTGCTAGGCAAGTACTCTACCACTGAGCTAAATCTCCAACCCCAGTTATGGTGTTTTATCATGACAATAGAAACCCCAACTAAGATAGAATTTGGTGTCAGGGTCATGGGGGTACTGCTGTGACAGACTCATCTGTGTTTTGGGGAGGGTTGTGGTACAACTTGAGCTTCAGGCTGGAAAAGCCATTGGGTGCTCACAGCTCAGTCGGTTGTTCCATGGGAGCTAAGAAAACAAGGATGCCGAGAGCAGTGAAGACAATGGAAGGACACAAAGGCTCTAACAGGATTTTTTTGTGTGTGATATTTTGAATAAGAAACCACCACAGTGAAACCTTTGCTTTGCTGAGACAACTGACACTGTGAGCTGGGGGTAAGAACCAGCTGTGAGCCCAAGTAATTTGGGAAGTGCTTCTTGAGGGTTAGCACATGCACACTATGGTCTGGAAGAGGCCAGTGCTTTAGCTCGTGCTGACAGCCGAACTTGGTAATGTGTAAGAGTCTCACGGTGCCACTGGCTTTGAAGGCATGAGGATGCCCGGCTGAGGCTTGGCACGATGAGAGGCCATGGTGAGAGTGCGGCCTCAATGTTAGTAAAGGTCCCAGGAGTGCTCCAGGCGGTGGTGGCAGCGCGTGCCTTTAATCCCAGCACTTGGGAGACAGAGGCAGGAGGATCTCTGTGAGTTCGAGGTCAGCCTGGTCTGAAGAGAGGGAGAAAGGAGAGAGAGTGAGATCCAAAAGAGTCAGAACTACACAGTAAGACCCTGTTTTAAAACAAAAAGCCCCAGGATCTGAGGGGTTAGGTTTCTCCTTGAGTTCCTTCCCTGATGTCCCTTCAGGATGGATTGTAATGTGGAAGTATAAATGAAGCGAACCCTTTTCCTCCTCAAGTTGTGTTTAGTCATGGTGTTTAGCAGAGCAATAGAAACCTAAGACAAGAAGCTCAGAGGAAAGGGAGGAGTTGGCTAGGCGAGATGGGAGGAATTCCTCCAGAGATGGATGGCTGCCCGAAATGGCAGACCCGTAGATTGAGGAGTGGCTCAGGGAGACCAGGCTAAGAAAGACCTCCTGTGAGTCCACTGCCCTCCAACCTCCAACTCCATCACTGTGCCTGGGCTAATCTGCCATCTCCCACATGCCCTCCTAATTCTCCCCCTGCCTTTGTAGAAGACCATGGGCCCCCTCTATGCTTTCATACCAGTTCACTCCTATGATAATGATATTCCTATTTAAAAATAAATCGTTGCAATCTTTAATTGCAGACTAAATAATTGCCCCATTTAATTTCAGTGTAGCTCTTGGAGGCTCTGGGAACAATTAAAAGAAAACACAGGGCAGTGCTGAGTGCATGTTTTAAAGTGTATATATATATATGCATTTTATTATTGTCATACCAATGCTTGTAGAATCTAGAAAAGGAAAGCAGGTCCTTCCTTCCTGTTAGTCACGCAGAGTTTACACACACTAATAATGATGGTGATGGTAATAATAAACAGTCCTCGCATTTTCTGGGTTTCATTTGTGTCTCTTAGGAACCTGGGTAGTTGTCACATGGTCTAGAAGGAATGAGATGACATCAGCTCCTGCTGCCACTTTGTGGTCCATCTTGTGTAGGTGCTGGGTGTGGTATGGGCCCAGAGTAGACCTTCCAAGTATGGTCTAAGAAATAGTGAGCAGGGTCGCCATCCACCTGATGACCGCTAGCCCTGCTTAGAATTCTACCCTCCATCCACAGCCAGAATGAGAGTTTGATGTGGTCTCCCACTTTGTACAATAGAAGCATCTAAGCATACCCCCAAAAGTGACCTTTCCCTCAATCCCAAACAAAGTCAACGACAGAGCCAGACACAGGAGAGCAGGGTGCTCATAGCCTGTCTTAGGCAGGTGCCCCCTGCCCAGTCACTATCAATGTCAGATCTTCTGTATATTTCTTATTTCAAAGATGGTGAGTAATAGGGGCAGTTGCTTATTGTGAGGAACAGGGTATGTGAGATGTGCAGGAGTTTCTAGCACTGAGCCTACACAGTAGGTAGATGCTCAGTGAACGTTAGGCTATTCTCATCTGCAAAATTCTTCAGCCTGCAAATCTGTTTATTGCAGTCTGCTGCTTGTCTACAAAGGTCCTTGGGATGGGGCATAATCTTTGATCCTATGCTACAGGAATTCTAGACTATACTCTCTTGAGCTTAAAGAGGAGAAGGGATGAGGTGCTGCTTCCACCTGGCTCTGCTGCCCATGTTGGCCTTGCACGGGCTGTGTGAAAGTGTGTCTCCCCACCCCATGTGCTGCCTAGGGTGTTTCCTAAATGCCATGTGCAGCTGTCTTTGCTCAGGGTGAAGCTAGAAAAACAGCCTGTTAGCCTGTTTAATCTCTCACTCTCAGGTGCTTATGAGGTGCCAGGAACCACTGCGTACTGACCATCACACTGGGTACTGAGGCTACAATGACAATTACTGGGTGATTTCTACCGTTGAGGAAATGAAAGATTATGAAAGAGACATTTATCATAATGGTACATGGCAGGCAATGACCTCCAAGGAGACATGAGAGTCTGAGGAAGCATAAGAAAGGGCCAGTGCCACCTGGGATGCCACCTGAGTGGGGCCTTGAAGGCTAAGAGTTGGGAAAGACTAGGCTTAAATAACCAGGATCATCGTGTGCCGTTCTGAAGTCAGGAGTCTCAGGGCTTGTGTTAGACTGCAGGTGAGGTGTCGGCAGAACTGTTTTTTTCTGGAGGCTTGGGGGTGCGGGGGTGTCTGTTTCTTTGTCTCTTCTAGTTCCTTTGAGCCACCCACACTCCTTGGCTCAAGGCCTCCTCCAATTGCAGAGCTAACAATTGCATCACTCTGACCTCCACGTTCATTGTCGTGTTTCATTGTCTCATTTCATTCTCTGATTAGTGTTTCAAAGGCTGGGGGAGGGGCGTGGGGACTGAGTGCTAACGAACATACAGCCTCTTTTCAGGGCGGTGGTGGTTTAAAATGGGTTGTGTAGATGTTCCCACAACCCTGCAGATATGCTCTGATTTGAAAACATTTCCCTGGCTCTCCTGCCTTCCTCTTCTTTGAGAAGGACCCTTGTTGCTACACTGGACCCAACTTGACTATCTACAGCAGTGTCTTCGTTTCAAGACCCTAATCAAGTCACATTCACCAGCTTCTTCTCCCTAAGAAAGGCAACATGGGTCCCAGGAGACTTAGGATGGTGGGCCATAATTATTGTCTCCATTGTGGTGGGCAGGAAGTGGTACCCATTGGTTTCAGCTTTTGCTTTCCTGATGGCTAATAATGGTATACGTCTTTTCGTAGACTTATTGGCCAGGAAGTGTCTATGCAGCTCCTTTGCCAATTTTTTTTAAACTGAATTATCTTTTTGTTATTGAATTATGAGAATTCTTCATATGTGTTTTAGAGACAAGTCTCTTACCAGGCACTCACTTTGTAGAAATTTCATCTTGTTCTGCGGCAGGTCTTTTAATTTCTTGACGGTGTCTTTTGAAGCACAAGGCATCTTCATTTTGATGAAATCCAGGTTTTCTGTTTTTTGGTACTTACCTAGGAGCCACCACCTAATCTGGGGTCCTGAAGACTTTCTTCTAATAGGCTCTAAGAATCTGTGCTTTGGATCTTATGCCTGGGTCTTTGATCCATTCTGAGCCAGTATTTGATGGGTAAGGTTGGAGCCCACCTCCATCCTTTTGCCTATGAACTTTTTGTTGCAGTATCACTCATTGCTGGAATGATCTTCAAATCCTTGCTAAAACTGTAAGGGTTTACTTCTGGATTTTTACTTCTGCCCTACTACTCTAATTTTGTTATTCTTGTCATTGTTGTTTTGAGATAGGGCCTCACTGTATATCTCTGGCTGGTCTGGAACTCACTATGTAGCCCAGACTGCTACCAAATTCATAGAGATCCACCTGCCTCTGCCTCCTAAGTGCTGTAATAAAAGGTGTGTGCTACCACGCCTGGCCGTTGTCCTATTACTCTAAATATTGATTGTTATGTAGGTATCTTGATTGATGTGGCATTGGAGTCGGTTTTAAAAATCAGGAGAAGTGAGTCCTCCAGTGTTTGTCCCTTGTTGCTGTTCTTTGGTAGACGACGTTTTTGTGGTTGTTTCCCAGGGTTGTTTGAGCTGCTCTGTATACAGTGTGAGTCTTCTTTTTTTAAAAATATACACCCTGCTTTTTAGTTTATATTGTGTGTGGGAGTGTTTTGCCTACATGTATGTCTGTGTTCCGTGTATGTTTCTGGCACTCCAAGAAGCCAGAAGAGAGCATTGGATCCTCCCAGAAACTGATGTTACAGACAGTTGTGAGCCCCTGGGTGCTGGGAATCCAACCTGGGTCCTCTGGAAGAACAGCCAGTGCTCTCAACTGCTGAGCCAACTGTCCATTGCTTCCTGTGTAAGTCTTAATAAATTTTAGGGGCAGCTTGTCAGTTTCTACAAAGAAGCTGGCTGAAATTCTGATACGGGTGTCTATCTGCTGTTGAATCTGTAGATCCATTTGGGAAGCATTGTTGTTTTAATTTTAGGTCAGTCTATGATATGGGGTGCCTCTTTATTTGCCCACAGCTTCTTTAATGACTTTCAATAATATTTTATATTTTTAAAGTTAAAAATTATACCTAACTAGTCCATTCTTTCTGATATTACTGCAAATGGAGTTATTCCTTACCCCACTGTTGGGTGGCTCATTGTTAGCATACAGAGATAAAGCAGAGCTTTGCACACTGACATTGTGCCCTGAAACTTTGCCAAATAAGTTTAGTTTAATTTTCGGAGATGTAGGACTCTGTCACCTGCAGACGGTGAGTTTCACTTCCTCTTTTCTAGTCAAGATGAATTGTATCCTACTGTGTTGCCTAATTACCCAGCCCAGAGCCTCTGCAAAATGCTAGTAGGACTGGTGTGAAGGGCACACTTACTTACTCCTGCTCTTAAGGAAAATGCATTCATTCATTCACTGGCCAATAGGGTGTTAATTAAGGCCTTTCCATAGGTTCCTTCTATCAGGCTCACAAATTTTCTTTCTACTCCTAGTCCACTGAGTGTTTTTATCAGGAAAATGTGTGATTTTGTCAAATGCTCATGTGTGTGTGTGTGTGTGTGTGTGTGTGTGTGTGTGTGTGTGTGTGTGTGTATTCTCTTGATGCTGGGTATTACATTGATTGCTTTTCTGGTGTTAAACCAACCTTGCATTCCGGAAATGACGCCTTCTTGGTCCTGGTATGTAATCTTTTTTATGTGCTTCTGGATTACGTTTGCTAGTGTTAAGCAGCCATTCTGCTGTCAGGACTCCCTTGGCAGCTTGTCCTCTTAAACAGGCCCACAAATGGAGCCTCAGAGCATCCCTCACTATCCTTGATTCCATCTGATCCATGTTACTACACAGTCTATAACTGATAATCATGGAAATGGTCCCTGGTGAACCCACTGTGCTCATCTGTTACCCCAATGGCCCCCTCTGCCCACCCACTAGCAAGCCTCTCCACCCCCACCCCCATCCTCTCACATAGTATGTTATGGGTATCACCTTCTCTCCCTGTAGTTGCTATAGAACTGTTTGCCTACCCTGAGGGGATGCTAGCTCCTCAGAACCTGGAGTTCTTATCCCATTCGTCTGGCAACATTCTTAGTTTTTTATTCAATGACGTGTATCCATCTGTATGTCCAACGGGATTTGAGAGCTATGGAGATGAATCGGTATCTCGCCATGGTGATTTTCCTTTTCCTTTTTGAGACAGAATCTCGCTATTTAGTCCTGACTGGCCTAGAACTTGCTGTGTAGACCACGGTGGCCTTAAAGTCACAGAGATCTCTGCCTCTCTGGTGTTGAGGTTAAAAGCATGTGTCATCGTGCTCAGCAAGAGCATTTTAAGGCAGCACATGCCTTGTTTTGATGGACTTTTACACAGACCCCTCAGACATATATAAAATACAAAAGGGGCCAGGGCTGCTGGGGCTGATGCAGTAGTGGATCCCCGAGCATTGCCCACCGGGTCTCATCCTTGCTTCTGTTCCCTGCACTGTGGCAGAGCCTTAGGAAGCTCCTTGGAAGCTCCATGATCTCACAAGGCAAAATTTACAAATCATGGTGCTCTAACAAGAGCCCAACTACGCCCATCTCAGGGACCTTGGGCATTCTGTCTGCCCTTCCTGGGTCTGGTTTCCCCAACCTTACAGGGAAAGCACCTAGCCACAGGGGCTATGGTGTGCCATGAATGTAGCTGTAGCCTTTGCATGGCCCCTGTGGCCCATTTGCATAATCTCCATCTTAACAACAGGAAGTTTCCCAGTCTGTGAACACGGGATAGCTTTCTACTTATTTAAGTCTCTTTTCATTTCCCCAGTGATGTTTTGTACTTTTCAAGGTAAAACTACTCCTAAGTATGTCATTCTGCTAGGTGTTGTTAAAATCGAAGCTATTTCTTTTTATTTTAAATGCTTTTACACTCATTTATTTTGTGTATCCATGGGGTGGGGGGCAGAGTATGCATATGGAGGTCAGAGGACAACTTTGGAGAATTGGTTTTCTCCTTCCACCAAGCAGGACCTGAGGTTAAAACTTGGGTTGGCTGGCTTAGGTGGCAAATGCTTTTACCTGCTGGGCCATCTCAGGACCAGCCCATGTCTCTTTCTAGCCCTGACTCCCATCTGCCACTTTCTTCCTGTCACCAACTCCTCACACCACTTGTGCTCCACTGGGAGGCCTGACAAGCATCAGGAGGTCACCAGCCAGCTGGGGATACTAACTGCATCTGCTTGGGAGGCAGGGACATGATGAGGACAGAGCACATGCCAGCAGCAGTGATAGGGGGTGGGGGGTGGCCTGGCAGGTATCAGCATGGGGTGCTGAGGCTGGTGACAGGGAAGACAGTCCAGACAATGCTGAATCATCCTCTCTGGCCCCAGAGGGCCTTAAGAGCCATGAAAGATTCTCAAGGACCAGGGACTGGTGAGGTGGCTTAGTGAGTGAAGACACTGCCACTCCCGGGCCTTCGTGGTGTGAGGGCTGCGGTTCAAAGAAAGAGAGGCCCCTGATTCTGACCTCCTTGGTCCAAAGCATACTGTGGCTCCTCCTGCCTTAGGGGTACATTGGTTCAGACATTACTTACTGTCCTAAATCAGCATCCCAACCGAAGTCAGAGATAAAACACAAGCAAAGAAAGGAATTAGTGAATTCCTGGAGACAGGAAGTGGGGAGCCTGACCAGGCTGTGCCGTGACCGGGGCTGAGTCCGGACATGTGCGTCAGGACTCTCCATCCTTCCCACCATCATCCAGGCTGCCACTCCTCACTCAAGAGTCTACAGTTAGAGCATCATTCCTCTGACTCAAGCATCATCTGAAGTTAGGAGGCAGCTAGAGCAGGTGGCGTACTCCTCTCAGCCCAGGCACTAGGTGAGTTAGTGAATCTTTCCATTCTGCTTGAGAAAGATGCAGGGCATAGGTGCTCAGAGGGAAAGAAAGGGCCGTACCTGGGCAGTACCTACATTTTCCCTGAGGCTTATCTACAATCCCATTACATTGCAAAGGGTGAACGGGGCCTTGGTGATTAGAATGGGGCAGAGGGTGGACGTTTACATTGTTATGTTATAATGCGAATCATGTCGTTATAACTGGGGCTCAACTCCTAGCTTTTCTACTTCCCAGCTGTATGACCTTGGGCAAATTATCCCAAGTTTCTGTGTTTCTATCCATCATATATAATGTTGAGATAAGAGCTGTATCCACTTAGTAGAGTTTTTGTAGACCGGACTTTATGACTCAGTGAAAAGAATAGCGTGGAGCGATGTGGCGCTGGTGGAAGCTGGTGCGCACACTCAGAGTGCGAACAGGAGCCACAGTGGCTGAGTGCAGCACACTTGATCACACCCGGTCACAACTGCTTTGTGTCCTATGATGACTTTGGCTGCTGCTCCAAGGACACCTGCCCAGCAGGGCTGCTTTTGCTTGCCCAGCGATCTTGGAGGCCCCCACACCTGGATGTTAAGGATTTAGTACCATCATCCCATGCAAAGCCTACCTTGAGGCTGATGTTTGAAAAGGTCCTCTGCCTCCACTGCCTGATCCTCTCACTTTGGGGTTCTTGGAGCCTTTTCCTGCCATTGAGCCTTAATTAGTGTTAAAAGTGGTGGCGCATTTATAGCCTGAGAACTTGGGAGGCAGAGGCAAGGAGAAAGGAGAACTAGAGTCAGCCTGCGCTACAAAAGGAGACGTTGTCTCCAAAAAAATAACACCAAAGCTACAACGTGTCTTAATCCTTTCATCAGGGCCACTGGCTTTTCCAACAGATGGAAAAGACCTGAAGTCTTGATCTCACTCTCTGAAAGACCTTTGCCTCTGGGAGACACACAGGGTTGGCTATCCTTGCCCTCAGACACCTTAGCAAGGAAGGCATTGCTAATGTGCAGAGAAAATGCCCTGGGCCATTTTGCCTGGGTTCAGGAGATACCAACTGGCCTTACATTTGTATAAACAAAATTTAAAATGTAACAAATAAAGAAATTAAATATTTTCCCTTGAACCAACAATAACAAACGGCCAAGATAATGTCTCTTTTATTCCCACCTCCAGTAGAATCCAGCTTAAATGCAACTTCCTAAATGGTGGGAAAAAATACTCTTAGTGCTCACAAAGAAACACCTGAACAAGATGAAATGCCCTGGCTAGGGAATTCTTCTTTCTTTTCTCCTTCTTCTCCTTCTTCTTCTTCTTTGTAAATAGTAGGTTAGCAAGCATGCCGGGGCAGGAAGTGCACTTACCTTTTTGTATTCTAAAGCAGGTAAGGACTGTGCCTCATCCCACTGGTTGGAGTTTGACCTCACAATCTGATGGAATAATGGGTGCACAGGAAATGAAGGCAAGGAGGAAAGGGTCGACCAATCTGGGTCATCAAGTTCTTGGAATGCAGCGGGGCCTTTCCTTAAACTAAAGCTTTACCTCACGTGTGAGAACAAAAGAGTTTTCAAGACGGGGGAGATGCTGTGGACTATTGGCCCTTGTCAGGCTAGCCACCTTTAATAGAGAAAAGCTGCTCACATAAAACACCCAGACACACCACACACACACACACACACACACACACACACACATGCATATACACACATATACTATACACACACACATACACACACATACACATATGCATATATATATACACACCCATACACATACATACATAAACACAAACACACGCATACACATATATACACACACACAAACAAACAACAAACAAAAACATGTATTAATCTTTACAATAATGGAGATCATTAACCCTTTTCCAGATGTGGAAACTGAGGCTCAAGGACGCCAAGCTTGCCCAAGCTTTTGCCATGTTGTCATCCCTCCCTCTTGCCTTTCTCCACACATGTCCCCCTCACCCCTGTTTGTCCTGTTGATGACAACTTGTGGCCCAACCTCGATACAGGATTTCAGACACTGGTCTGTCTCTCCTGCCACTTCAGTAGGGCCCAAGGAGAGGCTAGTCAAAGTCCAGGGGAAGGTGGGCCAGGTCCTCCTTGGAAGACTGCAGAGGCCTGATAGAACAGGGTTCAGGCCTGAGCTTGTGGGGGTGCCTACTCCCATCTCCCTCTCTATTCCCTTCCAAGGCCCCCTGATTGGTGCTCAACTGGTCCCTCATGCTGGGGTTTGGGGTTCTCTGAATCCAGGCTCAGTGGGGATAGACCCCCTCCTTCCACAGACCCCTCTGCCCACAAGGCAGCCGGTGGGGGGGGGGTGGAGTGGGGAGGAGTTGGGGGATGGGGATGTTTTCAGCTGCACAGCCACTGATCGGAATGGGTGATATGTTTTCACTCTGCTGTGTTCAACAGTGCAGATCGGACAGGGAGCGGAAACGGGAAAGATAAGTGGAAAATAAATCACCCAACTTGATTTAGTCATAATAGTAAAGAGGGGGAACTGTGCCTGCTACCATCAGAGCTGTGATCAGTGGTGAGGGCAGGACGGAGCTTCTTCTGTCCTCACCAGAGGCCTAGACTGAAGAAGAAGAGGAGCTGCCAGGGAAGGGCAAGGGCAGAGCCATCGTGGGCCCATTGAGAGCATGACAATAGCCAGGAGCAGAGGGCCGTGCTAAGAAGCCTGTGTCTCCAATAGCTTGGACTGAACACAGCCTGAGTCTACTGGACCTGTCTACTGCGTGGGCCCAAGCACAGTGTCCTGACGCTTTGAGGGTTTCTCAGATCAGTGGGTCAAGGTCTCAGGGAGGTAGGACCAGTTTCCTCCTGTTTCAGATGCATGCCAGAAAACACCCTACTCTTCCCTTCTCCCACCCAGGTGAGGCCCAACTCCACACGCCCAGCCCTTAAGGGAAGGCCAGAAGAGTCACCTTCTCCTGTCCCCCTGAGTCCCTTGGTTTTTTTTTGTTTTTGTTTTTAATTGCAGTGGGAGCAGTTCCTTATGACTAGTCCTGTGGCAGTGAGGGGAGCAGCTTCTGGCTGACACATCCAGGTCAGGCTCCTTGTCCCCTGAGCAGGGCTCCAGAGTGGAGAGCGCTGTTGGGGTGGGAGAGGCCTGGGAGTTGGGGAGAAGACAGTGTAGGTGACACAGGAATATCTATTCCTGTTCGCTAAGGGATATCTGCTCTGGCAAGTTATAAAACACCGTTTTCGCCGAGGCTGGAGAATTACTTACAGGAACCACAATGAAACCAGACAACCTTTCAATCACGCCGCCTCTTGTTCCTGCTTCAAGGCTGGTGAAATAAATATCGGGCAAATAAAGTTAGTCGGCATCTGAGCATTTTAATGAATGAAGAGTAGCAAAAGGGCTGGGGAAGGGGGAGGGCTCTCCCTCGTCCTAAGGACGGGTGGTGGCTGGCGTGTCAGCTCCTGCCTCCTCCAGCAGCCCCACCTCCTCTTCTAGTGGGGCTCTGGATATGTCCTTCTTGCTCTGGCTCAGGGCCCCATCCCCAGCTTCCTGCAGGGAGCTCATAGCTCGTCTCCGTGGAGGAGCTGGATGGGGCAGGCCAAGTGACATCTCCTGTGGCCTCAGCTCCCTGGCACCTTCTGTTTTCATTAGACTGAAAGCAGAGCTAAGGCTGGCCTCGAACTTGGGGCTAACCTCCTACCTCAGTTTCCCAACAGCACCAGGGAGAGGGTGCAGGGTTCTGGTGCTGATAGGGAGGGAAAGGACTGCTGCAGAGCTGGGCCCTGGTCAGGGGCCCCCTCTCCCCAGGCTGAGAGTAAAGCCAGGTGTGAAGAGATGACGCCCTGATGCCCAATCGGTGTCTCTTCTGCTCTGTCCACTCCCTCCCTCTCGGGTAGCTAGAGAAGATAGACTCAGCAGCTGCGGTTGCTAACCCTTTAGGGGGAACTGCTCCAAACTGGAGAGGAGAGGGCTCTAAGTGGGGGAGCAAGACCAATGTGGGAAACCTGAGTGAAAGTAGCAAATGGCCCATGGCTGAGCTTACCTTAGGCTCAGGCTGGCTTGTGGCAACCATGGCACAGATCGTTTAGATATAAAGGGAAGAAAGAGACAGTTGCCAGAAAGCAGGATGGGCTCACTGGAGACAAAAGTTCTGGATCTAGGGTGCGTATCTCAGCAAGCCTGGTAGACAAGGTGAAGATCTGACGTACCAAGTCACTCTGGAGGGATGGACGTTGGACTGTGGTCTAGCCTGGCCTTGAATTCTCAGAGACCCTTTTGCTTTGGGCTCCCAAGGGCTTTACAGTTGTGAGCTCTGGTGCGCTGAGTTACCCTGGAGGGAGGCGTCATTCTTCCCAGGATGCTATCAGATACTTGAATGTAGGTGTTGATGAGGTTTGTGAATGGTGGTCGGCAAGGAATGTGTAGAAAACGGATAGATAGCTAGGGGCTGGAGAGATGGCCTTGCTGCTCTCGAAGAGGCCCCGAGTTCGGTTCCCAGCTGAAGTGACTGACACAGTTTCGGAGGGGAAACAGTGGCCCCTGACAGAGGGAGAGTAGGTATCAAATCAGGACTAACCTTGCCATGGGTCCCCAAAGGGAAGACTCGGGGAAGATGAGCAGCGGCCGCAGCACGTTTTAGCCCAGTGTGAACAATACTTAAAAACACACCAATGACTGGGCATCGTGGGAAGAGCTAGCACACAGCTTGCTTAGCTGGAGACCGTTACCAGCAGCATCTGAGTCCAGAGCCTGCCACTTGTTATGTCTGACTCGACCTTCTAGAATTTCTTCATTTGTATAGCCTGGGACACAATACCTACATCTTGGGTGGATGTTAAGGATAAAACTTGAATGAGACTTTTCATGTGACGACGATGACGACCAGTCAGCTTTTCCTTTGAAAGTGTCTTTGGTGACAAAGGCCCTCAGTAACAAAGTTGGCATCTTCTGTTTTCAGTGCTGATTTGTGGAGGGCGCTGTACTTGGCACTCTGCATGAGCCCTCATAAATGGGGGCCCCTCCATCCTCTCATCTCCCCATTTGAGGGAGGTGCCACTTTCTGTCTGCTCTCCACTACTTGGCCACGCTGCAGATGAGGAAACAGGAACTGAAGGCAGGGATCGAGCCTTATAGATCTCATTCAAATCCAAGCCGTAAACCTTCCTGCTACCTCTCTAGGACACAGCACCCACTTTTGAGAAGTGAGGAAAAGGACAGCTGGACTTTGCAGGTGTGAGGCATCTGCTTCCATCTCTCTTCTTCATTCAGGCATTTCTGAGCCTTGGGAGAAAAGGCCAGCAGGTCTTACCAGAGCCTGTTCTGTCCTGGGGGGGGGGGGGGGGCGGGCAAGCTCACTCCCGCTTCAGCCTGAGCTCCCAGGTTGTCTTTGCAGCCCCAGGCAGGCTTTGCTTTCAGTCTGACTCCATCTGGGTACTTTGTCCCACTAATTCCAAGGCGGGAAGGGCGTGTGCACTCTCGAAACCGCTCAGCCCTAATTAGAAGTTCCTGACAGCTTGTTTGGGGCCCTGTCAGGCTCGGTGACTTGTCTTGCGCCAATAAGTAAAGAGGAAAATTGCTATCTGCTCTGTACCTGGATGCCTGGTGTCACTGTGAGCGGCAAGCACTGCAGGCGCCCAGCTGACAGCTCCAGTGCCAGGCAGGTCACGCTGACTCCACAAGGGCAGGGCATCAGGCAGGGGCCTGGGGCTTGTCCCTCTAAGGACCACCCAGGGCTCTGCTGCCTGTGCTCAGAGGGACAAATTGACTGAGACCCTGATGGGGCACAGGGGCTGGACTTGACATCTGCATTTCAAGTCTGGTCTGCCTCTGACGCCCCCACGTGTGCTTGAGGTTAGAAGACTACAAAAAGTGCAGGGAGGCTCCTCTTCCCCGGAGCTGTTGGAGGACCTGGTGGGAGCTCGGACAACACGGGCTGGAGTGTTCAGTGGTGAGGGAACGGCACAGGCCTGAGCTCCTGACCCAGCTCTCATGTCCTGCCAGTTCAGACACAAGGCCGGAAGTACCACCCTGAATTGCACTTCTTCTCTACCACTGCCGAGATGTGTGTTCCCGGGCAGCTGCCTTCACCTCTCTGGGCTTTTTCATCATCTATATAACAGGCATAGCAAGGCTCTCAGAACTGTATCTGATACCTGGCACACACTCAACAGCTGTTGCCAGTTGCTTATCTATGCATATTTAATATATACATATATATATATATATATATATGTTTTTGTTTTACACATGTGGTGTATAATATATATATATATGACTCCACTAGAGAATTACAATGGTTCAAATTCTAGTTATATCGCATATCAGCCCCATGATCTTGAATGAGGTATTTGAACCCCAACCTTGAGATTCTTTATTGCTAAAAGGAGGTAAAAGGAGGTACAAAAGCAGTCCCCTCACCTAAGGTGACCATCGGGGATAAATTAGACAATATATATAGACTGGGACAGTCAGAATACCACCGAGAACCCAGGTCAGCAAAGTATTGCTCAACCACCTGCGTGCAGGCCAGCTTCCCATCACTGTGACAAAATACCTGAGGCAATGGACTTGAAAACAGGAAAGGTTGAGAGGCTAAAGAGACAGCTCAGCGGGTGAAGTGCTGCCATTCAAGTGTAGGACTTTAGCTATACCCCCCCCCACCCCAACACTCACAGAAAGAGCCTGGTGCGATGGTAAGTACCAGTTATTCCAACGCCAAGGGAGGTGGAAACAGGGGGTTCCCTGGGACTCAGTGCCCACCTAGGTTAGACAGGTCAGTGAGCTCTGGGTTCCGTGAGAGCTGAACTGTCTCAAGAAATAAAGTGGGGCAGGGGGCAGGAGAGGCTCAGCAGCTAAAGTGCTTGCTATTCTTCTGGAGCATCCGGGTTTGAGTTCTAGCATCCTCATGGAGGCTCCAGATCTAGGGATACGTACGGACATACATACGTACATACATACGTACATACATACATACATACATGCATATATGCATGCAAACACACATACCTATTAAAAAGAATTAAATGGAGAGATATTGAGAAAAACATCCAGTGTCAACCTCTGTCCTACACACACACACACATACACACACACACACACACACACACACACACACACACACACACACACACACACACGAATGCCTTATCTGGGTACCCAGCCTTTAACACTCGAGCTTTTAGGGGATGTACATTGAAACCATACATCGTGCTCTTTTGTACATAAAGTTTTATTCGAACACAGCCATTCTCTTTCCAACAAATATAGTCTGTGTTGCTCTTCGGCTACAGCCACAGGGTTGGGTATAGTCTATGAAGCTGAAGATACTCTCTGTCTGGCCTGTCACAGACCTGGAACATAGTATGTGCTCATTAAACACCAGTCGTTATTAGCAGATAGTTGCAGTCTCCACGCTGTTTTATGAGTAGAGTTGTAGGCCATGCTCCTAGAAACAGCTGGTTTCTAGGACTTCCTAACCAGACAGAACTTTGTTTGTGTCTGAGCCATATTTAGTCGGGATATACACTTTCTCCTAAGCCGTGTGTTTCCTGTCTCAATGATTGCTGGGAATTTGGACACAGCTCTGTTCCATTGATTCATTCTGCCAGGTAGGAAACCTTTCTTTTCAACCCTGGCCCCGAGACAGCCCTTCCGAGATTTCAAATCCCCAAAGCTGGACGAAGGCGAGAAGTCGCATGTTATGCAGGAACTTAACCTGTCATCCTGTGCACGCACTTAAATGTACCTACCTCTTCGTGGCGAACCACAGGGGGTCCTGAGAGCCGCTGGGGTGGGGGGGCATGCAGCCAGGAGCCCTTTCCCATACAGTCAGTTCCCCCCAGCAGCAGCCTGCAGCCCAGGCCTCTGCGACTGGCTGGGAGTGGGAGAGAGCACAGAGCGTGGCTGCCGCTGAGGAGCAGACGCGCCAGTGCCCCACTGACCTCGCATACAGGCAGGCTATTATCACTCAATTTTTACGCTGTGTTCCGGACACTGCTCGGCCTGCCACGGAACGCGCAGCTGTTAAAATATTAATGCCTGGCATGTGGCAAACATTTCAAGTATGTGGAGACTTGGGAGCTGCTGAGCCGGGCCTTGTTGACTTACTGCCACACCTGGGTATTGTTTGCTATGTAAATGCCACTGATTCCACCCGGAAGTTGCTCAGCTCCTCTTCCCAGCCTGGGTCTGAGCGCAGGGCTGGTGCCAGACTCCCCACACCCCACAGTGCCTGGCCAAGCCACATGAGTGTATTTAAGGGCCAGTTGCCAGGGGGCATCTGGGAAGGCTGATTTTTGGACATTGTCCCCTATCAGTGACGCTGAATGTTTCCTGAGTCCTGCTCTGTGCCCAGACTTGGAGTTGGACACTGGAGGGTGAGGGTTGCCATAAGGACTGGGCTGGCAGACCGCTGCCTCTAGAAGCTTCCAGTGACTAGAATACATACTAGAGTAGAGCAGACAAGGCGCCAGCATGGGCTCCCCCTCTCCCATACCCACGGCAACTGTCCTCCCCCCCCACTCCCTCCTCTACTCCCAAACAACCTCACAATCCTTATCAACACAGGAAGCCACCTCCAGTCAATTGGAACAAGCCTGAGATGAAACCAATTTGTTGTCCCCACGGAGGAGAGGATGCGTGATATGAAGTGTAGAGGGGGCCTCCGAGGGAATTGCACCCTTCTGGGAGGGAGAGGCAAGGCCTTGTGTGTGTGTGTGTGTGTGTGTGTGTGTGTGTGTGTGTGTGTGTGTGTTAGAGGGGGTAAGGTGGGTGAATGTGTAGAGATCAGAAGACCACTTTGTGGAGTGGGTTCTGGGCATCACGGTCAGGTCTCCAGGCAAGCCCTTTTTACCCACTGAGCCATCTCACTGCCCCCACCACAATTTCTCTAGCTGATAACGCCCTTAAGAGACCTGTTTCTTTCTCCACATGCCTCTAGAAAGTCCTGCCAGACTAATAGGAGAGCACTGATGGCCTGGTGTCACCAATCATGGGCCAGAGGATAGCCAGGCCTTTTCTGGAAAAGACCAGAAAGAAAATAAGGTGTCCATGATCAGCCCTGGCCACTCAGTCAGCTGTGGTGCTAGCCTCGGCAGCTGTGGACAGCACACAGACGGATCAGGTGCCTGTGTTTAAAAAGCCTTATTGATGGACCCCAAAATACGAATTTCATTTAATTTTAACGTGGACTGAAGCACTCCTCTTCTTTTGTTTGGGTTTATTTTAACCCCACTCCTCAGATGTGGTTGGCACTTTGTGCTGCCCTCCCTCTCAGCAGGAGTGTGCACCTGTTTCTGATGGGCTTGGGAGGGGAGCGTGCTGCTTCCACCGAGCCCCTGGCTATGACATGGTCACAGCGAATCTTACTGAGAGCCAAGGGGGTGAGAGAAGACTTGGTCAGCCCACAAACCTACAGACCATACCCTGAAGCTCTTCTGTGGGATCAGGCACATAATCTGTCATCACTGTATCCTTCAGACATCCCAGCAACTCATGGTCAGGGACAGTCAGAGGTAAAAACACGCATGCCCAGAGAAGGGTGGTGAATTTCTCTCGGGAATTATTCAGCTGGTTAATGACACAGCTGGGCCAGACTCCGCCCCACCCACCCCCTTTTCCAGTGGCAGATCTTTCCCCCCAGTGACAACAAGACAAGAGCCTCTCCGGGTCAAGCATCATCCTGCCCCCCCTGGCTCCAGGATGTCAGGCCGCACCTGGCCTTTGCTCCGGTTATTGTTCGTGCCTGCTTGTGGCTGCGGCTCTCTGAGAAGGACACTGGCAGCAGGCACCAGCAGCAAGTAGCAAAAGGGGGAAGTAAAACATGATAAATTGCTGCTAATGCTGCTGGGTGACTGAGATAAAGGCTTGATTGTTTGGGCAGCATAAATCAACACCCTGAGCGGGATGGGAAATAAAGCAATAATTTCAATCTATTTTCAGGGTCTTGTGGGCCGAGTGACCGACCAGGCACTGATATCTGAGGATGGAAAAATGGATTGCGGTGGTGGGGGGTGGGGGGTGGGGCAGCGGTTGATATGTGGTTAAACCGTTCTGAGTGGATATCTTAGTATGTATGCCCCAGGCTCCTGCAGCCCAGTGAGTGAGCTCTGGGCAGAAACATCACTCCTGCTTGGCTCTCTGAAAGTACACAGCAGATAGACCCTGGCCCTCTGGGCACCCTGAGCCTTGGGCTGAGCACAGAGGGTTCAAAACTGCACGTGATGAAATTGATATCATCAGATCGCAAGTTCCATGAGGGCAAAAAGGATGGACCTCGAGGCCACCGCCATGTCCCCAGGGTCCCACAGGAGAGGTGGTTTAAGGTGTATCTCGTTAAAGAGAATGAACAACAGCCAGACGGGGTGGGGTCACTGTCTGCAGTCTCGACACTTGGGAGGGAAGAAGTGGAGCCAGGAGGACAGGAGTTCAATGCCAGCTTCGGCTATATGAACCACTGGAGGGAGGGGGGAAAGGAGGGAGGGGGAAGGGAAGAAGGGAGGGAAGGAGGGAGAAGGGGGGGGGCGGTGAGAAGAGAGAATGAGAGAACAAGAAAGCCATAATGGCTAACACTAACTAAGCCAAGACCAGACTAGGCAGGTGCTGAGGGAGCAGCAAAGCAAGGATTGCTCCTGTTTCCTGGGAGATCTTGGGAGCAGTGAGGAAAACTAGAGAACAAACAAAACTTGGCTGAATCTTTAGACAGGGTTGGTTGAGGGAGCAGGAAAGGCAGGCATTGCAGGCAGAGGAAACAGCTTATGGGGCCTTTTCTGGAGGAACTCGTATTGGCCGCTCAAATTGAAAACTTTTCTAACAAAGTACAATTACCTTATGTTTTTCACTGGTTGGCTTTGTTTTGGTGAGGATAGGAGCACCTGCGCATGCATAGGTCAGAGTCTTCCTCTCTCTCCCTCTCCACTTCGCTTTTTGACACAAGGTCTCTCATTGAGCCTAAAGCTCACCATTTCGGATAGGCTGGTTGGCTGGTGGGCTCCCAGGAGCCTCTTGCCTCTTCCTCCATACCTGTCTTTTATCTGTGTGCTGAGGATTTGAACTCAGGTCCTCTTGCTTTCACAGCAAGTGCTCTTACCCATTGAGCCACACCGCCAGCCCTTGTTTGTGACTGACAGGTGAAAGAAACTGCATAAGCTTCTTTTTGCTATTCCCATCTCCCTAGGCTTAGCTCTGTCTTCTTCCTGGTCCTGATTTCCTTTGGTTCTGAGCACACTGCGTGTCTGACGGGTGTGACAGAACTCATGAAGCCACGGGACAGCGTTCCCATCCCAGCTGGTCACTGCATGGCTCCACAGCTTCAGGCAATCCCTTGAGGCTTTTCTGGTTTTCCTCCTGGGAGAAACCAGATGTGTTCAGTTTGACGGCTCCTGGGTCACTAAGCAAGAGAGGTGGACATGGTCCGCACCAGGTAGTTCCCAAGAGCCAGAGCATAGAGGGTAGCACTGCGCTCTGACCACTATGCTGCACTACTCTGTGGACTCCTGGGAGGCTGAGCAGAGATAAACTGATGATGGGGGCTTCAGAATTGGGGCGGTGGCGTCATTCTATCCCCAACCTCTCCCGACCACGGTCTCCACACACCATAGGCAGGCACAAAGTGTGAAGACGGATGAGCCCCACGGAAGCTGCCAAGGCCTGACAAGGGGCCCATCTGAACCGCTGTAAATTTTTATGTTCGTTGTGTTTGTTTTGTTTGGTGTAATTAATGGATCTATTAAGCTCAATCAAGCTCTGACCTCTTTTCAAACCACCATAAATCAGCCCCAGTGGCTTTGGGAGTGGCTGGTGTCTTCTCACTAGCCTTCCTGGGAGGTGCTAGTGGGATGCCATCCATGGGATACAGGTGGAAATGGTGTGGGGAGGGATACTACAGGCCGACCTCCAGCTTGGGCACTGTGAGGACTGGTCAGAGGCAGGATTAGGAGACAACAGAACAGAAAGGTAAAGACCCCGTGGGGAAACCAAGGCGGGCAGTCTTACTGTGCGACTCCCACTTCAGGGAATGCTTCATTATTTATGTTTGTGTTAGACCTGGTCTGTAGAAAGGGTGTGGGGGTAGAGAGAACAAGAGACTTTTCAGGTCTTAGCCACTTCACCCTACAAATGGCTCCTCAAGAAAGGTATTTACTCAGCCCAGGAAAGGGAGCCAGACATGGGGAGGGAGGATGAAGGAGAGGGCCAAGGTGCCAGAGGAGGGGCAAGCACAGAGCCTCGAAGGCCTGCTATGGTGGCCGGCTGGAGGCATGATGGAGCAGGGGGCGTGATGGAGCAGGGGGCGTGATGGAGCAGGGGGCGTGATGGAGCAGGGGGCGTGATGGAGCAGGGGGCGTGATGATGGAGCAGGGGGTGTGATGATGGAGCAGGGCCGCCTGTGTTCCTCTGGGCTAGCAGGAAGAATAGGTTACTGGGATAGCAGCAAAGGTGCTGTTGGCATGCGTGCACTTTGATAATCATCATCATCATCATCATCATCATCATCATCATAAAGAACCCAACAAAATGCCACTTCCTGTCATTAACATGCAGAAGCAGGAAAAGAGCAGCGTCTAGGTAATTACCCCAAATTCTTATTTCCATAAGAAATTATCACTTCTTGTATTTTCTACCCGAGCCTTTCTCTCCAGGGAAACTGTAGTCTAGGAATACAGAAATTTGGCAATTGCCCTTGAACCTGGCCTTTGTAGTGTTCACAAACAGCAAGGTTTGTCTTAGTTTACAACCTCAAGTGATATAGGACCCCTCCCCATCCCCATATCAGTGGGAAATACAGTGCCCCCTCACCCCGCGCTTGTCTGCACCCAACAAAGCCCAGGGCCTTCGTACCATACGGAGCCTCCAGGTTCTGGTTTCCTGAGGAGCAATTTCTCCTTCAGGGTGGAAAAGAAGGGAGTAGAGAAAACCTGCCAGTCAGAAGCAAATTCGGCATTTTTTTTTTTCCGCCACTTGCATTTTAGCCTTTCTTACCAGAGGCATGCATTTTTATTTCAGTGCGATGTGTTTTTTTTTTTTAATAAAATAAAATAAATGCTCCATTAGATTAAAAAATGTACAGCGTTATATAGCTCATAATGCCATGGTAGATTTTAAACCTCTAAAAGCATATGCATTAGAGCAATTTTCTAAACTAATATAGCAAGAGGCCCAGAAAAACGCTCAGACATTTGATGCTGGTTCTGTCTTCAGCTGAGGATAATGATGTTAACACGTGTAATGGGAGTAATGAGTGGAGATTCAGAAAGCTGCTTTTGTTTAATTTTTTTGTGATGCAAATTCATTTTGGGAATAAAAAGCGGGGGGAAATGGGGGAAAACCCTCTGATTGGAAATGAATCTTAACCCCAGCTGGTGATAGGCCAGCTGTGAACAGAAGTGGCTTAATTGTAGAATTAAAGAACCCTGAGACACAATTATTAAGGCAATGGGAACAAAATTGAAAGGGAGGAAATATTAAAAGAAGACGTGGAACATAATTGTCTTTCTGAGCCCAGACTTATGGATATGCCTGTGTTGGATGAAGATGCACCAGCGGCCACAGTGCCATCCCTAGAGTTGCCTGTGCTGGGGACTGAGGAGCAGAGGAGTGTGGTCTAAATGTGGCCCTATGACTAGCTGACATGTGAAGAGGGGAGTAGTGACAGGAGGATTTACCCTGAACCTTTGCAAGCCTGAGTAATTTCAGGAAGCCAGTATAACAGCTCCCGTTGTGGGGTCTGAGCAAGCTATTCTTAACTTCCATTTTGTTTTTTGTCTGTAAAATGCTAGTAATTATTAGTAAGCACACTTGCTGTGTGTGGCAGCATGGGCATATGTCTTAGTGTCCATGAAGGTACATATAGGTGTGTATGGGGGGGAGGGTCGTGCATATGTGTGTGTGTGTGTGTGTGTGTGTGTGTGTGTGTGTTTATCAAGCATCACTACCTTTTTTAAAAAACAGAGTCTCTCGCTAACCTGGAACTTACCAAGTAGGCTATGCTGGCCGCAGCACCCATCCCTCACCTGGTTTAGTTCTGGGGGAACGGACCCAGGTGCTCATGCTTGCAAGACAAATACTTCACTGATCAAGCTACTTCACGAGCCAGAAGGCTGGTAGGTCTCATGTTTTAGTTTCCCAAAAGAACAGATGACGAAGCAAAGCTGAGAAGCCATTACTTTCAACTTCAGGGTGGTTTTTGTTTGTTTGTTTGTTTGTTTTTGTTGTGTTTTGTTCTTGGCTGAGCTCAGCTTGACCTATGAAGCAACACTCATAACCATGGTCCCCGTGTGTAAGGAAGAAAGCCTGTTCCAGAATGCTACCCTGGAAGGCTCCTTGGAATCATCCAGCCACATACTCAGTTGTCTTGATTTATCTAGCAAGACAGGAGCCATGAAGTTGACCTACAGGTCATGATTTTCCAAGCCTTGGTGTATCTGGAGAGCAAGGATGGGCAGAGAAGGGAAGAGCCTTTGCTTAGTATAGCTGTGTGACCTTGAAGCGACCCAACTTGACTGGCATTGGTAGCAGCTACTGTGTGGCTTAGGGGTTGGCACTCTTCCTTTTTAAACACATCCATTTCCCCCAATGGATTGTCCAGCAGGCTTTCCTGCAGCTAAGATAATGTCCATAGCAGCCTTTCCAGTCGGGAGCTGGGCTCAACATATCTACCTAACAACTGCCTTTTGCTAAGCTCTGATTCACGGGTGGGCCCTTCTCTAAGTACTGTGTATTTCTTATTGACTTTAACATAAATCCTAGCAGTTGAGTATCACAATCATGCCTATGTTACAACTGGGGAAACTGAGTCATGGGCCAAAATTTTTTTTAAAGGACGTGCAAAAAGAGGTTGTAAGGCTGGGTTAAAAACCAGTGGTTTGCTTCCCCCTGTTCTAGTTACTAACTGTCATGCTGCATACCTTTGTGGGTTGCTAAAGGGAGAGAGACTTCACCCAAGACATATGTCAGATTCCTCCAGTGCCCACTGCCCGAATGCTGTCAACTGGGACAGCTCTACCCAGAAAAGGAAGGCCGCTTAGTGCCTAAAGGCAGGTTTGGGGGCTAAAATTGTTCTGGAGGAGAGTGTGCCATAAAAGGATCTGGTTTTGAGAGAGAAGAGAGGGATGTCAGTTACTACAACAAGCTACCCCAATTTACAGCTTTAATTAATAGTATGAAATCACAGTATGCAGTCTTATGGTTATCATGAACATCTTGTGGGATGGCCCCAAGGTGAATCTGGGAATTGAAATAAATGAGGTTTTGTTGGTGGGAGAAAAGTAAACTAACTCTAGGGCCATGTGAACTGTAACCCTTTTGTTGAGCAAAGCCGCCCAGGCTGTCCATTGCAAACAGGACAGCTGTCCTTGCACTAACAGTCGTTCTGTGCTGGGGCTAGGTCAAGTTTGGGGGTTTATTCTGTGTGGGTATTATCATGGAGGCCCATGGTGAGAAGGGACTTTGCATCAGTCCCACTTACTTCTGTCTAGATTTGTCTTCTGCCAGTCTCTCATTCAGGAGTCATTGGTTTCCTCAAGGTCCTGGGCCTGGCCCATCTCCCTGAGGTCTCATCTTTCTCTTGAGAGCGATGGATCTGGAGGCTTTTTCTGTTGCCTGGAGAGGGCTACTGGATGGGTTCCCTTCTGATAAAGCCAGGCTCACAGGGAGGTAGAGTCTAGAGAGAGGAAGGGATGGGAAGACGGCCATGTAACCATCAACTCCTCCGTGAGCATTACTGAAATAAATCATCACTGTTAAAACCCTTCCTGGTTATTGTTTTGGACCACAAGGCCATGTCTCCAAATCCCACCCATCCCCCGATTCATGCATAAAAATTCTAATTCCCGTTTGGAGATGGGGCCTGTAAAGAAGTAAGATGGAGTGAGGGTGGGATGTTTCTCTGACAGGTTAATGTTCTGAGGGGAGGAGATAGCAGAGTGTGCAGCAGTGAGCTCTTCCCTGCTCCATGGGAGGACCCAGCAGCTACCCAGGCATCTCCAACCCACCAGAAACATAATCTACAGGCTCTTATTCTGAAACAGGGCCAAACAGCCTTGGATGAACTTGTGAGGATATGAGAGTACACTCATGGGATGTCACATACCTCCTGGCTTCCTATGTCTGGCTCCTTAGGATGAGAAGGGAGAGAAGGTTTGGCAATAGGGACCTAGGGGTGCTTGGTAGTCTTCTACTTCCTTTTTTCCTGATGTTCAGAGAGTAGCTTGAGTCCCTGAGGCAATGGGCTTATTCTGTCCCCTTGTGTGTAATGCACCAGCTCAGTCATGGGCTCGCCAACACCATGTCATAGTTATTTCTCAGAACAGTGTTGCCCCTTCTGAAAATGAAAATACCTAATGGCTCTTGAGGGATCACTAAGTGCCAACTCCTGTATACCATTTTGTGTGAGTTGTCTAACGGTCTCTTGAGTTGGGCATTATTTTTTGCACTCTTGCAAGAAAGAAAACTGAGTCTCAGAAGCTTGCCCAGAGCCCAACAGCACTTAACTTGGAGAAGAGCAGGAATGGCGTAGGTGCCTGAGATAGTCTCGGGCTTTGTGTTGGGAAGCGCTTGATAGCAGAGTGACACAAAGGTAGATTTGGCACTTTTAGAATGAGTCACTTCCATGTCCCAGCAGATGTGGATACTGGGTTATGTTGCAGAGCTGTAGCTCTAGGTGGTAGGTTTTGAAGTTCTTTCCAACCCCAGTGTCCTTGATAACCACTGAAGAAGAAGACCAAAGGACACACTATGACCATGGGGCACAAGAAAGGGATGCTGGAGATGCTGAAGACATGGTGCTATCTTGAGGTGTGAATGAGCCTCGTCTCATGGATGCTGCTGTAATGCTCTGATTTTACCTTTTGCTATGGATATACTCCGTGTTCATTCTCTGTTTGAACCTCTTATGGCCGGTGAAGGTACACACTTCCCCAAGGCAGGAACACAGACCTTAAGATATTGGTTCAGAGAACATCTGGTCTACCCACCTCCAGGCCTACCTTGAGTTAAGTGGCATTTCTGCCTTAGTGTAGACTGGGTAAATCAACTTGAAGAATCCTGCGTATTGCCTCACAAGCCCCTCCAGAGAGAAGATGGAGAGGCGGAGGGAAGAGAGTGCCAAAAGCCCTCACAGACCGTTTGTTCGGTCCCTGTTTGCTCTCAAAGCTGCTTCTTTTTGTTGCCACCATTTCTATGGCTTCCACAAAGTCATATTTATTTTCTGGGACTGACTGGTCCTAAATATGGCCTTCCACTTAAATGTCTACTTTTCAGCCACCACCCTCTGGGCCAAGAACATTCCTATGACAGGCTCAAAGCATGGCCTCCAACAAAGCACTGACTTCTTGCATAGCTTGAAATCCATCCAGTTGCCCCTACATGCTCAGGCAAAGGCAAGAAAGGTAGGAGGGGACAAGCTAGGAGGTCCCAGGGTAGGAGGGGACAAGAGGCTGATGGTTCATGTGGAGCTGAGCTCATACTGATGCTCTTATTTCCTGTGTGCACCAATCATAAAGCCACAGAAGTTCAGCTCAGCAATACTGTCCAGGTGATGTGGTCTTAGAAGGTATTTTGATCTACTGCTGCCCTTCCCACCATGGTCTTAGAGATGGCGTCTTACTGTGTAGCCTTGGCTGTCCTGAAACTTGCTGTGTAAACCAGGTTGGCTTTGTTGTCACAGGGCTCCATTTGCCTCTGCCTGTCACATGCTGGAGTTACAGACATGTACCACCACACCTGGCTCATCCCCATCTTTTTATAGAGGAATGAGCATAAGTCTAAATCTAGGGCTGTTAATGTGTGGTCAGTGATCTCCCTGAGTTGTGTAGCATATGACTGTCCAGACTGATAGTTCCATAAAGACTCCAAGAACCTTTACTCTAAAATAAAGTCCCTGGGATAGTTTTGATAATTGGATAGGTCCATAGAAAAATGCATTAAGGGACATACATGCCCAAGGTATCAGTGGCAGAAGAGAACCAGACATTGGGCCCACTTCCTTCTTCCTGGTGTATCCCTGCTTCCTTGGTGAGTAACTTCTGCTCTCGTGCCTTGCAGTGAGCAGGAAAAGTCAATGTGGCCCAGGAGGCACGTGATAAAAGGATCCACAGCACAGAGGGCCTTCCCATGGACACCTTTTTTTTTTCTCAGCCCTTAACCCTGCTGGATTAGTGAAACTGTACTCTACACTCTGGTTGCCTTCCTCTGTGGGAGCAGGCCAGCTGGGAGACATGGGCGAGGTAGCAGTGAGCTGTGCTCTAGCCTCCATCTACCCCTAGGCTTTTGTTTCCCTTCGCATAAAATAGGAAAGGCTGGTTTGAAATAATTGAGCCAACCAACCAACAAAACGCCCAGAAAAAAAAAAAAAACAATAAACAAAAATGAACAAGGGAAAGCCTCCACCAGCAAAGACAGCGCACATCCATTGGAAAGGAAGTAAAGACCTAATGGAAAGAGGACTGCTACCCACTCAGCTGGACGGCTCACAGCAGATGTACGCATCTGGGTCATTGTGAGAAAGAAGGGCCCCCTTCATCCTCCGGAGCACCCTCAGCCTTCCAGCTATCTCTGAGAGCCCAGAAGACACTCTGCCTACTCCGTCCATCAGCAGGTGTTGAAAGCAAGTCCTACCAATGAAATAGTGGGGTGACAATAACAATCATTTTCTTTGTGTGATTGTGTCGGGGAGGGGGCAGGTATGCCCATGCCATAGCCTGTGTGTGGAGGTCAGTGGACAGTCTCCGTGATGGTCCTCGCCTCTCTGTGTTGCTCAGTGCTCAGTGAGGCTAACTGGCCCTCCAGCTTCTGGGGACTCTTGTGTCTTTGCCCCCCATCTAGTCAGCCATAGGAGCCCTGGGGTCACAGAGAGTGCCATCTTCTCATGAGTTCTGGCACTCAAATGCTGGTGTTCAAGAAGAGGAATTTTTAGCAAGAGACAATAATCTCTGCATTGCTTGGAAGCAGAAAGTGTCTCCTTTTTAACAAAAGGGGGGGAAAAAAGGTGATACCTTAAATGGAAAACAGGACTTGTGGCTAGAGCCGACTGATTTTCCATTAGGGTGGTCCAAGGTAAGTGGGGACTCTTGGACTGGAGCTCTCTGCCACTGGGCACCCCATGCCCCCCCCCATCTTCTAGAGCCGTCAAAGTTCTATCTGTGATTGCGAACTCATTTTAATAACAGCCTAAGCAAAATAAAATTAGAAAGGTGAGTCTGCCGGGGGAGAAAATCATACATTGCAAGTCAAAGGCAAGTGCATGAGCTATTTTTAGATTCTGCATTGTAGGGGGTTATCTGCATTCCCCGCCCCTCTTCAGCCCCCAGACTTGCCTCACTCCCATGTGGGTACCGACAGTCAAATGGAAGCACCACACACACATCCGGGGCGCGCACGTTCGCCGACAGAGCTCCACTTAGCTCGCTGCCTCCAACCACCCACCTAACGCGCACCGGGGGAAACGGAACCACATTTGCAGCCTTGTTCTGAATGAAGACTTCTCTATTAGTCATCGCCAGCCTGGCTGGGCCCCCAGTGGATAGTACCATCCCTGCTATGAGGTACCAAAATAAACGGCTTTTGAGGTACCACGGGGGAAATATGCTGAGACTCGCGTACAATTAAAACAGTTATTAATATTTGCATTGTTCCTGGGGTGTGGGTGTGCATGACACCTACCTTTTCCCTTTGGCTGGAGCCGAAACAAGAGAACATATGTTCTCAGCACTGGGGCTCCCTGCCGGAGTCACCAGGAGGAACGCTAAGTGTCAAGCCATGCTCCCCTCCTCCCCGTAGCTCCCGGTCCTTATTGCCAAACTGCTCGGCTTGGTCATGGTGCGGAGCAGCAGCCACAGGACTTTTCCTGATGAGTATTGCCATCTGTCTTTTTAAAAAATGGTCTTAAAGTGAGACTTTGTCAGAGGAAGCTAAGAAGGTAAGATGGTGGTCAGGAAAGGGCTACCAGTACCCTCACTTAACCATGTTGAGTTCTAGAAAGAAAAGAGAACAGCTGTGGGGGCTCTTTACGTTTATAGTGAAGAAGTCTGAGGAATGACAATGAAGTTCTCTCTCTCTCTCTCTCTCTCTCTCTCTCTCTCTCTCTCTCTCTCTCTCTCTCTCTAATTTCATTACCATCTTGCTCCTTGTTGATCGTCTGCCTTCTCCCTCCTGCCGTCTCTATTTTCTCCCTCTTTCCCTTCCCTTCCTTACTCTTTTCCCTTCTTTCCCTCTTACTTCCTTTCTCTGTCCATCTCACTTTCTCCTCTCCACACAGATGTTAAGACCACAAATGAATTTGACTCTGTTTTGTGATTTTAGACAAGTTCCCTAATGTCCTAAGTCTCAGTGTCTCGGATGCAGAATGGGGAGAGCATTACTTTATGAGCAAGAAACTAGTGCCAGTGCAGAGCTGGCTAGGTGGGCACAGTGGGCATCACGTGGGAGTGGGGTGGAAGCAGGTGGGAGTAGTGATGGTCCTCATAGTATTGTCACTGTCTCAGACTGACTCAAGGTGCAACATTCTGGGCTGGCCAGCAAGAATTCATTCCGCGATAAGTCCCTACACCTCAGTGTCCCACAGTCTTTGGGGGCAACTGTCTCACATCTTCCACTCAGCTGCCTTTAAAGCTATCAGACCCTGCCTGGGGTTGTCCTGACCAGGGAAACCTTGCTTCCGGGTCTTACAGAATATCAGGAATGGGTGGAGATCCTCATTTTGAGTTTTTGATAAGTCAAGCTAGTAGGGACTAAAATCCTCATTAGTCACTTAGGAACTGAAGGTTCCTGGGACCAAAAAAACTAGCAACCTCAGAAGTAGAGTTTGGTTGCGTGTTAGTATTTCTCAGATATTTAGTAAATACCTTCTCCCAGGTCAGAATTCCAGAGTGTGGGGAACAAGGAGAGGGTGTCAGGTGGAGCCCAAAGGAAAGACCAGAGAGAGATCTGAATAGCAGGAAAAAAAGCTTCCAACCTGAGGAAGAACAAGATGGATCTTTACAGCACCCCTTAGTCAGAACATCAGGTGGGTGGTGCAGGTAGCCTGGCTAAGGCTGCAAAGAAATAGCCCAGGGTGATTCAGAGTTCGAGGCTGAGCTGTGAGCAACGTGCCTGCAAAAGCTCTGCTCTGCACACTGGAGTTTCAGCATCCTGCACGGCCCGACCTCTGTGCCCAGTGGCCACAGGTTTGCCTCTTGCTCCAGATTCTGAGTGCCGCTCTCTGCACCTTCAAGTCCTGAGCCACAACTGCCATGCCATTTCCAGAGAAACTGCAAGTTTGCACTACTAATTTAGGAAAGCCTCAAATTCCAACTTACAAGCAGCCAAATTAGGAGATGGTTATTTGCATTCCAGAGAGGCCTCCTGTTTTACAATAAGGGTGAGCCAAGAGCATCCTTTAACGATGGGCTTCTACATCATGCTGGGCTTGATTTAGGGAAGGATTAAGACCATTGGTAAGGTCCCAACGGTCGGAAATGAAAATAAAACGCCTCTGGTTTTATAATGAAACTCAGTGGGAAGTGCCGTCTGAGTCGCAAAAAAACCTTGGTAATGACGCAATGTCTTTAGAGCTGCGCTGAATACTCACCCATGTAGTGAACCTACCACAGAAGCCTACTGTATATCAGGAGACAGGGGCTTTGTCTTCAAGCTTCAATACTGTGGTGCAGTGTGGGGTCTATGAGCTGCCAGAGAGCACGTGTGACACACAGGAGATGGCCCAAATCAAACCAGAGGACCAGCTGCTTCTTAAGAGGGCTTCCTGAGGTGGGCAGGGCTTGATGTAACTTTGGAAGAAGGGCAGCTGTATACTAACAGGAAAGGTGAGAGGCGGGTCAGTAGTGGGAAACAATGTGGGAGGTGGCATGCTCTAAGGGAGTCCCGAGGCTGCTGGGAGGAGGCGTGGGCTGTGGGCACAAGAAGGTAGTCTGAGCATTACCAGAGACTCTGGAACCAGGTGGGGATATGGCTCGGCCAGCAAATACATGAGGACTTGAGTTTGATCCCCAGAACTGTGTTAAAAATGCCTGGCGGTGGTGGCAGGCACATGTAATCCTGGCACTGAGGAGGTACTGACAGGAAGATTCCTGGGGCTCACTGACCAACAAGCCCATCCTAGGGTGAGATAATCCCCCAGCCCCCAACAATTGAGATCCTGTATCAAAGGGGATAGGTGTAAAAGAGGAAAAAATTAGGGTGTGTCTGACCATCCCCCAGCACCACTGGCTTCTGTTAGATTATCGACAGGATCCTATTTGCATTTTGGAGACATTGGTATTGCAGGGGTGAAGGGAGTCATCTGGGGGTAGGGGGAGGGGGCGCGGTAGCAACCAGAAAAGAAAGCAGCAAGCCAGACAGGATGTGGCTTAGGGCCAAGCCAAGGTGTTGTGAGAAGGATAGGGAGCCTGGCTTCCGTACCACACAAGGCGGTTTAATCCATAGGACTGTCATTGGTGAGGACAAGGACGCTTATGGTGCTGGACATGAATTTGCTGAGGGGATGAGTAGTTTGTCTGGGAGTTATAAGGTGACACTTGGGTCACTGGGACTGAGGACACCGAAGCTGCAGGCAGGGGCAGGGCTCTGCAGGGAATACAAGGAGTGGTAGAGGGTAGGGGGCGAGCACCATGCCTCCGTGAGAGATGCAGGGGAAGAGACCAGAGAGTCAAGTCATGTCCTCAGGCTCCCATTCCACTGCTGCTGGCCTTGCTGAAGTGGGACCAGGCGGGTGTCTGTCCACAGCCTCCCAGCATCCTCCTGGAAGACTCCCGCCTCTCCCACCTGCCTCCACATGCATCTCAATGCATCCTACTTTCAGTGACAAATATTGAACTATTTCTCAGAAGTGTTAATTGGGATTTTTAATTGACCATGAGCAAGTTATCAAAGCCCATTTGTCTCTCATGATTGTTTATTCTCCGGGGGATGTATCCTACCCAAGTTGGCATCATTCTTCAGTAGGCAGGCTTTTCCTGCACCACCACCACTCCATCCCCCCACTGTCCCCTCTCTTTTATTTTATTTTTTTCAGTTTGACCTCATTTAAAAAGAGAAAAGAAAGCACACCATGTTTAAGGGACATGGGTGTCTTCTAAAGGAGCCACCCTTGGTAGAAATCTTCTGGTATACACCATCGCTAGTACTTTGCCGAGAGGGGCTGGCAGGAGAGACATTTGACAAGGACTCACTTCAGTCATGTTTCCCCTTACAGATGTCTTAGGAGCCTGTTATGAGTATTAGTAATTGACAAGTCAAAGCAGGCTAGTCCCTCACTAGCTGGCCTCATGTGTCCTGCATCAGGCCTGGTATTGACCATGTGCTTGGAGCTGCATCTTTTCTGAGCAGTGATGGAAATGCCCTGATGGTCACCAGGGTGCTGGGAGCACAGTTATACTCACAGGGCTCTGAACAGAAATGTTTTGTTGGCATGCAGGAGAAAGCTGTGTGGTCCAGTCTGCTAGACAGAGGTCTTAGGCAGCTTCAGCAGGAAGCTGAAAGACCCCAGTGATGCACTTCCTCCAGCAAGGCCACACCTCTTGAGTTTCCCCAAATAACATCACCCACTGGGGACCAAGCGTTCAAAAGCCTGAGACTCATGGGGAGCATTTTGTTCAAATTACCACATTCCACTCCCTGGCCCCTGTAGGCTTATTGCCATATCATAATGCAAAGTGCACTGAGTGTCCAACTTCAAAGTTCCTCACAGTCTGTTACAGACTCAATGCTGTTTGAAGTCCAAAGTGTCTTCTGAGACTTGAGGCATCTCTTAACTGTAACCCTGTAAACTAAAAAAACAAAAAAACAAAAGTTACGTTCTTCCAGCATACAATGGCACAGAATATGCATTGCCATTCCAACAGGGAGGGGGGATGGGGACATAGTAAGGAAATACTGCATCAAGACCTTCAACCTCTCTGGAGCTCTGCTAGCAATTGGAGACAGTCTCTGCTTGCCCCAACTCAAGGTGCTGCCAAACTTGAAAGTACTACCGGGTCTGGGGTTCCCCAGGGTGGAAGTGAGGAAGGCGTTGACCTTGGCACATGCCCATGGAAACAGTCACCCAGAAAGCCTCTAGGGAGCCCTTGGCTCTGTCTCCCATAGACGAGGAGTGCTGTCCAGAGCATAACTTGGGAAGGATGGTTGTTTGAAAAGGGACCCCAAAGCCCAGGAAGGGTGTGACAATGAGAAGAGGGGCCACAAGCCATAGAGGGAGGATGTTGGAAAGCAGGGTGAGGCAGGGTCTGGTGGCTGGTGATGAGAGGAGATACCAGAGCCTGCCTTTCCATGCTGAGGACCGACTTTTCCATCCTACACCCTCTTCTTGATGGATAACAGCCGGGTCAAGGGATTAGATCTGATTCTATGAGTCACAGTGAGCTGATGAGTTCGTTACCTCTTCGGGGTAGCGTTTCCAGGTGAGCAAAGGCTTCCCGTGAAGAGCACTGTAAGCCTGGGGAAAGAGCCTGAGGCCAGGGTTGGAAGGCTCCTGCTGCTCCCAGCACTCCCGCCACTCAGGCCTCGTGTGAACCTGGGAATGTGTAAAAGAGAGAGCTAAGAGGATGGAGGGCCAGGGTGTGTAGAACATAGAACATTACAGTCTAAAATAATTAATTAAAAAACAAACAGAAGAGAGAGTGAATGAGAGAGGGGGAAAGAGAGAGGGAGGGGGAGAGGGAGAGGGAGGGGGAGGGAGGGAAGGGGGAGAGGGAGAAAGGAAAGAGAGAGGGAGGGAGAGGGAGGGAGAGGGAGAAGAAAGGAAGGAAGGAGAGAGAGAGAGGGAGAGGGAGAGAGAGAGAGAGAGAGAGAGAGAGAGAGAGAGAGAGAGGGAGAGGAGAGAGAGAGAGGCTGAAAAATGTCCTGTACCAGTAATGACCAGGGAAATGCAAATAAAATCCACAATTAGGCACCACCTCACATTCCTAAGGGTAAATACTCTCCAAAACCCAGAAACCAACAAGTGTTGGCATATACATGGAGGGGAAACCTGGGATTCTGGTATACTGTTGACAGGATGATGGTATGCTGTGCAGCCTTTACAAAAACCAGTGTGGTAGTCCCTACACATAAACTAAACATGAAGTTACAGCATGACCCAAAATTTGCAATTCTGGACGTACCCAAAAGACTTGAGAGTGTTCTCAAAGAGAGATTTGAGCACTCATGTTCACAGCCACCATGCTGATCATAGCCTTCAGCTGATACTTGTGCTGTGTCTGCCTTCAGCTATCAGTCATGTGTGACTGAATAAACAAAATAAACTGTGTCCCTCCAATAGAATATTACTCAGCCAGAAAAAAAGGAAAGAAATTGAGACATGTGTGTGGTGCTCACGGAAGTCAGCCAATCACAAAAAGACAGGTCAGGCATCCCCAGGTCAACTTTGCCTCACCTATCACAGGCAGAAAGAAAGCCCAGAACGCAGACTAGTCACTTGAAGGATGGCTCCCGTTTGGTACCTTGCAGAACAGGAGCTGAGGGCAGCAGCCAGCACAGGAGGAAGGAGTGTACAGGTATAGGAATTGGCTAGATTTGGGGTTGATCTCAATGCTGCTGGCTTTATGCTGTATGGCTTTGGACTAGGGATGTAGCTTTTCTGAGCGACTGTTCTCTTCTTGATAAAGTGAGGGGCCAATGGTAACAACACCTGAGCCATTGAGAAACTAAAGGCCACCTGGGCTAGGCGTAGGGAGGCTCCAGCAAACAGAAGGCCTTTGTTAAGTGTTAGGTCCCCTATTAGTACCCAAAGAGTTAGTCCAAGGAGGAGGTGGAGCTAACAGACCTTTTAAATGCCAACGGCTGCCTCTGATGACAAGGGAGGTTGTACTATTAATGGGCGAGCAGAGAAGATGCCCTTTTCCAAGGTGTTGGGCAGGAATTTACCTGTTGGAAGTGAGTGGCCGATTAGCATTCCTAGCGCCTGCATGCCATTATGCAGGTCCAGATTACCGGGGAAGGGAGGGCAATTAAACAGGTGCTTGACAGCCTGTGCCCTGGCAGGCACTGGGGAAACCCCAGCTAAAGGAGACCAGCCCTGCCGAGGTAGTGATCCCAACCAAGTCAGGCCGGCTGTTCCTAGGCTCCAACCCCACCCAGAGGAGTCAAAACAGACTCCGGCTAACTTTAGGACCACCTTCAAGGAGCACACCAACCCTGGGAACTCTTGTTTTCCATGCCTCCTGCCTAGCCAACCTTTCCCCCTCTGCACTCCCCATGTCAGCCTGGCCTTCTCAGAAAGTATTGGCATCTGAAACCCTGAAGCTAAGAAGGGCCAGGGCCAGCAGTGTGCCCCAGCCCTACTTTCCCAGTTGCCGCCTCCCAAGAAGTCGTCTGGCAGCCTGAAAGCAGCAGACAAGCCTGGGATTTGTGTTTCTATATTCCCACTTTGTCTCAAGCTTCCCTTCCCTATGATAGATGACCGCATTTCTCTCCCTTTCCTTCATCCCCATTTTTGGCTTCTGCCGTGTATACATTTTCTCATTATGATTTTTTAAAAGTTATTTTTACTTTATGTATATAGGTGTTTTGTCTGCAGGTATGGCTGTGCACCATGTGGGGTTCAGTGCTCACAGAGGCCCCAAAAGGGTGTCGGTGCCTCTGGAACTGTGGCTGTTAAGAATCCAGGTCCTCTGGAAGGGTAGGTAGTGCTCTCAACTGCCAGGCCATCTCTCCAGCCTTGAAATCTTCTCATACTGTCTAAAAGGTGGTGGTGTTGTTGTTGTTGTTGTTGTTGTTTTCCAAGTTGTTCTCCACCAATGACTCCACGTTCCTGAGCTTTACAGACATTTACTGAACCACTTTACTTATTGTATATTTAATTCCAACAATAGCTGTCATGATAGTTGTAGTTGGAGAAACAAAGGATCAGAGAATGAAGAGCTCGCACACAGGACCACATGGATGTGAGGGGTGGGGCAGGATTCAAGCACCAGAGAAGTGTCTGGGTTGTTCCCAGTGACTGTAGTAGCACCCTCCCCACCAAATGCTATCTCTGAATCTCTCTATCCCCTTCAGTGCTATAACAGTTGTCGTTTGCTGAAAGCCCCACCATCTCTTGGTTCACCATTACAATAGAGTTTAGGGCTTGCCTCTCTCTGTGTGCCCCTCCCTGCACACTGGTTTCTCCCAGGCTCAGTTCTGAACCCCTTTTGTCTTGTTCTTCACAGACACGCTGGGTGGGCTGTCCATTTTTCCTCCTGATCTTAGGGATTGATCCCAGGGCCTCGAATGTTGCTAGGCAAGTGCTCTACCTCAAGCTGCAGCCTCAGCCCTCTTTTCACTTTTTTATCTTGACGTAAGTCTCACAAGCTTGTCTAGGCTGGTCTTGAGCTCACTCTGTAGTCCATGAAGGTCTTGAACCTGCCACCCTCCCACCTCAAGCTTTGGAGTGGTTGGGATTAGAGGCCCACACCGCCAAACCCAACTGGAAAGTCCACTCTTGATTGTAATCATCCTCTGTGCACTGATGACCCAATATATACATCTGAAGTCCTCAGCATCGCCTGTCCTCCAAACAAGCTCACAACCTCCGTTGTGTAAGTTCTAGCCTTGCTCCTTTCTTCCTTACATTGATTAGAGCAATCAGGGGCTAGGAAATGATCCGGTGAGTAAAGTATTTGCCATATAACCAACAGGTCCAGGGTTCAGATCTCCAGTATCCTCAGGAATGCTGGGCTAACTTGATGGCCTACCTATGAGCCAATCACTCGTGAAGTGGAGACAGGATTCCCAAAGCCAGCTAGCTAGTTAGTCTAGCAAAATCCGTGAGCTCTGACTTTATATATTGAGACTCTACCTCAGTACACATGGTGGAGAGTGATCAAGGAGAGCACTTGCATCCACCTCTGGCCTACACACACACACACACACACACATACACACACACACACACACACACACACACACACACACAGGCACGCCACATACTCATGCATACAAAATAAATGACTAGGTCCATCTAGCTTTCTGGATGAGGAGACATCGCTCTCTGGATCCATCTTTTCAAAATGCTGTGGATGCCCTCCTCTGTTTACTCTTCCTGTCGCTACTCTTGTTCAGAACTTCGTAATACTTCCCTTTTAAACTCTTGCTGTCTTGCTTTAAGTGTTTCACCTTTATTCCTTCCACCCAACAACTGACTATCTGATGGCTTTTATAGTCTGCTCTACCTTTAGGCCCTGAATATTCCCCATCTTCCAGTCATCTAGAAACTAAAGTTCATATCCTTGGGGGGGGCCGGGTATTCAAGATCACCAAGCTGGCTCCAGGGGACCCCTGGCCTCATCTTGAATGGTATGCCCAGTTCCCTAGGCTTCGTCCGCAGGCTGAGAGGTAAGTCATACCCTCATGCTTACCTCACAGAGCAGGTAGCTGAGGTTTGTCTGCGCCACACTGCTTCCTCCAATCACTCTGACTCCAACCAGAATGAATGAATTCCCTGTGGGTTCCCATTCCAGGCCGTATTAGTCATTTAAAGAAGGTGTCTCCTTGGCTTGCTAAAGTGAGGCTCTGCCTTCCCCGTTGCAAATCTCGTAGCCAGCACTCAGGTGGAAGTAGATGGCAAGGCAGTGTGGTACACCTGAGGTACTCTGTACTGGCTACTTTCCCTTTATTCTGAGACACAAGCACAGCAAATGTTGGGAGTTTGTAGATATGTATCTGCATATCAAGAGACAGAGACAGAGAGCAAGAGCCTACATATAGCAAGGAGAGGAGGCTCTTTCCTCTGCACCTAGCCACACCGCATTCGGAAAAGGACTGAAAGCGGCCATGCTAAAACCCCATCTCTTGTTTGCATAAAGACCCAGGACAGAAGGAAGGCAAAGCACGTTGGCCCAGAGTCATTAAAAAAATTGTTTTAAGTCCCTCAACGTGTCTTGGTGAGCTAGGTTGAAAAGCATTATTCAGTATTAAGCAGGAAGCTACATCAGGCTATCCCATCTAAGTCTCTCCCATTGACAAAGAGAGCAGGAGCTTCAAAGCATCATTTGTGAAGGAAGTACCACTTATTAGAAGCATAGCCAGGTGGTAGTCTGTTTCTTCCAGCTCTTGGGTTCTTGCCACTCCTGGCTTTTCCTGGAGTTTTTGGGAATGTAGCATGCTAATCACACATGCCCCAAAGGCTGATGTAAGATGGGCTGTTGTGGACCTGGAGGGAGACATCAGGAGTTCTTCTGGTGGCCCTCATCCTTGCCCCCTTAGTAACACAGCAAGCTCTGGGGCCAAGCTAGAAGTCATGCTTTTCAAATAAGTGGATGTCACAGAACGAAAAAAAAAAAAAAAAAAAAAGGAATGGCCACTCTGTGGGGCTCCAGAATCAGGATCTGAAATGCCTTTCAGGCTGAAACACCAGGTTAAAAGGAAAGAGATGAAACCTAATGGGGATAAATGGAAAGCCTTGCACTGAGTTACCAAAAAATCGATGCTGTAAGCACCAACTCGGGAGAGCCAGCCCTGATGGAAGTTTGGATGGGAAAGGCTTGAAATGTTTGTGAGAGGATCTTAGGTCCTCTGCGCTGCTAAGGCAGCCACAGTCAGGTACACAGTTCATTCTTGGGCTGAATGGATAAAATTAAGAATCAAAAACAACAATAACAACACACACACAGAGGAATCTAAGAACGTTCAATGCTTCCTGTCCAGTGCACCAAGCAGAAAGCAGGGGACTCCAGCTTTAGGAGTGAGGGACTTGAACAAACTGACTGTTTAAAGCCTGGTACTCAGGATGGCAGGGATCTTGAGATGCCATCTCATGAGAAACAAATACTTCAGGAAGCAGAAGCCCTGACTCTGAAAAGAGTAAAGAATTCTAAAGATAATTAGTATGTGATGGGGAGGGTGCTAGCTTCATAGGCTTCAGAGGACAGAACTTAGGAGTCGGTAAGATAGCAGACTTGGGTACCAGGATGGGAGTACATATCCACAAAGTCCTCTGACCCAGCAGCCCACCCATGTAGGTCACCAGTATAACTACTGGCTTCTAGTTTTGGTTCCATATTCACAGCAACCAGGCCTCTATACTTGTGTGTATGAGAGCATGTGTACACCTTCACAAGCATGCACACGGGTGTGCGAAGGCCAGGGGTCATTTCTCAGGAGCACCAAGGAGATTTTGTTGAGTCTCACTCCCACTTTTTTTTTTTTTCAGATTAAGTCTCTTATGAGACTCAGGGACTTGCCAGAACCAATAGCAGCTGTTTGGTTTTGGTTTTTGGTTTTTGCTAAATATATATGTGCTGGGGTTCCAAATTCAGCTGCTCATTTGCATGGCAGACACCTCACTGAGCTGTCTGTCCAGTCCCTCTCTGTGTATATAAACCCCTGGTAGTCAGCTCTTGCTTTAAATCCTAACCAGCATCTAGTTATGCCATCTAGCTGGTCGGATGTTCCCAATGCTCAGTGCGTTCAGGGAATGGAGGAGAAAAATGCAGCAAAAGTTACCTTCCCCTTACTAGGTCCAGAGAAAACCCACTTTGGATTTTTTTTTTAATGCCGAGTAGAGCCATGAAGGCAGACACGGATGGAAACTGTTGACTTTCTGCTCAGCCACAGGAGAGTCATCTCAGACAAAAGAGACTGATGATGTAGCAGGGGCAGGAGGGAAGCAGAGCTCACAGTCTAGGGAGGAGGGGAGCCAGACAGGAAGGAGCCTGCTCAGGGGCTCCCCATTGGCCCCCTTGCCTTGGGGAGAGACCCGCCACGTGGTCCCTCCACAGCACACCTTAATGTCTTCACACTCGCACAGGCCCGGCTCTCCAGTGGAAACGGACTTATTTATTTTCAATAGAGACCATTTGAGGTAGTTGTGTTTTCAAAGGCTGATGTGCTCCTGAGTACTTTTCATTCTCGTGGGTTGTTTTTTTTTTTAACCCTTTCTGAGTAGTGATGTTGAACAGCAGGGTGCTCCCCTGCCTGTTCACTGCAACTGGCCACCTACTAAGGGTAGATACCACTTCCATCTCAGAGAGGGGGCATCATGGGAGATAAAAGTGATGGGCAGAGCACCCTGGGGACAAGAGAAGAGAGGACAAATGGTCTCCCTAGTCCCTCCCATTCGCCTCTTCCTGAACACACAGTGTGGAAGTGGTTGTGGCTTTTAAACAACTTACGCACACTTGTCGTCCAAGATAAAATGTTATTAAGATTAAATGCCGAACAGGGAACAGATCCGACTTCCCACTGTCATATTTCAGCTCTGATGAGTGATTGTATTTCGGTAGCCCCAGCTCCTAAGCAGGGAAACAGCATTATTATCATTAATAAGCCCATAATGGGGAAGAGAAATTACAAACACTTCTGCAACAAGCGGCCCTGCAATGTTAATATTTTATGAGCACACAGAGAAATCTGCAACTGAATGTAAATGGCAGAATTATACGTAACCATAATGTAAACACGCATAATTGGGCTGAGTTGAAGGGAGGGGGGGAGGCTGGTGATGATGGGCTGAGGTGGATCCCCCAGATGAAAAAAACGGCAGCGCTCAGGGGCACCCCCATCACCCAGACTCATCTCTTTCCATCTCTTGTTTCTGTGTGGTGGCCCCATCTTCCCAGACCCCGTAGGCAGGGAAGCTGCCCATTTGGGTCCATACGTCATATGTCACCCTTGATGTTGGAACTTTAGACAGATAATTATAATCCTAAATGTCATTTCCTGGGGGCTTTCAGGTCTGTTCGTGTGGGTTTCCTTCTGCTTAAAATGTAGTCTGTGTGTCTGCAGAACCCCGTCTTCTACTCCCCCAGCCACGGCCGACTGTTCAGTACACGTTATCCTGTGTTTTTGGTGGGTGGTTTTGGTTTTGGTTTTGAGATTTTTTTTTTCTTTTTTTGCTACCTTTGCTTCAAAGCAACTGTCTGATGGAGATCCAACTAGCTAGAGAGATTCCCTAATTGAAGCAGAGTAGGGGCCAGAACCCCAACTCTAGACCCCCTTTTCTTCCAGAGAAGGAATCCCTGGGGAATACAGGAGAATCAAACTGGGATTCAAAGGAGCGATGTGTCCGCCCTGCCCCATGGACCAGTCTCCTGCCTTGCAGAACGCTTCAAAACGTAGCTGGGAGATGACAGGCCTCGCACAAATCACAAAATTCTACTCCTTCAGAAAAAAAAAATGGAGCTGAGTAGGTGTTTTCTACCATCCCACCTAGCTCTGAAACCCAGAAGTGAGCTGTCCTCAGAGCGATCCTGCTGCCCACTGCAAGCCCCTACCCAGGTGATGGGGAAAAGCCAGAAGGAGCAGCCGAGGCCTGAGGTCACTTCCAAGGGGTTGCATCATAGCCTTTAAACTTGCCAGAGCCTGGACCTGCTTGTGCCTGTGTCTGTACACAGTGGGATCAGCACAGGATTTGGTCTGTCACAGGGACAGGAGCCACAGTGCCCAGCCATGCCTGACTCACACTGAGAACCCAGGAAACGCTGTGAACACAGGACTGAGAATTGGTTTGTAACGTAGTTAATGAACAGAAACAGCTCTCCTCCTCTTTATATTGCCTTGGGTTTTTATTTTTTTTCAATATGGTCTGCAGTTTCAAACCCTATCTACAGAGGACCTACTAGGTGTGAGCACCGCACTGCTGACTTTAGGAAAGACGAAACTACATCAGCCTGGAAGCCGTCTCTCTTCCCTGCCACTTCCTCGCCCTCGCCTCCCCAATTTCCCTGCTCCCCTGCTCCTGTTCATTATTTCTCTCTGCAGTTATGTTATTATTGGCCTTGGTAAAGAGTTTCAGGGGTGTCGTTTGTCTGAGCAACATTATGCAGAATTAAGTTCCAGGGTAATTTCTGATGCAAATACCTGTCCTCCAGGAGAATGCGAATTAAGCCTGCTGGTCTCTGCTCGACAGAGGCAGTGCAATGTGAAGCTAGGCTGCCAGCAGCCAGGGAATCTGGGGGGCAGCAGCGGGGGGTGGGGTGGGTGGGGAGCCAGGACACACCACTCCGGCCCTTCCTAAGCAGCTCATAGAAGCTTCAAAGTAGAGAGACCTGAACAGTCAGCTCCTCCATCCTCCATCCTCTAATTCCCCACCATACTGAGGATGGCTGCCCTGTACCCCTTACCCTAGAAATGCTCCCCAGAAGATCTCTCATAAGCTGCTAGTAGAAAGGCATTCTCTCTCTCTCTCTCTCTCTCTCTCTCTCTCTCTCTCTCTCTCTCTCTCTCTCTCTCTCTCTCTCTCTCTCATACATGTGGGTGTCATTCCTCCTTGTCCTCCAGGCAGCCACCTGTCTCTGCCTCCTCAGTGCTCCTCTTTTACATGGGTGCTGGGGATAGAACTCTGGTCCTTATGCTTGGATGCAAGCACTTAGCTTGCCAGGCTGTCTTTCCTCTTCAGAAAGGTTTTCTTTACAGCAGACCCAGCGTTTCTTGCTACCAGTTTAGTGGGCTTCGGATGCACACTTTTCAGGTTTCAGAGCGTTGTCAAATCATGTGAGAGAGTGGATTGGGAGACCTTCGAACCCGCAGGACACATTTTTTAACCTGCATTTTAAAATGCATAAAGCTGCATTTTAGCCAGGTCCCAGGTAGTGCTGTCCCAGGGAGCACCCTGCATCAACTGAGATGCAGAGAGGGAAGAACCCTAAAAACAAAAGGCAAACAGCCCTGCCTACTGGAGTTTTTGGTATGGGTCTTTTCAGCGTTTCAGTCTACAGATCTTGGGCAGTCAAGGATAGCTAAGAATGTGGCCCTACACAAACTGATAAACTTAAAAAATATATGAAAGGGTTTCTCGTTTTTATAATAATTATTATTGCTTCCTTTTTCTTAACTCAATGGCATGGCTCTGGAATTTTGTGGCTGATGACTTCCTCTCACAGTGTCAAGGTTGGACAAGCCTAAACTTAAGTGTCTTTACTGAGAGCTGGTCCTTTCCCTAGGAAATCTCTGAGGCTTCATTTGTGAAGTTAGAGGCCCGAGACCTCTGTGTCCGGCTGTCCTGTCCTGAGGTCGCTTCTGGAAATGGAAGCTCCAGGATAGCAGGAGCACAGAGACCTTCTGGCCCTGCTATTTCCTGAGCCATGAGGAATATGTGTTGCTCCAGAGCTAGGGTCAGTAGCTCTCTCCCACTCAGGGCCCCAGAGCCCACTGCTTCTTTAGGGCCAGTGTCCTACCTGGAAGCCCATCTGAAAGGATTCCTTTACCTCCAGGGAGAGTTTGGAGGCTTCCAGCAGAGAAAAGTGGATCCCCTACCTGGCCGAGTTGCTCTTGGCTTCTGAGAAAATCAGGATGATCTGTGTAACCCTGGGTGTCATCTAGGACATTCTAGAAGAGTCTAGAACGAGCTTCTGTTGCATTCTGTATCAGTCCTCTAGGGCAGAGAAGGCAAATGTGCACTGAGTGCCCTTCCCCTGCAGATACAAGGCAATGTTCGGGAACTTGCCTGAAGTCTGGCAGGTTGTCTCAGGTGAAACCCAGCTGAAGCCCTATCCCTTACCTCTGGGAAGCTGGTTTGCTTCCTGATGCCCTTAAAAATGGGGCTGTGGGTGGGAGATGGGAGAAAACGGGAAGGGGGGGACGGACGATGTTCTGTGGAGCTCAAGAGACAGAAGCAAACACTCTTGTGCCTTCCTCTAACTCCTGTCCTGCTTGGGCTTAGAACCCATGTTGGAAAGGCCAGGCTTGGCCTGTATCAGACAACAGAACAGACTTCTTGTGGTCCCTGCTTGGAGGTGAAAGGGATGTATCTTTTGGACCTACCCAAGTGCCTGCCTTAATGGTTCCCGGGAGCAAGCAGCCATGCCCCTGCCTGCTCTGTCCCTCAGGGTTGGCATCTCTGCAGCGGTTTTACGCTCCAGGGTCTCTGAGTCATTCTTTTCTCGCATGTTATGGCTGCTCCTGCTGCAGATCCATCCTCACCTCCCACCCCTTCTCCGGTGCGGGCTTCCTCTCCCCGCATGCCACTCCCTCCTCCACAGCTGTCACAGAGAAGGGGAGCAGGTCACAGCCCGCGCTCAGAGCTGCCTATGCAGCCACCTTTAGACCCCCTTGTGCCCTGGACCTTGAGGCCTGTCCAGCCATAGTCTGACAACAGTGGTCATATCAGAGGTCTGAGCCATCTGGCCATTTTCTCCTGATGTCCCTGGGGCCCTTTGTGTAAGGACATGGTGAACCTGCCATCAAGAATCTGCCCCCAGTGGTCTTGTTAATAATTCATACTTTCAATGTCTCCTTACCTATAGCCCTAAAGATTGTACTATAGCTAAGCTTGCTTTATTTCCTCGTGTTTTTCAGTGGGATGTTGTTAACTTCCTAGGGCTTCGAGAGTGTTCTGTATACTGCATATCACTATACAGTAGATACGCAACAAATGAGTGACGGTTAAGCTGGGAGTGTGACTTAGTGGTCAAGTACTTGCCTGGTATGCAGAAGGCCCTGGATTTGAGTCCCAGCGGGGGTGGGGTGGGGGTGAGACAGACAGACAGACAGAGACAGAAAGACAGAAACAGACAGACAGAGACAAACAGAAAGCAATGCAGGAAAGCTGGGGAATCAAATATAAATCCAAATCTGAACCCCGTTGCCTCCTGCCTTCTACCTCCTACTTTAGTTCCTGTAGTTGTCAGTTTGGCTTTCCTCCTGCCCCTCTGTCCCCCACCCCTCTCTCTCCTCTTCCTCCCTCCTCCCCCCCCAGCTCCCTCCCCTCCTCTCCAGCTCCATCACATCAGCCCACTTTCTGAACAGCTCCTACCCACTAGGTCTGCGGCTTCTGGAGAGGGATGTAAAACACTGCCCACAGCCACTGATCCTCTCACAGCTGGGTCCTCAAAGAGCAGAAGTGCAGCAGGGCCCACTGGGTCACTGGCCTCTCTCCCACGCGGTGCCCCAAATACCAGCTTTTGAGACACAGAGTAAAGACTCTTTAGAAGCATTGAGCCAAACAAACAAGCTGTCCTCCTCAGGGTATCACCCTGGTGCCACTTGTAGAGGGCGTGGTAGATAAGAACACTCCCCATGCCCCACCCCCCACCCCGACCCCCCCTACTCCTGCCCCAGTCCTGACCACTGTGTTAGATTTCAGAGTCCCTGGCATCCCCGGGGACAGGTCTGTTGCTCTCCCCTACTCCCAGGCTTATGTCTACCTCTTTGAAGCCGAACCATATCCCACTCTGGTACCCTAGGAAAGCAAACTACAGACCTGTTAAGAGCTGTTTACAACTGAGTATGGCTAGGTTGGTCACAATCAGTTGAAAGAGAACTTTGTTTAATGAGGGAGGCGGGGAGTGTAGACTGAGGCCCGAGGGTGGGGAAGACTAATGGACCAATGTTAGCTGCACAGAGAAGGCAGGGCTCCACTTTCAGCTCTGCTTCTGCTGTGATGGGGCCAGCTGCCTGCTGTGCAGAGGTTGGATCTGGCAGTACCACCCCCCTGCCCCCCTCCCTCGCACCTGTGCTGTAAACTACTTACACCTGATGCTTACAAGGGCAGTGTGCAGGGGCTGGATGGCAACTTGAGAAACGTTCTCTAGTCACTGAGCCTAAACAAATGATGCCTTCCCCTGCAGGTCCCCTAGTCAGGTGAGGCTCAGAGCTCTTGACCCATGGAGGGCTTTAGGCAAGCTGGGATCCTTGGTGGGGAGGGAGCCAGGACCTCGCATCAGCTCAGCCCTCCTGTCCCACTTTTCCCACATCCTGGTCGTGAGGAACTGGATCCACCTCTGGGTGCAGAAGAATGAGGACAGCTGCAGATGGGGTCCTCAGCTGCAAGTCCCCCGTGGAGCAAGGCCACAGCCCATCTTCAAGGCTTCCGGCCCTGCGTTCTAAGCATAAGAGCTCAGGGCTGTACCTGCTACTTGTCCACTGCCATTGCCCTAAGGGCAGACAGCACAACTCTGCAGGAAATCACAGCGACCTCCACAGATAATAGGACTTTGAGACACTGAAGACCTCTTTGAACCTAAAGCTTGCCTAGTCATACCCTTGGGAGCCGGCAGGGCAAGCCTGAAAGTAAGGGATGGCTCGGAGAGATTGAGTTACCACCCACAGCCAATAGGAGGCAGACTATAGGAGTTTGGGGCTCCAGCAGGCAAACTGCCATCCTCTTAGCTAACAGGCCTTTCATTTCACCAAGGTCTTGTTAGCTGAGGACATAGAGACCCCAGGGGTGCCTGCACCCATCTTTGTCTCCAAGTGGGTCTCCATCAGACCTTTTTTTTTTTTTCCTAACCTGAGCAGAGACAGTAAGGCCAGGGGATAGGTTGAGGAATAGAGAAAGTAGCCTGGGTTCTAGACCCAGCCATTAATTTCCAATGAGACCTTAAATGAGTGACATAATCTCCCTTGAACCTCACTTTCCTCATCCCAGCAGGTCTCTGAGATAGATTCCCTTAGTCTAAAAAAAAAAAAATCTTGGCTCCTACAATGTCCTTTACATCTGGTGGTATGCATGTCACCTACTATATGACCACACATCTGTCTTGAAAAGCTTCAAGAAGCCCATAGATATCCTTAGGCCCCTCAGTAGACCTGACTGGGGTTTGCTTCAACATGGACCCCCCCCCCTTACCTGCTGGGCCTCTGGGCATTGGCTGCAGAAACTGCTGCTCCGTGAGGCACCTGGGAGTTTGAGGCCAGCCTGGTCTACAAAAGTAACTCCAGGACAACCAGGGCTACACAGAGAAACCCTGTCTCGGAAAAAAAAAAAAAACCACTAAAAAAACAAAACAAACAAACAAACAAAAAACCATGAGGCACCTGGGCTTCTTCCACAGTCTGCTCACGTCACTTTGGCAACAACGCACAGCCCCATCCTTTGTTTAAAGATCTGAGTGCTCAGGTAGCCCCAGCAATTGCCCCTCATTTCCCATGCATCCTCAAGTCACACCGCTACCCTTCACTTTTACATTACACTCGACAGCGCAGCGTCGACATATCTTATCAGCACAGAGAAACTAGCACAAAACGGAAAGGGACAACTCCTTCCAAACCTGATCTTTTCTTAATGAAACTCTCTCTCTCTCTCTCTCTCTCTCTCTCTCTCTCTCTCTCTCTCTCTCTCTCTCTCTGGTAATGAAATGTGTGAACAGTTTGTTCTCAGCTAAAAACAAGCACTGATGGGTTTCATGCCTCTTTGTGTGGGAGGGAGGGGTGGCTCTGAGTGAGGCACTGGCTGGCAGTGGAGCCGGCTGCCTTGAGAGGTGAGATGAGGAGGATGAGGGAGGCAGGAAAGATCTACAGGCACCACCCCCTGTGCAATCTGCTCTTCTTTCGTTCTCCCTGTGTGTGTGGACCCTGCTGCTGGCCTTTGATCAGAGAGAGAACAAGCGTGGGGAATTGGGGGAGCTCAGGCACCCTTAGGAAGAGCATTAGTACATAGGCAGGTGAAGAGAAAGGGTTTGGACGTGTGGGATGCCCGTAATAGGGAATACCGTCCTCAGCATCTTGACTCCTCACTTTCATCCCCAAGGAAGGAGGACGGGACCATTGGTACATGTGTCGTCTGCTTCTGTCTGCTGGGGAAGGAGGACGGGACCATTGGTACATGTGTCATCTGCTTCTGTCTGCGCCCATGAGTGTGCATGAGTACCCACTCTGCCATCTCCTTTAAAGCCAGGATTAGGGGCCTCGTTTGGGGTGAATGGTAATAGAATGAAATCAGCCAGCACTGAATGCCCACTAGGAGTCAAAATCAGCTAACACTGAACCCCCTGGGAGTCAAGTGCGGCAGATAACCGCTGTTTTCCCCACATGAAAGCAGTGTTGAGTGACCCGCCAGGGGCCTCACAGACTAAGCGGCAGACCCAGGATAGAAACCTAGGAAGTTTCTAGAGATATACCCTTAAGCCCTGTGTTTAAACGGACTAGAAAGCTTCCTCTGGCTGTTGGCTGTGTGGTCCCAAGGTAATCTATCATTCACCTCTCTGAGCATCCGTGAACTTGCAGAGTTGATCGGCATGTGTCTGCCACTGTGCTCTGCCCTGGACGGATAGGCTCCACACTCCCCAGGAGCCAGCAGGGTGCCTAGCACCCTGAAAGCCTTTTGCTCTTTTCCCACTTGGAAGCCCTTGGTGTTCCCAGGGATCAGCCATGCTCAGGCCACTGTACCAGTGTCCTTGTTGCTCAGTTACAGACACTCCCTCATCTCTCACGCCACCATACCACATGTCACTGCAAGTGTCTTCACAGGTTGCCTCCAATTCTCGTTAGAGTGGGGTACGATCCAAACTACAAAGAAAGGTGTCTGGCCATGGAAGCAGTACTAGCCTCCTGGCTCCTAGGGGGATTTTGTTAGCTGCTTTCATCTGTCCCCATTTGTCCCTGTCAATCCCAACCAATCATAGGACTAGTGCAAGCGAGTGACTGAATACATGAATGGGTGAGCTGGCCGGGAAGGAGGCGAGTTCTCAGCAGAAGGCTAAGGGACACTGTGGTAAGGTGGAGAGTGGCAGATATGGTCTAATTTCTGCCCTAGCTATTTATGTGGTCCCAGACAAGTCACCCTGGTTCTTGGGGTCCGCTTCCTCTTCAGTAGAATAAGAAAAGAGAACCAGCTTAAGACCAGGAAGTTTCTCCCCTGTCTTCTCCAGCCAGTATCCCTGAGAAGGTCGGTGTGCCTGTTGTTCCTGTCACTCCTGGGCTCAGGGTCATGGGTCACATTCTCCACACTACATAGTGATTTGGGGTGCCAAGAGTCACAGAGCTGGCTGGGGGGGTGGAGGGTGGGGGAGGGGTGCATTCTGCTTATTGTCTTAGGGCTAGGAGTTGACCCTGTCAGCTGTCCCTGTCTGAGAGCAAACCCTCCCTCAGCTGTGCCATATGGCTGGAGGTGAGGTCAAGGTTGAAGGACATCCTGTAGGCCTGCCATCTAGTAGGCCCCGTAGAAGACACTGGTCTTCTCCATGGAATGTAGGAACGCTTTCCACCTGTTTCTCTTCAGAGACTTGACTGCAGCCGAAAATCCGGTCCGCGTTGGCCAAAGTCTTATATCGCCTCCACCCTGCATGGGGCTTGAGGTTTCTTTCTCATCCATTCCATCTTGAAAAGGGAGATAGGGGAAAGACAGACGGCATGGGGGTGGGGGGGTGGGGGGGCTCGAAGGAACAGGGATCCCAGCATGTGGTGGCTGCAACCAGGAAATCCTAAAGTTCAAGTTCAAGGCTGCAGCAGGTGGGAAGAGGAAAGGTGCCCTGTGGGAAGAGGGGCGGGTGTCTGAGAAGTATCAGCTAGCAGATGGCCTCAGATGCCAGCCCAAGGGCATACCTCATGCTTCTCTCACCAGGGCACTGCTAGCATTTGAGTGAAAAGACTCTTTGTCCTGCTGGGATGCCCTGATACCTGACAGGGTGCTAAAGATCTCTGGTACCCAGGCACCCTACCTCTGTGATAACCAACCTCTCCCCTTTCCTAGCAGCTCGTAAAGGAAGGGGGGGGCCACCTTTATGGAAGTGATAGAGGCCACTGAAGGACAAAGCAGGAACGACAGGGTCAAATGTTAGCTTCAGAGAGCTCGCACCATGCTGGAGTAGGGATACCAGGCAGGCTGGCAGCAGGGTAGCCAGTTAGAAGCTTAAATAATGATCTTCATCTGTGGTAATATTAATAGAAGAGGCTTCTGGTGGCTGGAGGATTTTATGTGGATGTTTGTGATTCTGCCCAGTGTCTCGGAAGGGACTCCCGAGGAGGCAAGAATGAAAAAGTCCAAGATTAATTTATTAAATTAATTAAACAGTCCCTGCTAATGATGTCCTCACGTGGGTTTTCTGTGGAGTTTTTTTTTAAAGTGGGGAGCAGGCGAGATGCCATAACTAGGATTGGGGGGTAGGTAGGGGGTAGGAGGCAACGGAGGAGAAGGCAGTCTCTGAGTAGCTAGCTCGACTTTGCAAATTAAAAATGGAAATTCAGTAAAGGCCTGGCGTGTCAAGAGATGTTTTGTTCAAATCTGAAATCCTGAAGCATGTCCAGAGGGACCCATCTTGTCTTTGCCAGAGAGAGGGAGAGAGAGAGAGAGAGAGAGAGAGAGAGAGAGAGAGAGAGAGAGAGAGAGGAGAGAGAGAGATGCAGCTAGGCTTCCCCAGATTAGGCAGGACTTCAATACCCTGTGGTAAAATAGGGACACCTTAAAGGAGGTGGGGCAGGCTATGGAGTGTGGATTTTGATTTATTGGGTTCTTTGGAGGCTGTATACACCTAAAACTTCCAGGGATGCTGATGTGGCCCCAAGGATCATACTATATGAGTGACAAGATGACCAAGCTTTGTTAGATTCTCCTAGGTCCATCCATTTGTGGGGGTGGGGGTGGGGGTGGGGAAGGATTAAAGGGAGTTGGCAAGCTTGGTGGATATGGGAGGGAGAGAAAAAGGTGGGTGCGTACCCACAAGTGTTTACTCCTATGATTCAGAGAGCTGTGGGATTCTTGGTCTACAAAACACAGGGTGAAATCCAGGACCAGAAGGAGGGAAGAAGGTGGCCTTGGTGGCCTGTAATGCCAGCTACTTGGGAGTCTGAGGCAGGAGGATTACAATTTAAGGTCTGTAGAATGAGTTCAAGATCAGCCTGGGCAATTTAGTGAGGCGTCACGTCAGAATAAAAAGTTAAAAGACGTCTAGGGGTCTGGATGAGTGGCAGAGAGCCGGGGAGTCCATATCCAAACAGAAAATGATGGAAGAATAGAGATAGGAAGAGGAGGATGAAGGGCAAATGGGAGAGTAAGAAGAGCGCAGGCTCTCTCTGAGGGGTCATTTGGGAACAGTCCCCTCCTCTCCCTGTATGTGACTCACCACTTGCTGGGCTTCAGTGTCCCTCCATTTACCCTAGATTTTCACTGCAGCTATCACAATGGAATCTAGCTCTGTAGAGGAGGGGAGTCTCCAGAGGACCACCCCATTAAGGGATAATTAGGCTGTCTGACCTGTCAAACCCTCCCAAAATGGCCTGTGCAGTCTGGCCCTGGCAAGGCAGAGGACATTCAGGAAGCCTGGCCTGAGAGGCTGACCTCACCAGCCCTGGTGGCTTAGTAGCCCACTGTGGAATGAGAAGGTCAGACTCCTCTGACCCAGCTGTCCAGAGAGCATGGAAAGACTGCTGTGCAGGTGGGCAGGACTCCCTATGCAATGTCCCCACATGTATGTTCCCACATGTGCCCACACAACTTGAACCCTACCTCTGGTGCTTATCTGCAGAAAGACCAGAGTGGGCAATCCCTTGGCGCCTCTAAGATCACCCCACTAATAGAAAGAGGAAGACCTTTCTCATCTCCTAGTGCTATGGAATCTACGAGAAGGGAGTGGACATACCACTGCACAAGGCACAGGGCAGTGAAGACTTCAGCTGTACCTCACTAGTTTCCCATGAGAGTGTGACCCGGAAACACTTTGGTACCCTGCCCTCATCCCTTCCTGCCTGCTGTGCCCCCAGCCACACTTCTGACAAGGCTCCTTAGTGTTTCTGTTCATACTCTTTTAGTAGGAAAATCGACTTGCTAGCTCAAAACACTCCCAACCCCCCACCTTCATCCGAAATGAAAGCCAGTCTTTGCTTGTCAGGCACCGCCTGGCCCAACTCTCTGTGGCTTTGTCTCCCGCTACTTCTCCCATCCAGATTCAGTGGACTAGAACATTCCATTATCCCCGAACATGCCACTTGTGTCAGCTTCAGTCCTTCAGAGCAGCTGTTCCCGCTTGCCGGGTTGTTTTCCCTCTGATATCTGCATGGATCCCTTCAGGACTCTTCAGAAACCTTTCCCCCTGAGCCTCTACCCGTGATCATGCCCCCATTTTCTCTGCTCAACCTGTACCCTTCCTTCGTGGGTAAGCATCGTCCCCGTGCAGCATTTTTTCACCTACTGCACATGCCAAGAAGACAGATGCTTTGTCCGGTCTATTTCCTGCTAGACTCTGTAGGCTCCAAACACTTCCTGCACATAGTTGGTGCCCTGTGTCTGTTCACAGACCGCAGTCTAAACGTCAATCAAAAGCTTGGCCTGCGACAAGCTTTCTCTTTCCTGTCACCCGCGATCTGGGGCACACCTAGATGGATAATTACAATGAGAAAAGAAGGATGGTCCTTTTGCCTAGTCCTGGCTTTAACATACCCAGCCTACTCCAAACCAGGGTGGCAGGTTGTGAAAGAAAGAGCTGAAGGATCATCCAATTAGCTGCTGCCACTGTAGGTCACACCTCATCGCCACCTTCACCTCCCTTCTCTGGGCCCTCTGACCTTCACCATTATGGGCAGTGGCCTTTTTGGCAGCCTCCTGAGTACTGGCTTAGGACACATTACAGCTCCTCTGTTAGGCACCGAAAGCAGCATCATTTGAGAGAGAACTGCTCATCGGAGGGGCAGGAAAGCCCCATGGACAAACATAGCATCTGGGCAAAGGCTGCCAACTCTCCTCCCGACTCCAGGGCTCATCACCACAGTGATCTTCGGCAAGTCCCCTTTCTTCTCTCTGCTCAGTTACCTTCTCCACAAACTGTAATACATTCAGTGATTGGTTAGCGGGATACGTAAATGAGCTGGTGCATGAAAGGCTTAGAACAGGCAGGCCTGTGTGTAGGAGATGTTCTGCAAACGTGAGCCATTGTCATCCTCCCTGTTGCCTCCATAGCGTCTCCTTCCCCCAACTTCCTCACTGCCTTGGCAATCCAAGTTCACCATTAGTCTCTGCCCTTCTGTCCTGGAACTATACCTTGGTCTTCTGCCCAATCTTAGGGCCTCCCTGGATCATGGTGGACTGCGGATGGGGTTCGTTCTGCAAATATAAGCAGGGACCCACAAGAATGGCCCAGTCTCTGCAGAGGTCCTCACTCTGCCATCCTAGCATGTCTCTTTACCTAGCTAGAGATGCGATGGCCCCTGGTTTTCCTGATGGTCCTTTTTATCTCATGACTACACCTTTCAGAACTCAGAGGCCTTTATCTGCTGGGAGTCTCAGCTTGTTTTTGTTTGTTTGTTTGTTTGTTTGTTTGTTTGTTTGTTTTTTGACCCTATGGACATCCTGCCATACCAAGCTAGGGAAACAAAAGAAGAAGGTTAGAACATCTTCTGGTCCATACCTACCTTGTGGAGTAAGAAATCAAGACCCTCTTCATGCCCTTGCCCCATTCTAGGGTCTCTCTGGATCATGGTGGGCTGCAAATAAAATGCTAGGTAGATAAAATGAGAGACCCATAGCCCTCCATGAGTCAGGACTTATGGGCTCCAGGTCACCACCCCAGCATGACAGCCCTGGGGACACCAGCAGCAATCCTATTCTTGTAGTCTCCTCGTGTGTCTCTGCCACCCTCTAGGCTTGGCCCTACCCTCTTGGAAGCCTGTGGCTCTGTGTGCTGCCTCCCTGGGAAGCTGAGTCCAGCCCCTGACTTCGGTTCTGTGAAATGAGGCTCCAGCTCATGCTGTTTATTGAGAAAAAAATCTCAGCTGAGCATCCCTGGGCAATGAAGATGGACTGCTCCAGGTCTTCCTAGTCACCTGTGACCAAGGCTGCCTGGGAGGCAGCTGGAAGCTCCCAATTGGTCGTGACAAGGACAAGAGCTGCCTTGTAGCACACCTGCCTCAGTGCAGCAGTGGGAATGGCCACCCTGTGTGCACAGGTTGTGAGAGGGCACTTGGAGCTGACATTGGTAACAGGCGGAACGAGGAAGGGAAGGAGAGAGACACAGGCATGCAGACTGACTCTAGCGGCCAGGCGGGTGATAGGAGATGCTTGCAGGAGAGCTGATGCTGTGATGACTTCCCTCGCCACATCTTCCTTAGCAAGATCTCTGCTGCCCTTGTGTGAAGAATAAAGAGAGATCCAGAACTTCTGCCTTGAGACACTTTTCACAAGGGAACCTGGTGGGGCTTGGAAAGGCCTCTCTCTCCCTCCCTCCTTTCCTACCTTCCACGCCCACCTGTAATAAGTTGATGCTTTTTAAATTTCACCAGGGGGAAGTGTTGATAAGGCTGGGATGAAGTGGGCAGCAAAGTGTCTATTGGCCATTCTGGAGTGGCTGTGGATGAGGGTTGAGAGCAGATGCTGGTATGCGGCCTACACACCAAACAGGAGCCATGCCCCCAGATTCTCCTGCTTTGGCCTCCCTGGGGAGTCAGAGGATGAACCCTAAGCGGGTGAACCTCAGGCTGGGATTAGCTCAATTGGAATAGAGCTGGCCTAGCTGTCCCCAGCACTGAATAAACTGGGGCGTGGTAGTACAAGCCTCCAATCCCAGCCCTAGAGAGGCACAGGCAGGATGATGAATTCAAGGTCACTGTCGATTGGCAACCAGTTCAAGGCCAGCCTGAGCTACATGAAAGAGAGCAAGACAGAAACAGGGAGACACAGAAAGATGTTGGCCTCATAGACTGCCCATCCACAGAGTGGAAACCCAGGTGGGCTTCTTCCTCTAACCCAGTCACAGGCCTGAGCCTGAAGACCCCTTGCATGGCTCGTGGGGTAGTAACTGTGGCCCCATTTTTGTGGTCTGTGCGTGCTTTGAGAACAGCATGGTAAAGAGATGGCTGTCGACATGTGTAGTCTGTAGACCCCAAATCCTTCATCTATATGAACCCATTGTCCTCACTACAAACCTCCCGAAGGGGCAGCTTTCATAAAGGGAAACAGAGTTGTCAATAACTTTCCCAAGGTCACACAGCGAAGACTGAGCCCGGGCATCTGGCTCAGACATCTGTTCCCTTGGCCACCTGACCATCTGCCTAAGGAAATACTTGTCCTAGAGAGCATCATGGTGGTTCTGTTCCATCATCATAAATGGCTCTGTAGAGCCTCCCTCCTTGTAGAATGGGGGCATGGCTCAGACATCCTCAGAAAAACTCCAAGCTCCCTAGCTCTGGGTGTGAAGGTTTCACTCTGGAGTCCTCAGGCTGGAGATGGGCTCAGTAGTCTATGACCTCTTGCACCTGGTGAGTCCAGGCCACAAGTAGAAGTGGCCAGAGAGTATAGTGAGGTCCTCATGAGTACAGGCCAACGAAGCTGTTTTGCACACGATGCTGTCCTTGCTTCCTCTAGTGGGCAGCCTTCTGGGTAAAGCTTGCACTATTTTTTGTGTGTGGTGAGTGTTGCAATATTTGTGTGTGCTGGGTGACTAGGGAACCCAATAGCATGAGTGAGTGAGTGCCCAGAGAAGTCAGAGGGACGAAGGTAGAAGTGCTTCGAATAGAGCCTGTTTCTGGGCACCTTCTTCCCAGGCTGGCTTTGAGTGCACGCCTGTGTGAAGGGAAATACAGGCAGAGATAAATAAGGGAAAAGGCTGAGTTCCAGGGCAGCAGAGACGGCTGGGGGAGGAACCAGTGTTCTCTCCCCAGGCAGCTGTCCGGGTTGGAGTGTAATAGTTAATAAAGGCTTATTGTGCGCACACACAGCTGGGGCCAGCAAACAGAGCAAGTCACACACACACACACACACTTCAGGATTGGGGCAGCTTATCTCTCTCCTGCTCCGCCCCTCCCCCTATAGTGATCACAGGCTGATTAAACCAGACTTCCAGGCCATGGATCCAATTAGAGGGGGCGCAGAAGGCTTGGATGCTACCAATGACTGCCCAGAATCATCAAGTAATCCTTAAGCTTTCGGATTTACTTCCCTGGGCTTAGGGCATGTGGTAGGGGGAGAGAGAGGGGGGGGGGAGGGAGGGAGGGAGGGAAGGAGGGAGGGAGAGAAAGAGAGAGAGAGAGAGAGAGAGGATAAGGATGGACCCAGGGGGTGGGGAGAATGCTGAGCAACTAACCCTAACCCAGGGGGTGGGGAGAATGCTGAGCAACAGCCCCTGAGCCCTTGGCACTAAAGGAGGTGGAGAGGTGAGGAAAGCTCACTCTGTCTAGCGAGGCAGAAGAAAGTCCACGAGGCAGGATTCCTTCCTTGGTGGGGGTACTGGAGGTGGGTGGGGTGGCAGGACTGACTCCTCTTCCAGAAGTCCACCCAGAAGCTGGCTCAGGATGGGGTTTATTGTAGACAGAGACAGCGGCCCAGATCTTAGGAAAGTCGGGGGGGGGGGCGGGGAATCCTTCAGACATCATTGCTGTCTGGCTTTGGAATGTATTGATTTTGCTCCTAGACAGTTCGCCTCCCTAATTCCTCTTGGCTTAAGTAAGCAATACAAAACGTGTTTGCCTGTTTTGATCTCGTCTCAGCTGGTGGCAAGGGGCAGGGGCCTCACACTCACGCTGGCTGGAAGAAGGGGCTGGGTTTACAACTTGTCTGCAGAGAGTCCCAGACACACAAGGAAAAGTTAGACAGAGTAGATCCCAGCAAGAAGGTGGGCCTTCCATGAAGACATCCTACTTGATGCTAGGGAACAGAGCCTGTCTCCCATGGCTCCCTTACCCTTTCACTTCCTACTTCTAGACAGAGGTGAACCCAAAGCATCTGTCCCCTTAACTGGCATTAAAAGGGGGGGGGGGTACTTGTTCTGTCTGGGCAGTTGTCACAAAGTTTGTGACACAGCAGTGAAACAACCTGGTTAAGTCTCACAGAGACTGGAATGGCAGACATGTGTACTGTGAACCAATGACAACAAGGATGACGTAGAGGCCAGTGACAAGCAGCCAAACATAACTGCCTGTGTGAGTTGGTCACCCAGGATCCCCCAGGAGGCTCCAGGCTTGTTCTGGTCTCTCTGAGGCCCATTGCACAAAAGGCTCCTGTCGAGCTCTCTGGGTGATCACAGCTCCTTTTCAAACATTCAGTCTTCCTTCTCATTTTGTCATAAGTCAAACCCGGGTGTGGAAAGCCACGTGTGTCTCTGTGGACCATTGTTTATAAAAAAAAAATGCTATGTGTGGGCGCCAAGAAGTGGCACACAGCCCACATGATACAGGCCCCTCTACTATGGGAATGGAATTAGGAGGCCGCAGGTTAGCTGTCATCCTTGCTTCAGCACCAACCTTCTGCTCTGTTCAGTGAGCTGATCCTCACCGGGCCTCTTCATCCTCCAAACTGATGTGGGGTAGGCTGGATGAGGGGCTGCTGAAAATCTGTGATGCTATGAAATGAGACACCTCCCACCACCCACCCCTAACTGTGGCCACCGGGCTTCTGTTTCAACTCTACAAGCTGAGCGTCCCTTTAGACTGACTGTAGATGTAATAGAATTTGTACTTTCTCCAAAATTTAATTACTAGCAGTAAACGATCAATCAATCCATTGATTAACTACTTATTGATCCTCTGCTGACGTGGCTCTGAGACAGTTGGGCTGTACTTGGGAACACAATCCTTTGGTAATTGGCTTATCTTGCTGGGTGCACAGCCTCTGTTAAAAAGGCATTTGGGTCTTGGTAAATGGCTTTTTATCTGAGTCTTTATTTGTCCAATGTTTTATGTGTGCACTGAGTTTAGCAGGTAAGCCACAGTTGGACTCAGCCACTGTAAGCCAGCGCAATGGGACCAGGTAGTTTATTTTCAATTAATTAATTCATTTTTGAGGCAGTCTCACGTAGTAGCCCAGGATGTCTTTAAATTCTCAATGTAGCAGAGGCTGACTTTGATCTTTATCCTCCCGACTCTACTTCCTGAGTGCAGGGATTACAGGCTCTTGCCACCACACCCAGCCAGCTGAGGGTACTCAAGAAGTCACTTCACTTTCTGCTTCAGTGGCCATCCCTTCCCCCACCCCCAACCCCACCCCCCACCCGCCCCACCATAAAACTGAGGTTAAGGCTTCCAGTCTTTAAGGGCTCAAATTCCTTAGCTCTGATTTTAACTCTCTTTTCTACAAACAGTCTCACTTAAAGAGATGGGACATTTGCATATCAAACACTGCTTCAGGCCCAGGCTGTCCAGGCTGGGTCCCTGGGGAAGATGCGGACTAGGTTGGTACTTCGAACTGTTGACATTATGGGCATCTCCTGTGCTGGGCACAGGCCATAGGGAATCGCCCATTCCCGTTCCCAAATGTGCACTTCTGCCAGGGGCCCACATGGATAAACACGGAGAGAGGAATTTAGGCCACAATTCTTCCCTGCCCAAGTCCTCTATGGCACTGCCCCCTCTGCCATGTCTTCACGCCAGGAAAGCAAGATCATTTCACTAAACTGAAAGACTCCTTCCCTGTGCCCCCTTCGTGAGCTCTAGAGAGTGACAGAGCTTGGTCTTGGAATGACTGTGTCAGGCGCAAGTGTCTTTGGAGCAAGTGAATCGGGAACTACGTGCTACCAAGCACAGAGACATGCTTTTCCGTCTGTCCTGCAGTGCAGGCAGGTGTACCTCTGACGGCAGCCTTTCTGTCCTCCTCTGTAGGGTACCCATACCTCCCTCTGCAGGTTGTATCCAAATGTGTCACTCCTTGTTTCAAAATTTACCCAGGGAGTCCACATTCCAGGCCATGATGCTGGACCCGTCTACCACCAGCCTTACTAGCCTCACTCCACCTGCTCTTCTGTCCTGCACACAACCGTTTCTCTGTCCGGAGTGGGGTGAGCATCCCAGTGAATGAATGGGATTAGAGATGAAAGAAAAAGGAGAATTGGGCCGGGCATGGTGGCGCATGCCTTTAATCCCAGCGCTCGAGGGAGGCAGAGGCAGGCGAGTCACTGTGACTTCGAGGCCAGCCTGGTCTACAAACCAAGTCCAGGACAGCCAAAGCTATACAGAGAGACCCCATCTTGAAAAACCAAAAAAAAATAAAAAATAAAAAAGAATTAGGGTACATCCTACACACCTAGAAGCATGAGGTAGGGGTTGGGGAGATAGTTGTGTCAGTAAAGCATGGGTTCCACAAGCATGGGCACCTGAGTCAGAACCCTGTAAAAGCTGGGGAGGCAGAGATCCAGGGGGAAGCCTGGGGCTTACTGGCCAGATGAATGGGTGAGCTCCAGGTTCATCGAGAGACCCTGTCTCAAAGGCAATAGTGGAGGCCTTGTGATATGGCGTAGTGGGTAAAGGCGCTTGCTACCAGGGCCTGGCAATCTGAGTCCAGTGGCCAGGATCCACATGACGGAAGGAGAGAACCAACCTATGCCACAGACACCAGTTTCTATTGGTTTCTCAAACAAAGCAGTGTCTTTCACCCAAGCCCCGCCCTCGCCCCAGGGCTTTGGCATGTGGTCCCTGTGCCTGGAAAGCCCTCACCTACCATCTCCCCCCAGCCTGGCCCTGCTTTAACTTCAGCTCCTTCTCATCCTTCAGACCCCGGTTTCTTCACCAAATGTTTCTTTCCTGGCCAATTATAGCTCTTGGCCAATCTCGTCCCTCTCACTTCCTTCCTGGTTTCTCCCTGTCCGGCTTATTTTTGTCATGCTTGGTCTTAATCCTCTCCCTGAGGAGGCTACCAGCCCACGAGCACTAGGCTCATCGTCTTCTTCTCCAGGGTCCAGGCAGTACTTGGCTCTAGCACGGCATTCGGTAGCTATTGAGTGAATACATGACCCAGCAGGTAGCACATCCCGCTCGCTCGCTCGCTCGCTCACTCACTCACTCAGGCAGACCCAACTTAGGCAGATGGTAACCTCAAAGGCCTCTCAGGATGAGATGCCACAGCCAGCAAAACCTTATTCCCCAGAGCCAGTGTGAGGACCAGCCGCAGCCCATCTGTCCTCCCTGGTGCCTGCTTTTGCACTGAATGGTCCCGCCATTCAGTGAGGACCAGTTTTTTTGTTTTGTTTTGTTTTGTTTTTTTTAGGCCTACGCTACACAGCAGGAAGCCTTTTGGCTTTCTCCTTTTATGGGAAATTTTTGCTATGGGACTGACTGTAATTGTTGAATTTGTATCTGGTCCACCTGCTGTGATAGGCCCCAGGACACATAGGCCTTTGGAAATCAATAGGAATAAACAAACAAATACATTCAGAGGAGAGGGGTCTCCAGAGGAGGGGCACTGGAGGGGAAGTGGGAGAACACAGCCCATGCCTGGCTCTCCAGTCTGCAGTTGGGGACCTGCCTCCTCCCCACTAGACCCAACTCCAAGCCTCCTGCTGTGCCCCAGGACCCGCCTTCCTTCACTACAGAGAAACCAAGACTATAATTTCAGTGCTAGCTTGAATGGCTTCATTTCTTTTTATTAACTCCAGCGCTGGGGTTTTGGGCACATCGGCTGTTGTTTGAGCTGCAGGAGATCCTCTCCCCTCCATTCTCCAGGCTTGGAGGCTTTGAAGCAGCAGAAAGAGCCAGCAAGAGATGGCACCAAATGGCAGAAGAGACCGTGGTGAGACCTAGTCACCCTGGGCAGGAGCCAAAGGAGGGTCAGGAGGAGAGGGTGGTGAGGACAGGACTTTGTGCCTAGAACCCAGCGCCACCTGGGCACTGGCACAGGTGCCTTCTCGGCTCACCTGCTGGTGTCCTACAATTAGGAAGAAATCTGGCCAGCCTCCCAGGTACCCACTAAGCTATAACATAATGAGGCAAAAAAGCAACCAGTGTTGACAAGGTTACCTACACACCTTCATGCACAGGCCAGGTTTTGCAGGCAGCTCACCAGGCGCCAGAGCTACACAGCTGCTGGCAGGGAGGGGGCTGCTTCAGAATAAAGCAATTCCGAGGGTGCTTTACCCTGGAGGGTACTTTACCGAGCCTTGGGATGTATGACGTCATGACTAAGGGCCCCCCCCCTCCACCGTGGCATCTGCAGCATAAGCTCCCATGAGAATGGCGACCAGATCCATCTTACCCTTGACTCTGTTCCTTTCCTGGCATGTAGCAGGCATTTTGAAGGGGTGTGGGTGAAGGGGTGGGGGTGGGGGAGGGGTGGATGTGTTTGTGCGTGGGTGTGTACACAGTATATGCACATGGAAGCCAGAAGTCCATGTTGATTGTCTTTTCTCTCAATCACTCATTAAACACAGAGCTCACTTGTTTGTCAAGACTAGCTGTCCAGCAAGCTATGGGACCCCTCCCGTCCCCGCCTCCCAGCCCTAGGATTACAAGCCTCACTACCAAGCCTGACTTTTTACGTGGGTCACTGGGATTTGAACTCGGGTTCCCATGATTTGTGGGGCAAATACTTTATCTAAACTGAGTGAATAGCTGAGAACCAAAAAAAAAAAAAAAAAAAAAAAAAGGTGGAGATGGTAAAAATCCAGGCCCCAGGGTAACTGTAAAATGATGGTACCTACGCGCGGTGAATGCAGGTATGTTGGCTGTGATGCAATCCTGGTGGACTTGTTCCAGCGCCAGAAGCTCAGTGGGCAGCGGGCCTGGCACTAGATCCCCTACCTCCTCTAGAAAAAGAACCGGGAACGGAGGCACCATGTTTGTGTCTGGAGGTAGGCCATCTTGTGGGATCAGGAAGGAGCGCTGGAGAAGAGGTAGGGGGTGAGCAGAACCCCCTCTTGGAGTGAGGCTCCTGCCAAGCTTCAATCCACCGTCTTCGGAGTATTGCGGGCAATGCTGCCAGTTAGGTTCTGAGTCAGGGAAGGAGGTGGCTGAGTGAGAAAAAGGCTCCTGTGCAAACAGGAAGAGCACGGAGAATGTGCAGGGAGTGGTGGGGTACCGTTCCTCATTTGTCTGAGCTGGTGCTTCAGCACCCCAGGACAGGAAGACCTGGCAACCCTAATCCTAAAGGGTCTAGGAGCTGAGCAGCCAGAGAATCAACCTTTACCAACAGATGAGGAAACTGCCTTTTCTGGGAAGGGCCATCCCAGTCCCACTCTGCCCTGACCAGCCACCTCCTGTGGGAATCTGTGTTGCTCTGTGGACCAACCTGTTGTTCTAATTCTGACCCTGGATGGAACCAGCCACCCAGGCCTGGCTGCTAACATCTGCTGATTGCCCACCTGACCTATTGCCATCCCCTGCTGCACTATGGGTTAGTGACCTGTGCCAGCAGTGACCTAGCCACTCCACACCTCGCACCACCCTTCGTCACGCCAGCCAACCTGGGAAAGGCGGGCGTACGACTGTCATCTCGGCAAATCCATCCACATCTGAATCCTTGTCAGAACTGGCCACTTCCCTTTGGACAGTGACTTCCTGTAATGGCAGTCCTAGAATGCTGTCTTCTGCCCACAGCTCAGGCTCACATTCCCTGCTTCTAAAGCTAAGGTCTTCTCTATGAACTGGAGTGTATCCCAGTCTCCATAGGGCGGGGTAGAAATTGGAAGTGGACTCCTGCTCAGAGCCATGAACGAGGAGTGCCAGTGAGGAGGAGGTGCTTGAGGGTGGTGGCGGGAGCAGGTTAGCCACCTGGGGCATCAGCTACAGCTTGGAGGGACTTGATGAGGAGAGATTCAGGAAGTCAAACTAGGGGACATGACAAGGGCGGAGGCCTGAAGTGCCAGAGCATTGTGTGATGTGAAGGCAAAGGTACAAGGGTCCTGAACATGTGGCTTCTCGCTTCACCATAAAAACCACCAACCACTGTTTGCAAGTGGGATTGATTCCAGTGCCCTCCAGAATAATACTAGCACTCCTGGTATGCAGATGAGGAAACTGAGGCTGCGGAGACTGGCTGGAGTTCTCAAGTTTAAGAGGAGGCAGGAGCTAGGCTTGATCTTGGGCCTTCTGAAGGTTATGTCATTGCCACATGCCATGCTGATTCCCAGGACAAACATCAAGAAGGCCAGCTGGGGTTCTAGAAACAAACAGCTTCAGCATTCATTCCTGATTAAACTTTGTGGCGAATTTGTAACCCATCATTGGAACGTCAAATTGGGGTAAGGCTGGCAGGAAGCCACTCAGGAAATTTCTATAGTTCCTAGGAGCTTCCCTGGGCTCTAACTGCAATGATGAAGGAGCCCCAGCCACTGATCTCTGACCACACGTCCTTCCATGGTCTTCCCAAGGGACAGTGCAGGAAGCCTCAGCCCATTCGGAGCTGCCATCTTTGTCCCGGCATTAGTTGCAATTATATAAGCTTTTGCCAAGTTGTCAGTATCTCAGGGCCTGGCTTTCTACCTGTGGCATGCGTAGGCTGGCCTGGCACAAGCCTGGTTTCTGTCCTTCTCTAATATCCTGCTAGTCTTTACATGTGCAATAACTTAGGGTTGCATCTGTGGCTTCATCATTTAGCATCCCACATTCCTGGGCAGCAGGGGAACAGATGGATGGTGGACTCGGGTACCACAGGGAGCTGCCTGAATCCCAGTTTCATGCATCTTGGTGTGTCAAGGCAAGATACGCGCCCCCCCTTTCTCTCTCTCTCTCTCTCTCTCTCTCTCTCTCTCTCTCTCTCTCTCTCTCTCTCTCTCTCTGTGTGTGTGTGTGTGTGTGTGTGTGTGTGTGTGTGTGTGTGTGTGTGTGTGCTCAATCTTTACCTATGTAAAATGGGAAGAGACAATGACAGTCAGGGAAAACTTCAGGACAGACTAACCAGGAGGCTGATGAAGCTTAAATTTCAGAGCCTTCTATTTGCGCTGACCCATCTCAATACCCTACTTTTTTTTTTTTTAAAGAAAACTTCCCAAATCATTAATAATTCAGTCCCTCAAACCTGGATCATTCCTGCCCATCTAAGAGCTAATGGATCTGTAGCAGACTCTTAGGCCAATGAGTCTCTTACTCCAGACATGTAGGAAATGTTAGGTATGGTGATGTCATCACTATCCTCACGCTGATGAAGAACCCTCACTTTACAAAGGAGAAACTAGACCTTCAGAATGTTATTTGACTCACCTACCCATAACTGCTCAGCAAAAGAACAATTCCCCGCCAGGGGGAGGTGAGCAGGCAGCAGAGTCCATGTCAGAGTCAGCCCTTGCTCCCTACAGGAAGACTGAGCCGCCCATCAGCTACATCTGCATAGGGGGCCTAGCCTAGGTCTAGTATATGCATGGTCCTTGGTTGGTGCTTCAGTCTCCACAGGTGCTCCTGGGCCTTGGCTAGATGGCTTCGTTGGTCCTCCTGTGAAGCTTCTGTCCCCTCTGAGTCCTTCTATCCTATCCCCCACTCTTCCACAAGACTCCCTGTGCTCTGCCCAGTGTTTGGCTGTGGGTCTCTATGTCCGTTTCCATCAGCTGCTGAGTGGCACCTCTCAGAGGACAGCTATCTCTCCAGTCCACAGGGGAAGAGGATGCACTAAGTCTTGATGTGACTTGATATGCTGGGGGTGGGGGGTGGGGGGGGTAGGGCTCCCTTGCTCTGAGGAGTAGGGGAAGGGGAATAGGGGAAACAGGGAGGGGATGGGGCCAGGAGGAGAGGAGGGGCTATGACTGGGATGTAAAGTGAATAATAATAATAATAATAATAATAATAATAATAATAATAATAATAATAATAATAACAACAACAACAATAATGGTAATAACAATAACAATAAAAGCAAATTTCTCCAATGATCTCCTTTGAGACACCAGAGAGTAAAGCCAGTCCTTCCTTGGCTTCAAGGGATTTCCACTCCAGTTTGAGAGAACTGACACCCATGAGGCTGAGAACGGCCATATACAACTCAGGCCACTTTCAGGGTAGCCTGCAACCAAGACTTTATGAAGGAAACAGGAGCATGGCTGAGATGGGCAGTGGCTGGCCTGGCAGCCATCAGACAGTGCAAATGAGGGGAGCATTAGGAAAGATAGAAAGTGGGGCTAGATCTGGGAGCCCTAGCTCAGCAGACAAGCCATGGTGGCTGTTGACTGGGAGGACTCAGAAGATACCTTGAAGAGACAGAAGACACTCGGGACTGCTTCTTCGATGTGGATAGATGGGGCTGTGAGCTCCACAGGTGTAGTGCATGGGCCTGCTTTTTGTGAGGGCTTGAGGCCTTGGAAAGTGCCAGAACTCTCACCATTGTACATCTTAATCAGGTTGTAAATCACACCATTAGGAAACCTTCTGTGGGACCCACCAAGTTCTCAAATGCTGTGCCAACAACTGCCTGCACCCCCCTCCCCACTTATGAACTATCCGTCAGCCCCAGGTCCAGTTTCTCTTTCTAAATTGGCTTGAATGTTACAGAATACTAGATGCTTCTTGCCCATGGCCTTGACACCCCATAGCTGAAAAGCAAGACAGAGGCAGTGTTGGCTCTATTTTTTGCAGGAGGGAAACTGAGTTTACCAGAGCTTTGGTGGCTTGGCCTATGTCACATGGTGGAGAGGTGTCAGAAGAACACTGCAAAGCAAGTCTATATAAATCCAATCTTGCCATTTTCATCCACCATGATTCATACATGAACTTATTTATATAAATTGATGAATAAATAAAAATATCTCCTCAGAATGACTGTCACCAGCCAGTGCTTCCTAAAGTGACATGGCTGTGGGTTTGGTGACCAGGCTACCATATTCCCTGATGGTCCCAGCCCCTGCTTCTCTACAAGCCTGGCTAAATGTGAGCCCCTGGTTGCACGCCTCGAGGGCCATTATTTCCTCTCCACACCCTTATCCTGTCACTGTCCCCTCTTCTGGCACCCTGGAACCTCTCCCTCTCTTCCTAGGCCCTGCCAGCCCTCCTCCTGTTGCCTGGAGTCTGGGCACTTTCTGGGATGCACTGTTGTGTATCAAATGCTCACTGCTGGTGCTGAGCTGAGTAGCCCGATAGCCTGCCTCGCTGTAACTTGTTCCACCTCAGTGGCAACACCAGCGCTCTGTGGAAGAGCAGAGGAGGGATCAATGTTTCAGCCGCGCTATAAATAATAGACTGGGAAGGATGTTGTGTAAGCGCTGCTCTGGGTTTTGCCAGGAGGTATGTTTTCCTTCCTTCTTTCTTCGCCCCCCCCCTTGCCTCCCTCCCGAACCCTTCTTGATTCAGTCCAAGACAGAATGCCTCCCACCAGGGATCAGAGAAAACAGCTCCACTCCAAGGGAAAGGGAAGATTAAACTGTTGAAACTAAACAAATCAATCCTGCAGGGAAAGGCCAGGGGAGGGGAAAACTGGCCTGGCCACACACTTGGCAGTGTTACGAACACTGTATGAGAGAGAACCTTCTAGAAGAAGGTCCCAGTTCCTCTGGTCAGTGGTAGCAGGGGCAGGAAAGGGACAGAAAGCCCCCTGAGAAGGGGCTGCTTTGGAAAGGAGAGTTGTGGCGGATTTCAGTCCTAAAACTTTATTGTAGCCTGGCAGGTGGACGACTTCCTAGACACGAGTGCATTAAGTTCTGCTTTCAGGACTTGGGGACGGTGATAGAGGATCATCCCAAGACGGGGGATCCTGAAAGCCAGGCGAGGAAACCAAAGGCAGGAAGTCAGAAGCAGAGGCCAGTACATGGTGAATGTAAGAGCCACGCCTGAACCCAGGTGGGGCCAGGCGGAGCTGACAATGGAGAGGTAAACACCAAGGTGGGAGAAGCGGGCCGAGTCTGCCACCTACAAGGGTATCAGAGGTGCATCGGATAGCCCAGGTGCCACCTGTGCAGGTCTTTAGCTGAAAGATGCCTCCGGTTTCCTGCTCCTCTGGGCCTTCATGGTGCTCATCCTCATTCAGATGCCCTCATTCAGATGCTGCAGGGCACGTGCCAACCAAGGGCAAGAACCACAAGAGCGCCATGGCTTTCTAGGTGGACAGTTATTGATGTGCTTGCTGTCTGGCAACCTCTTGTCTGGGAATCATCTGAGAAGCTTATATTTTAAAAATTCAGATTATCTATCCCCGTTCCAAGCCTTCAAATTTTGAGGGTGGCCCAAGCACCTGCATTTTAAATAATGCATTTCATAGATATGTAAGTTATAACATGAGTTTTGTTTGTTCTCACCCGCCCCCCTGGTACTGGGGATTGGATTCAAGGTCTCCTGCATACTTGACAAATATTCTACCACCGAGCTACGCCTGAAGCCCACTGTCCTTTGTCTGTTTAAAGACGCATCTTGCTTTGTAATCATCTCAGCCTCCCCTGGGCTGGGGTTCCAGGCCGGCGTCACCATCTGATTTATATGAGTTTTGACATCTCTAGTTAGGGGCTGATTTTGGTGACTTTGGTACGAAAGGAGCTTGCTGGAGAAAGGCCATTCACCCCCTATGAGAGCCAATACCTCTGGGCAATGTAGTAGTGACCGTGTCATAACCCAAAAGTATTGACTGAGTGCCCACTGGGCATATGTGATGCTTCAGTGGGGGTGCTGCCTGGAGCCGCTGGCACCATCTTAAGGTAGAAGGGACCTCGGAGAGGATGCTCCATCCGAGGAAAGAGCTTCTTCCCACCACCTCCTCAGCGCACTGAGAGGGAGCCATGCCCACTGAGAGGGAGCCACACCCACTGCTGGCTATCTATAAGTCCTGATTCTGCTTCAGAGCCCAGGAGCCATGTCTCTTCGCTCCATAAGGCACTCCTTCAGATTTTGAATATGTCACATTCCCTAAAGCCTCTTCCTCTGATTGTGAGCTTCCATGAAAGGAAAAGATGCGTTTCTGGCTGCTGCTTGCCCCTATTTCAGCCTCCCCTTAGGACAACCCTCCTTTAAGAAAAGATACTTTGTTCCTGGAGTTAGGTGGCCAGCGGGAGAGAGGACCTATGTAGAACCTCTTCTTTCCCTTCCTTGAAAATGACCTAACCTTTGTTTGCCTGCACAGAGGTCTGTAGAGGAGGAAATCTGGGTCCCCAGGATTGATATGGGTGTTGAAGCTCTTCCAAGAGGAGCAAGAAACAGGTTGTTTACATACCATTTGCAAATACTCCTTACTGCTGAGGCCTCCATGGCCAGTATCTGGCCTTAGAGGGGCTTCAGCCTATAGGTGGTCCAGCCCATGCTAGGAGGGACCAACTCTCTCTGATCTCTATCCTGGCACTCTTCCACATAGGCCAAGTCTACATGACTAGGAGTCATCACCTGACGACACCTGCAGCTCCTCTCTCCTTCAAGGTGGGGAAAGAAAATGGCCCAAAAGGCGCTTGAGTGGAGACAACCCACAGAAGTGACCATGCACAGGATCTAGTTGTACCTCACTGACCGTAGGAAGGGACGTAGGAGAAGAGGTCTTGGGGGAGCAGGTGGCAGACTCGAGGAAGAGGATCTGAGTGGTGGCATTTGGGGCTGATTGCTGGGGAGACAGTCTGAGGCCGGGGAGGCCTCATTATAATAATTGTATCCTTCCCCTGCAGTTACGACCTTGCAAATGTAACTTGATGTTTGTAATGAGCCCTAATTAGACAATCACCAAAAGTCGCAGTGAGTAGAAAGAGTGTAAAACCCAGCCAGCGTGTGCCCGGGAGTCACCGTTCAGTGCACCTGTTATGTACTCAGCTCTCTCTTCCCACGGGGCAGGAGCCCCTGGGAAGGCCTTTGTTGCCATGGCTGCCGCCTCTGCTGCCCCGATGTTACCCTGTGGTCCTCTGAGGCACCTCTCTCTGGCTCCTAGGTCTTGGGTCTCCCTTCTGACATTTGGAAGGATCGCCTGCCACATTTGAGTCCTGGGGTCACTGGCCCTGAGAAACTTGAACACAACCCTTGGGTTCTAGGTTTCAAGGATCTAGGTCCAGGCCAGGCCAGCCTGGAACCTTCTCGAACCTGGAACAGTGGGACCAGGCGTCTTTGTCACAGTTTCTCTGTGACAGGCAATGGGGGAAGTGACATAGGATCTTATTACTTAGCTAAGTCTGGCCTAGAACTCTGTGTAGCTCATGCTCACCCCAAACTCACCATCCGGACTGCACCCCAAGTGTTAGCATTACACACCCCATTCTTTGTAACTAGCTCTAAGAAAGCATCAAACTTGTACCTCTTTGGCATTAACTCCCCACCAATGGGATCATGGTGAGTAACTCAAAGGGACCCCTGTGGATGGGATGTTGGGCACCAAATGCATATAATGGGGCAGAAAGATACGCAGGGGCTAGAGGTCATTACCAAACTCAGGAGGCTACGTCACATGCCCTTTCACCCATCCCGCCTTGCTTGGATATTCTGCATGAAGGAGGCCTCCTAATTTAATCCTGTACTGGCAGTGTACACGGAGCACCTGGTAATGCCAATGCTGGAGGTGGAGCCCTGACCCTCTCAGCAGCTGGGCCCCCTGTTCCCAGAATGAAGATAGCTCCGATGTTTACAACATTTACATTTTAATTAAAATCCTTTTGGATTCTCTGGAGTTCCCATGAATCCATTAGTCCATACTCCTGCCTCCCCTGCTACAGAAAATGGTTCAGAGGATGAGCGCCATGCTAAGACTTTTCCAGATGATCATACGGCTCTCCTGGAGAGCCAGAGAGAATGAGAGAACTTAAGATTGCAGAATCAAGCTTGTCAGTTGTCAGAGGAGGAAACTGAGGCATGGATGTAGAAGCCATTGGCCCCGGAACCTGGAGACTACGGTAGAACTACACTTCTGACTCACATCTGGCTCTTTAGTGATACTTTTAACTTTAGATCTGACTCCGGCACTTTCCCTAAATAGAAGACGTGGTGAAAACAGGCTATTGGTTGCTTCAGCCTTGCCTACCTTAGACCTTGATAGTCTGAGCTCAGTCCAGGGAAGGGACCAGAACTCCAAAACAGAAAATGTTACTCATGAGGTTTGATGGCTTCCTGCAGCCTGTATCAGGGCAAGAGGGAAGGGGAAGTGGGAAAGGATGACAGGGAAAGAGAGAGGGTTCCGGGGTGAGGTTAGAAAAGAGTGTGGAGAACACACACAGCAGACAAGTTGGGGAGCTCCCATGGGGTTCCCATCATCCCACAGAGTCAAACCTAGTGGCCTCCTCCACCTGCCTTGGGCAACTACCTCATCTCACCTCGGTCAAGACCTGTGCTTGAACACTGACATCTCATGCAGGATCTGATGGCTGCTTGGAAGAGTAGAACAGACAGCTGGCCCTGACTTGGTTAACTGTGTGGCTTTGATCAGACACTTCACCTCTTTGGTCCCTGTTACTTATCGTTACATGAGACTAGTGTTGGTGGTCCACACCCAGGTTTGCACTACATCTTTGTGAAAGTGTCCATTGATGGAAGAGTGCTGTGACAATGAAACTTCATGTGTGATGGGCAACCAGAGAGCCTCTTCTATTCCATTCACCTCCAGGTTCAAAGGGAGTATAACTAGGCACCAAAGAAAAATGACGTCCATCCATTAGCCGCTAGGCAGAGCTACATTGAACTTGGCTCACCTTACACAGCAGCTACTCAATCCAGGAACTCTGGAAAAGAGTCAGTTCTTGGGGCTAAAAGAAAAGCTGTCTGGAGAGTCAGAAAGGATGGTGGTCAGCCTTGAGAACCTCTATCTACAGCTCCCATTATAGACTGGGGAATCTGGAGGTCAGGACTAGACACAGACTGGAGGTTAGGGCAGGCAGGTGGGCTAACACCCTGTTCGCACCCTATGACACAAGGGCACCCAATTCACGAGTTTCTGCTTTGGCAATTAAAGTAAGGGGGTTTAGGATGCTGAGAGATGGAGATGCGGTATGCTTCATTCAGTTCCTGTGGATGGGCTAGTTCATAGGTAAAGAAATCTGAGGCAAGTGGGAAAATGTTTATTATCATACCTGCTCTAGCTTATGTCACTCTTTTAAGGTGTTAACTCTTTGTTGCTCCAGGTCAACTATTAACTTGGGCCCTTTGGTAAAGCCAGGTTTTTTTTTTCTTGAGGCACAGATCATAGGCTATGGCACACACTTCCTCATAACTATCAGACCCATCCAATGTCTGATATGTGCACCATCCCGGATCCCACCGTGAAGATAACAGGGTCTTAGTTCTTATTCCACTGCTGACCGGCAACATTACTTTGGGCCAGTTTCCTAGTCTATTTGAGCTTCCATCATTCTATAGAAGTGGGTCAGGAAGCTAGGTAAATAGCTCAGACGGTAAAGCACTTGATGGTTAAGTACCCTTATGCGTATGAGGACCTGAGTTCAAGCCCCATAGCCCATGTAAAGAAAAAAAAAGGCATAGTGGTGTGTGCTTGTAATCTCAGTGCTGGGGAAGTAGAGACAGGTAGATCCCTGGGACTTGCTGGCCATCCAGATTAGTCTAATTGGCAAATTTCAAGCCAGTGAGAAAGTCTATCTCAACAAGAGAGAGTAGGAGTTCCTGAGAACCAACACCCAAGGTTATCCTATAGCCTTTCCTGGCTCCTGTACACATGTGAACACACACACACACACACACACACACACACACACACACACAGGCATTTATCATTAAAATGGGGGGTAATCATAGCTCTTGGGCATGAATGGACAAACTGCAGGCTCAGACCATTTGATGCTATACATTGCATATGCTCTAAAGACTTTAGGCTTGAGAGGGACACCATGGTAGCTCCTTGCTTAAAAGTAGGTGTAGCAGCTTTACCACTCTTAGGCATATACCCAAAAGATGCTCTACCACACAACCAGGACACTTGATCATCTATGTTCATAGCAGCCTTATTCGTAATAACCAAAATCTGGAAAAAAAAAAACCTAGATATCCCTCAACTGAAGAATGGAAAAAGAGACCGTGGTATATTTACACAATGGAACACTACTCAGCTATTAAAAACAAGGAAATCATGAAACCTGCAGGCAAGTGGATGGAACAAGAAATGATCATCCAAAGCAAGGTAACCCAGACCCAGAAAGTCACACGTGGTATGTACGCACTCATAAGTAGATGTTAGCCACATAGTACCGTATGTATAGTAGGTTAAACATACTACAATTCACAGACTCAAAGAGGATAACTAGCAAGGAGGACCCAAGGGAGGATGCTTAAATCTTACTGAGAAGTAAAAATAGAGTAGACAGTGGAAGTGGTTGAAGAGAGGGAACAAGATAGGAGAAGGAGAGAAATGAGGGTGAAAACCAGACCTGGGGAGAGCAGGGGTGAGAGGATAGAGAGCCTACAGAGAAAAGAGAAACTGTGGGTGGGGGCATCTCTGTGACAAACTGGAGACCTAAGACAGGGTAGGCTTCTGGGAGGATATGGGTGTGATTCTAGCTGAGACTCCTAGTCACAGGGGCCCATGGTGTCGGAAAAGGACACTCTCTAACTAGACAGAACTCCTAGTGGAGGGAGGGGAACACCAACATATCCACAACAATTTCTGCACAGAATTTACCCTGCCTGCAAGATGCGGAGGGATAAAGATAGAGTAGAGATGGAGGGAACGTCCAACCAGTTCCTGGCCCAACCTGAGACCCACCCCATGGGAGAGAGCCAACCCCTGACACTATTAATGATATTCTGCTATGCTCACAGACTGGAGCCTAGCATAACTGTCCTCTGAGAGACTCCGCCCAGCAGTACATGGAAACAGATGCTGAAACTCACAGCCAAACATTGAGCAAAGCGTAGGGAGTCTTATAGAAAAGCGGTGGTGGGGGAGATGGGAATGGGAATAGAAGGACCTGGAGATGACAGGAACGCCATAAGAAGACCAACAAAGCCAACTAACCAGGACCCAGAAGGGGCTTGTGGAGACTGAAGCACCATCCAAGGACCATGCATAGGTTGGATTTAGACCCATTACATAGATGTAGCTGATGGGCAGCTCAGGCTTCATGTGAGTCTCTTGGTAAGGGGAGCAGGGGCTGTCTTTGACAAGAACTCTGCTACCTGCTTTTTGATCACTTCCCTTCTGGCGGAGACTGCCTCACCAGGCCACAGGGGAAAAGGACATGCTCAATCCTAATGCAACTTGGTGAGCTGGGTGGATGGGTGGGGCTCCCCTTTTTTGAAGAATAGGGGAGGGAGGAGAGAAAGGGTGGGACTGGGAAGAGAGGAGGAAGGGGGCTATGACTGGGATGCAAAGTGAATAAATAAATTAATAAATGTTCTTAAAAGTGGATCTAAAAGGAGGGCTGCTTCCATCTTTCACTGTAAAGCCAGATGGCTACAGTTGCACGGCTTTGCTGTCAGGGAGCAGGCAGTTCACGATAGAAGGCATTGTTCTCAAGGAGTCAGCTCATGGGCCCTCGGTCCAGCTGGCATCCTGAGACCAAACCCAGCTTAACACCATAAAGTGACACTGCCAAACAGCCTTGGTCTGCACCCATGCTGGTCCACCACACACACAGAGACAATGACTCTGACATAAGGCTTGGAGGGTAGAGGAACACCTCTCTCTCATTTCTCTCAGCAAGCAACAAACAGGATAGTGTTCCCATGAAACGACACCCAGCAGACTGTTTGATGTTCATGGCCCCAGAATTTAAGAGTTCAAATGTGGCCTTGAAAGGTCACGAGTCCTAGCTCCTCAAAGCCACTGTCTCCCTCTGCCATCCACTACTGTCTCTCTGTGTTCTACCAGCTTTCAAAATGCAGGAACGGTCCATTGACAGTTGCAAATAGAGTCTGAAAAGTGAGTCCCCATCTATGTAACAGGATGAGACTGTTTTGCTAGTGACCTAGGATTAGTGGGTCTCTGACATGGCACATTAAATTCAACTTCGAGCTTTTTGGCAGCAAAGGCAAAATGGAAATATGATTGTTATGTGGGTGTCTGACAGGAGGACTTGTGGCAGGAGAGACATGCTTTCTCCTGGTACTAAATTTTAAAGCAAGCCACATTCGTTTACTGTGCAGGGACGGGGACCCTGGTGGCAGTGGCTTTGTTTCTGTTTCCCTCTCTTACTCTGCTGCCCTCGCATTCAGGAGCCCATACAACCTCTAGGGGCCTTCCCTGTCTGGTCACTGTTCTGTTTCTTCCATGAGGAGCCCATTGGTTTCTGATGTGCCTGAAGTCCCAGGGAGCCATGCTCCCTTTGAAATCCCAAGAGTTTTCTGAGAAGGAAAGCAAACACATTTGGGAGGATGGTGGCATACACAGCAGAAGCACCCCCTTGAGGCTCTGGGGATTGCTGGGCCTGGTGAGCGGTGAACACACTAGATGATGTACATGTGCCCATCATGAGTGCCACACCCTGTAGTGGCCACTTGCTCCCATCTCAGCGCAGATGGATTTCCCAGCCCCAGCAGCTAGTGTGAAGATCTCTGGGCAGGATTCAACACCTAACCCAAGTCCTTTTTAGTTTCCTCTTAGAGTAATGGGTACTTGTTCCTTTATGCCTGTAACTAGCCAATGGCTAGACCACCGTCTAATGAGCTCCAGTTTCTTGGGGAACTCTGGGACATCAGAGGACCTCAGATGCCTCGGGTTTCCCCATGCACTGGGCTGGATGTGGTCTGGGCATGTTTCCTTTGTGTTCTTCAGAGCCTCAGTGTGGTGAACTACCACACAGACCCCAAGGTCTGGGTTCAAAACTCTCCTCACTTCTAACTTAGTTTTATGTCCCAGGGAAATTTTAATTCTTCTAAGCCCCATTCTTTTAATTTATAAAGAAAAATATGAGACAGGTAGCATGTGTCTATAATTCTAGCACTTGAGAGTGAGACTCAGGCAGGGGGAGTCTCTGTGAGTTTTTAAGAGCCTGTTTTTGAGAGCCTGTCTCAAAAAATCAGGAAATGAATGAGGGAAGGGAAGGGAAGAAGAAAGAAAGGAAGGAAGGAGGGAAGGAAGTTACAGTAACTTTGTGTAGCTAGGTAGATCTAAAGATGCTTAGATGAATATTGCCCCCATCGTCCTTGGCACTGCAATGTAATTCTATGTAAGCTATTCCTAGCATTATATCCCATCCTAGGCTCTCAATGGTGAATTTCACAGCTGATGGTATTAGGATTTAGAGCTAAGTTCCTTGTCAAGGGTCACACCATGGTTACATGGAAGGACAAGACTTAATCCAGTCCCTAACAACAGACCCTGTGCCCTGTTGACCACACCTTGCCACCCCACATACCCATTTTGACTATGAAAGTAGAGGTCCCACCATCTGAGGCAGCGACACAGCACACTCTCAGCGACTGTAACATAGAGCTGGAGTCTCTCTTGGTGTGATGTGTAGAGGCTGGACCAACCCCAGCCTCTACGACTAAAAGAACTGGGGCTGTACTATGACTGGGATCATCCTATACCCAAGTTTCGTAAACTATGCCTCCTCCCAAACATTTGCACAGTAAGATTAAGCAACACGCCCAGTCCTCAGCACCCAACATAAGTGTGATCTAGAGCTGAACTCAACTTGAACAGGGGCTAAGGCCCTTGCTTGAAATGGCTGTCCATTATCATCAGGTTTCTGGATGCCTGGAGGGCTGTGGGAGCACCAGGGCTCTGAGCTGAGTCCTCAAGAGCCTGAGATTCAGCTTGGACTTTTCACCAAGCAGACTTTCTTTCACATCCTGTCTCCACTACTTACTTGGATATGATACTTAACCTCTCTGAGCCTCAGCTTCCTCATCGATAACATGAAGATGATCACATGTGTCCAATAAAGCTTGGAGCACAGGGAAATGAGAGCTGCTTGCTAGTAGAGTGGCCATTGCCATGATCATACTGCACTGCCTACTGTCTCAGAACCCAAAGCCCTTTTCTCCTGGAGCCAACCCTCTTCTGTTTGCCCATAGATCTTGAGTACACCGAAGACCCTTAAGCTTGGTAGAGAGGCTCCCCTTGCAGGTGGACCCCCATGTCAGGGTATTAAGATGGCAGCTGGGGCTGCAGAACTCTTGTGAGCTGGAGCCGTGCCCAACTGTGGCTGCATAGCTGGCAGTCCTGGATCAACCTTGGCCTGAGTACTCGGGTTTGGGAAGGGCAATGTGCTGACAGCTGATGTAACATCTGGACACCTGGCATTAGGGCTGAAAGGCAGGCATGGGTGGAGGGTTGTCCATTTGGGGGGAGTTGGAGACATCTGATTCCGTGTTTTACAGTCTGGAGTAGAGATGAGGAGAACTGCCATTCTAGGGACCCCAGCATGGCGTCCAAACTATGAACGACACCACTAACTCCACTACTGTTGGACCTACAAGATCAGGGCTCTCCGTGCTGCAGGTAGGCCTTTGTTGGTGGGTGGGAGGTGGACATACCTCTACCTGAGGAGGAGCAGAACTATCCTAACTGTACTCCAGCCTGATCTCTGACGCCTCCTCCACCTTAACAGTCTGGAGGAAGATGATCCCATAACTCAAGCAAGCCAGAGCTCCCCAGAACAGTGACACCTTGGCTGTAAATCTTGTCCATTTAAATAATGCCTCTAGTTCTACTCCTGCCCTCCATCCTCATCTCTCCCAAAGCTCTTGGGAAGCAGGAATGAATCATTCCCCACCTCACAGAAGGATCAATAGAGACAAGAAGAAAGGGATGCTTCCAGAACCACCGGACAAACTGGTGCTGTGTCCACGGGGCAACCCACATCTTCCAGTACCAGATCCCTGCCCTCTTTCCTCCTCATTTTCTGTAACAACTCACCCACGTTAAATGTACAAACCAATGGCTTTTAGTGAATTCACAGATAATGTGCAATTGTCACCACGGTCAATTTTAGAACCTTCCCATCACCTCTGAAATAACCCTTTACCTGTTAGCTAACACCCCCCCTTCCACCCATGTGGACTTGCTGATGAGAGACTCCTATCAGTGGAACATGCAGCCTATTTTATGTGGTCTTTTTGCCTGAGATTTCTTCGCTCAGCAAAATGTTTCCAGGATCTGTCCATATTAGTACTCATTCCTTCCCATGGCCAAACAATAATCCTTTGATGGCTGTGCTACCTTTTGGGTGTCTATGCATCAGCTGATGGACATTTTGCTTCTTTTGTCTTTTGTCTATTATGGATGGTGCTGCTATAGACATGCATGAACAAGGTTTTGTTTCTCTCTCTCTCTCTCTCTCTCTCTCTCTGTGTGTGTGTGTGTGTGTGTGTGTGTGTGTGTGTGTGTGTGTGAGTGTGCGTGTGTGTGTATGTGTGTGTGTGTGTGTGTGTGTGTGTGTGTATGTGTGTGTGTTGGAGGGGGGGGGAGTGTGTTTTTATTGCTCTTTGGTCTGTACCTAAAAATGCCCGGTCATGTGTTAGCTCTATAATTAACCCTTCCAGGAGTCACCAGACTGTTATTCCAAAATGGCTTCATCTGACATTCTCAGCGGCAGTGAATGAAGGTTCCAGTTTCTCCTTGTCCTTGTTAATGTTAATGCTCTCTAAGATGTTCACTTACCTTATGGCCAGGCTAAGGACTTATGGACTTATTGGTCCATGGCCATTTCAGAAAAGCCTTATCATCCCCGTGTCTCCCTGAGCCTGTGTCTTTAGAGTCTGTGCAGGAACATCTACCTTTGAAAGGATGCTGTGGCTCTCCTACCAGACAAAGTAAAAGGAATACTTTGAACTTCTGAATGCAGTAACAGATGTGTGGGGTCTGGTTGGCCATACTTTTGTCAGTGCTGGAGCCCAGGCTTGAGCACATGAACGCTATCCATGAACCAGAGCAAGAAGTCTGACCAAGTGGATGAGCCAATTCTGCTGCAGACTGTCTGAAGGTTTTCTAGTGTCTTGAGCCCATTTTTCTTCCTTGTCCTATCTCTGGATAAAGGCTGGGGCAGAGAGAGACCCTGGTCCAATAACTGGACTGAGAGAACAGCTACAATTGTAAAGAAAAAAAAAATCACCGTGCTAGCTGAATGTGGTGATCCCAGCGCTTAGGAGGCTGAGGCAGGAGAATTATAATAAACCCAAGGCCAGGCTGGGCTACAATATGGTGGTATTCTATCTGTCTCAAATAAACGTGAAAGCAGGTGAGCAAAGAAACGAGAACAAAGTACTGTGAACTAAGCCATCTGTCAAATATGTCAAAGTCTGGGCTTGCGTACTTCACTGCGTTCATATGCCCACCAGTCACAAGGCCGACCTTCCAGGGTTACTTTCTGCCTGGGAAGGCATGTAAGGCCCCAGGATGCTCATCTCTGCCCTTTCTCTCAACATTTTTGGGGGGGGGGGAATCCTCACTGCTTGGGCTTTCCCAGCTTGACAGTGCAGCATGGCTTGGGTCTGTCTGGGATGTTCTGGAAAACTCACTCAGACCTAGCACTGTGGGTTTACTCTGAGCCTGAGCTCCAGACCAAAGCCCAGTGGGAAAGCGGGCAAGTGCCTACTAGGCTCAATCAAGTGTCCTGACTATCTTGGTAACTCTGACAAGTCACCCACTCCACCTTTGACACTCTGCACATTCGCGTGCGCAAACACACACACACACACACACACACACACACACACACACACACACACACATTTTAAACAGAACAGCACAGAAGGATTCAGACTCCCAGTTCAGCCATATGACTTTGCCTCAGGAATGTGTTCAAGGCTCTGAGAGAGGCTCACACAGGCCTCTCCATGAGACTGGGGTGATCTCTTCTGACTCTCTAACTTCCTGTCCTGAACAGGGCAAGTGAGGAAGGTTCTTACAGCACCACAGCTGCTTCTCTTGAGCATATTCATCTATTCTCCATGCCTTCTGAATGCCATGATTACAACCTGGGACCATCCACAAGATGGGCTTCCTCTTCCTGTGGTCTGTAACAGCCACTAACACCAGCCTTTTTCATAGGTGGGATGCTTGAATCCAGGGACTACCAATGCTGGCAGTGTCTCTGAGTCTCCTGTGGACTGTTCCCACACATTCCCAGGCCTACTCTGGGGATCCAGAGTCTATGGACCCTGGGCAGGGGCTATGAAGCTATGCTTCTTGAAAGCCCTCAGATGCAGGGTGGGATGTTGTTTATTGGGTAGAGTGGGTACCTAGCATGTACGAAGCCCTGCGTTTGACCCCCAATACTATGTAAAGTAAGCATGATGGTGCATAATCATGCTATTGTCCCAGGACTTGGGAAATAGAGGCAGAAGGATCATAAATTAAAGGTTCCCAGGAACAATAGCACACACCTTTAATCCTGGCACTTAGGAGGCAGAGGCAGGCAGATCTTGGTGAATATGTTGTTTCAAGCCAGCCAAGGAGATATAATAAGTCTCTCTCTCTCTCTCTCTCTCTCTCTCTCTCTCTCTCTGTCACACACACACACACACACACACACACACACACACACACACACACACACACACACACGAAAAAAAGGAAACAGAAGTTCAAGACAAATGTTGGCTAAGTAGCAAATTGGAGGTCAGCCTGGGACTGACTCTGTCTTTAAAAAGAAAGCCAGAAAGAGGGAAAGAAAGGAAGGGGAAGAAAAGGTCAGTAAAGGTCTCTACCCTGGTTTGTTCCCTTCTTCCATGAATGAAGAGACTGATATCCCACGGGGTGTAATCAGCTTTTCCAGGCAGCCAATGTGAATCCAGTGCTGTTTCTAGAACATTCTACCAATTAAAAGGGAAGCAGGTTGAGCCAATCGAGAGACTCTGATGAGATGTGGTCCAAAAAGGCTTTACGGAGGCAGGTGCTGGAGACCGGTCTAATTCAGACCTCAAACCAGCACAGAAAGAAACAGCTTTGCAGGCCAATGGAGCAAAAGTCTCCAGTTGATAATTTTGTGTGTCCGCCCAAGGAGTAAGAACTACAGACGGGTCCAGAAAAGCAGACTGGGAACAAATTGGAGATCAGAGAACTTACATATTATTCAAGGGCATTGGGGAAGGTGTTCCTAGCTAGCTGGTGGTATTTCTGAGACATTTACTTTAAAAATGAAGAGAACCTATTAGTTCAACCGGCCCTGTACAGTGCAGAGAGATAGCTGACAAAGGGCCAGTCAGGAAAGAGCTCATGTTGATTGCAGGAAGAACAAACCTGGCACAGATGACCACAGGAAGCCAGAGAGATGGTGAGCCTGAGGTATTAGCATCTTGGAGCCTTGTGGGCATAAGAGCAGGGGCATGGCCATGGAGCTTGGGATCTTGCCAGGCTGGGGAGACCAAGTAAGTTTCAGAACTGGACTTTATCCCTCTAGATCTGCAGCAGAGATGATGCTGGTCTGCAGCAAGCACAGTGATGCTTAGGAGGTGGTTGTCCAGTTTTGCTGCTCTTCAAGCAGACTGGGCCTAAGCTTGAGAATCTTACCTCTTCCTAACCTTGGTCTGAATCCCTGAGGCAGACCCTCTCACTCCTAGAGCCACTGAGTAGCTGGCTTTGCAATAGCCCACCTCCTACCTCTGGGGCAGCCAGATGCCCCAGGAACAGGAGAGGAAAAGATAGACTGTTTCTTAAGATGGCACCAGGCTCGGTCTGTGTCACATATAGCATCAAGCTAAGAGGAATGTCTAGCTCCGCCCATGTACATACAAGCCATGCTGTCCCTGGGTCATTCTGTGGTCTACCACAAGCAGGCTGTCAGACTCCAAAGCCTGCCTCCCCACACAAAAGCCCACTGCCCCGGCTCTCCAGAGCCCTTCACAGTTTCCTTCCCTCCAACAAACATGGAACTCAATTTGGTCCTGAATGCTGGAAGCTGAGGCCAGGCTGAGATGAACGGCATTCAGCTAGCCCTACTTCTGGTCCCTTTGAAAGGAGCATTGGTGCCAGGATATGGTTGACAACTCCACCTTGAATTTTCCCCTGCCAGGGAAGCTTTAGGACCACCCTCCCCAGATGCTGCCCCCCCCTCCCATGCCTTTGTGTTCCCAAAGTGGAAGTAATTCACCCCAGGGACACACAGCTGGGCAGCCAAGCCAAGCCTGCTTTCCAGGTCACCGCAGCCCTTCTGTCTAGGGAGAATGTGTGCGTGCGTGCAGAGGGGCACAGAGGGTGCGGAGGGAGAGGAAGGCTGGGGTGTGGACGTGGGCTCCAGCTTGTCACTTGCCTGAATACCTAAGCAGAGCTTTGGTCAGGGCTGGCTGGTTTAGCCAGTCTCCTGCGCTGCCTCCGGGCCACCGTGACTGCTTATAGGACATCTCCCCGAGTTTGTCTACGCCACAGAACTGGCCGACTTGAAGGGCAGGTGGGGGCCACAAGGACACTAGGTCACCTGTGCTGCTGTAGGGGTGGAGAGCATGCTACAGAGGGGAGGAGGCCTGAAACCAGAGCAGGAAAGTGTCTTTGGGGCAAGTCTCCCTTGCTTGCCTCCTGCTCTTTCTAACTCCCCGTCTTTCTCTCTCTTTCCACTCTCTCAGATCTCATCCTTTTGTGTGACTCAGGGGGAGGGGTTTTCCCCTCCCCTTCCCTGTTTTCTCTCCCACTCCTTAAATAGGTGTCTCTGGGTATAGTATTCCTTTATAGAATGTTTAAGAGCCCAAAGGCAAAGGGCTTCTGCTTCCTTCGTCTTTCATAGCCTTGGACCTGCAGCTCACAGCTAAGATTATGGAGACTTCAGCTGCCTTCTGACCCTGGCAACTCCAAGTAGCCTGTCTCTATGCCTTGCTTCTTAAGCTCTGGTTGCAAAGGGACTGGATGCAGAGTGATCTGTGGGTAAATGGTGATCCATCCCACCAGGAATGGCCTTCTCAGGTCCTCCCAACCTTGCATTGTCACCTTGACTCTTGCCCAGCCTTTGCTAAGCACCCAAGAGTCACCCAGCTCTTTCTTGTGAAAGCAGCACACAGACAGAGGGACAGGAACTACTCAGGCATTCCAGTCCCACCTGGGCCTCTGCTGAGGCTTGCCCCACAGCTCTTGGTCAGCAGAAGCAGGGATAGAGTCGTGGCATTAGGTGAAAACCAATGGAATAAGGAAATGCAAACTGCGAGCCCTCCTGTGTCACCTCTCAGTACTCCGTTCTGCTGTCTCCCAGGAGAGGCCTGGACAAGATCACTTCTGAGGATCCATGTGGCTATAAAATGCTCACTGTGGTCACTCTGTAGAGACAACTCCACTCACAAGTGGTCTCCTCCTAAATTTGGGCATTTGAGGGTCATTCCTCTGACTCCTCAATGTTTCAAGATCTCTTGGATATTCAGAGATTATTGAGCTTGTTGGCCTGGTTGTGTTCTGATAAATTCCTAGCAACTACCTGGCTCAGAAAAAGAAGGAAGCCCACTGTCTTAGTTAGGGTTTCTCTTGCTGTGAAGAGACGCCATGACCACGGCAACTCTTATAAAGGAAAATATTTAACTGGGGCTGCCTTACAGTTTAGAGGTTTAGTCCATTGTCATCATGGTGGGAAGCCTAGTGGCATACAAGCAGACGTGGTGCTGGAGAAGTAGCCAAGAGTTCTACATCTGGATCAGCAGGAAGCCAGAGGAGAGAGAGAGAGACTGGGCCTGGTTTGACCATTTGAAGCCTCAGAGCCTACACCTTCAAGACACACCTTCTCCAGCAAGACCATGCCTCCCAATAACTCCACTCCCTATGAGCCTATGGGGGGCCATTTTCATTCATACCAACACACCCAAGTCGGTAGTCTATGCAGAATGATTTCCTGTGTCTCTCATCACACCAAGACCAAGCTACCACTAGAGAGGAGTTGGGAAGAGATGCACTCTTGGCTGTCTGAGCTGGTCTGAGCAGCTTCTGCATATCCAGTTACTCTGACAAAGGCCTTGGCAGGCACACATAATAGATGCTAAATGGAAGCTAGTGGGTAAGAAATAGCTGTTGGCCTACATGGAGTATGGGAAGGTACTAGGGTGAGGGGTGGTAAGGGAGTGGGGATCAAGGGGTTCCAGGCAGAGCTGGATTGGATGGGGGACCCTGGCAGAGGCCACCAAGAGCTGCATTTCCCCCAATGACTGACATCCTGTTGGATTCATCTCTACACTGGACATTCTAGGTTGGTGTCCATCATGGAAATCGGAGGGAAAGCATTTCCCTGGGATGTGAGACCCCAGCAAAGGGGTCAGGACGTCTGCTCTGCTTCTTTCCCATCTACTTGGTCAGGCCACAGCCACAGAGACTGTAGTTTTTTACCACCACAACGAACAAGACCTGTTGATTGGCCTGAGGATTTGGAGTTTTGACTTTGTGTTTCAATGAAATCTCTTCGGGCCTGAACATTCAATGCCAGTTACACACTGAATGAGATGCTTTTATGGGAAAGAATAAAATTATTTTACATTTGAAAAGAGCTCTGACAATTCAGCTGACCAGATAGCAACCAATGCCAAGTTTGGAAATAGAAGTCAGTCTGATGATCAGGAATTTCTCATCCTGGGCGGGTGGGACACAGCTGCTGGCTATGTAATTATTTCTGTGCTTCCACACAGTTGTAATGTTTCGTGATAAAAGAAGAAAAAAAGACTAAAGCAGAAACTAGGTACCTGGGTCCTCCAGATGCCAGTTTGTGTCTCCCCGCATTGTTGTTCTTACCTGCTTAGTCCTAGAATGAGAGGAGCCAGGCTCAGTTAACCTGAACCTCAGGTAGAGGGACCTCAGGGACTCCCTTCTCTCAGAGATTCACTGTCTACATCTATCCAACAGGCAGGCAGTTTCTCCCCCCCTGAAGACCTCACGAAAAATCTTTCTTTCCCATGTCCAGATGTGAACCACCATTGAGGAAGAACCCCTCAGCAGTGTCAAACACAGTTCCCACACATCCAACCTCCCAGACCCTGTCTGTGACTATGAGGCACCAGCTGGGGCAGAGTGGGGGATGTGAACCATGTCGCATGGTCTTGAGTCCCTCACCCTGTGTTCCCACAGTGGCTGTTAGAGAGTGAGTCAACTGCTCTTGAACTGGTATATCCCTCAGCACCGCCTGTCACAGAGATAAGTCTGTGGAAGAAACCCTGCCTGGGAGGTTCCAGGGGAAGCTGCCTAGCTGAGAGGACTCCCAGGCTCCCCTCAGTGTCTCGCTGACAGCTACAAATAGGCTCTTGAACGTATTTAATAAACCCTGGGAAGGAGTTGTGGCCGGCTCGCCTCTGCTGGAGAAAGTGATGGATGTCTTCTGTGGGAGAGGGAAAAGAAAACTTTCTAAATGGGTTTGATTGAGGGAGGGGGCACTCTGGGTGTGTGTGGGAGCTTTAGTGTGCCAGCTCTCAGAGGTGAGCACAGAAGCATCTCTGGGGACCTGGCTTGTGCCAGGGGGTCCGATACATACCCAGTTCTCAGAAAGTGACACAGGCTGAGAAAACCGGCCCCAGGTCCCCTCTAAACACAGAGCTGAGGGTTGATGACCTCTGTCATTTTTGCATTGTAAAACACTCCTCCCCGACCCCCAACAATCCCTTTGGTGGAAGCCTCAAGGTTCTGTCTCTGGAAGGTTGCAAGGCTTAAGGGGAGGCAGCCGTCAAGTGGGTTTCTCTTGGGAGAGAGGAGTTCTTTGAGCTAAGGGCTGGACACCCCAGAACCCAGGCCTTCCTCAGGGGACTCAGCAGGGGTCTGTTGCAGCTTCTTAACGTGAGGCTATGTTCCACATGGGCGGAGGATCTTTTAAGCTAGAAACCGAGAGAAGCGGGCAAGTGTCTGGCCAGCCTCTAAAACATCAGTCTCATAGGCTACATGACCTACCTGGATCGGCTTGAATGGAACTTTTCCAGCTCTGCAACCTTCCAGCCCTTATCAGACGGGTCTTGGTGATCGCTCAAACTTCTCTCCTCCACTGCATGATAAGAATACCACCTAGCGGGCTTACCCCACAGGGTAACTGCCATGTATGGCCGTATGCGTGGTGTAGATGAAGAGTGTCCACAGGGAGGGTGGTGATGCACAGCTGATTATGCAGGACTTGAGTCTATGGAGCAGAGATGCTGCCGGTCTGTGATCTGCTCAACCAGGGCCTGAGGTTTGGCCGGGCACCCCACCATACCTAAAATTTGGCAGACCTCTGTTAAATGAGGCCGTCTCTAAAAGTGATTCATCAGGCTCCCTTGAATGAGTTGGGACAAGCAGTGAAAGAGCCATAGAGCGATCCTCTACCTTCTGGGAGGGTTAATATACCAAGTAAGTGCAGAATATCTCATGGAGTTAGCTGTATGGGGACTGGTTATCCTCTGCAGCACTAACCTGAAGGGACGGGCTTAGAACAAGGCCATTGAAACATTCGTTAGGGGGCTAGTGTGTCTTCCCCCACCATGGACACACACACACACGCACACACACACACACACATACACACACTTAACACACCATCAGACACAGCCACCAACCGTTTCTCCTCCCACTGCCCATGGGTGTCCTGGCTGATCTAAACTCTATTGGAGAGGCTTTACGCTTCAGCCTCAAATCCTTGAGGGGAGATGGTCTGTGAGTTCACAAGCTTCCCTGTGAAGTCACACTTCCTTCTATGAATCTTAAACTGACCCTGTAAAAGCTTCAAAAAAAAATATGGGTACAAACAGAACAGAACCCAGGGGGTTCAGTTTCAGACTTCCTAGTCACAGCAGAAGCAACACACACACACGCACACACACACACACACACACACACACACACACACACACACACACACACAGAAGACAAAGTCAGTGGGATTCTGGGGCTCTAGAGAGGAAAGTGGGGAAGCTTCCCTGGCTTCTCATCTCTTGCTCCAATTAAAAATAAAACACCTGGAGAGGCCGGAGGGGACTGTTTCCCAAGCAATATAAACATAGACAGTTTGGCAACTGAGGCCTGGAGGACAAAAAAGGGTGGCTGTGGAGAGAGAGAGAAGGAATCCAAGAGGGAGGTTCCTTAGCCCTGCAGTCTTCAGAAGCACAGCCCCAGGCTGGAATCACTACAGCCCACAGTACCCAGGAAGGAAGAGGAGTTGACGCTCCACTCTGGGTCCCAGCAACAGTGCCCAGGGACAGTCACTCGCAGCTCTGTGGAGACAATTTGGGGCTGCTCAGAGGGCCTGGGCACGTGTGCGCACACATGTCCATGCTCAAGACACAAGGGAAGTCATTATATCCTCATCTTGGATGCAGACACCCCCACGAGAGACGTTCTCACATTGATGTGGTCACAGAGGAAGCTGAAATCAGACTTGAAAGCTAACGTGCGGATTTGGGGGCTGACGGCTCCCAGCAACCCTTGCAGCCTTCAGAGTGATCCAGCTCCATTGTTAGGGATAAGAGAGGAGGTGGCACTTGGCCATCAGCACCTCAAGTGATCCTTGTCCAAGACCCTTGGGTCAACTAGTCGTCAGTCCTGGCATCCGATCAGACTCAACATGCTTGGCAGAAAGACCGGGAATTTAGCTATGGCCCTTGCTTCTTCAGGAAACACACAATCTCATCTTGCCAGTTGGAGAGGTTCCTATCATTTGCTACAAAATCCACCGTGTGTATTCCTTTCTATTAGAGAGAGAGAGAGAGAGAGAGAGAGAGAGAGAGAGAGAGAGAGAGAAGATAGAGGTAGAATAAATAAGCTCTTGACAAGAGAGATGGCTGTGTGCCTAGTTTTTGTATTATTTTGCTTGAAGCCAGAGTATATATGATATGTGTATTTGTGGACTTGCATGTGTGTGTGTGTGTGTGTGCGTGCATGCACAGAGCAGGGAACAAATGCCGTCTTATTGAGTCTCATAGCTGTATCCTTCATGGGTTTTTTTGGGAAACCAAGGCTGGAGAAGAGACCTAAAACATCAACCCTGCACAGGAGAAAGCCAGAGGCCATTTGTGGGGACCAGTGCGGGCCCAAGGTTCCATCCATGGAAGAAGCTCATAGTCACACATAGAGACGATGTGCTTTGGAGCTGGGTGTGGAATGGGGTGTCATTAAAGATACATTTTGAAGATAAAGCCAGCAACTCATGGTTTCGATGGGGCGGTGACAGGAAAGTGTTAATACATGACACCTTAGTCTTTAGCCTGAGCAATGAGATCATGTGTGACTGGACAGGAAATGGGTGGCTGACTTCGAGTCCTCGTCACGACATTTTCCCTGTGTGACTTAGAGGAAGTCGTTCAAATAACGTCATCCCTTGTCTAAAGGAAGAATAGCATCCCACCACTACCACTTCCACGGATTCCCTGAGGATTGTACAGATCACTTGTGACTCAGTCTCTCCCAACATGACATCAAGACACGTGCATGGGTTGTGTGGTAAGCAGGGAGCATTGTGTCCATATGTGAATCATGAAGTGGCTTGTAGTGGGCAGGAGTCGAGCGACATCAGGAAAGGAAACCACTGTGCAGTTCAGGCAGCGAGGACTGAGCTGTGGTTTTTCTTCCTGTTGAGAAGCGAGATCACAAACTGAGCTATGTTTTCTTTCTGAGGCTTTCTGGGCAGCCCTAAAATTCTATGAGACTGTTCCACGCCGCACCTGCCATAATCAGAGCACCTGGGGCAGTCTGCTCGTGTATTCTCTGCTGTGGTGCATTTCTGGACAGCTGGCCCCTGGCTACCATGGCATACAAGGGCGGCAGGGCAGGTGGGCAGGCAGCTGGGCCTCACAGACAGACAGAGGGAGGAATGAGGGCAGAGGGGAGTACGCCGGCTGCAGGTCTCAGGGTCTCTGCCTCCGCAACCAATTCTCTCACACTGAGCTGTATTGACCTGGCTCACAACATCTGGGCCAGTCCTTCTGTGCACTCCAGCTAGCAACATGGCGCTGGAGATGTGGGCTCAGTAGTTAAACGCACTTGCTACTCTTTTAGAGGACCAGCGTGTGGCTATCAGCACCCACATGGCTCACAACCTCCTGTGATTCCACCTCCAAAGAATCTGATGCCCTCTGCTGCTCTCTCGGGGCACCTGCTTGTATGTGCACATACTCATGAGCACACAAAAAATAATTTTTAAAAAATAAAGACAGGACTTAGATAAGCCTATCTGTTTCCCACTTCCTCCATTCTTCCGGTGGGATACCCCTCCCCTTACACTCCCTTCCTTCTAGTCTCTCAGCCCTAAGGTGAGGGGACAAAACTGAAGACTGATGCGCTCTTGTTCATCTGCAGCCAGCCTGAGTTAGCCTTGGGACATGAGGGCTGACAAGAATCTCACCACTTTAAAGGGGCCCCTTTTGAAACTCTTCAGGGCTCTCATGGTGAAAAAGTTCTATCTCCCTCACTAGGGTGATTATAATTAAGAAGACAGATCATGACAAGCGTGGTGAGGATGGGGAGAAATCAACCCTCGTCCATTGCTGGTGGGAATATAAAAGCGGTGCAGCCACTTTGGAAATGGCCTGGTGGTTCCACAAAAGATTAAGCAGTGTTGCCATGTGCCATGTGACCCAGAATTCCTGGGTATCTGTCTGCCCAAAAGAAGCAAAACCACATACACCCACAAAAGTTACATGGTTCGTCTTCTGTACCTGTGGATCCAACCAGCTACAGGTATGTATGTATACACACACACACACACACACACACACACACACACACACACACACACTTACCTCTGAACAGACCATGTACAGGTTCTTTCTTGTCCTTATCCCCTAAAGTAATACAACATAGCATGGCTCATGTGGCATTTATACTATAGAAGTGCCAGAAGTATTCTAGAGATTATTTGAAATACACAGGGGAAACTTACATGCAAATGTGCGTGTTATGTAAGTAATCTGAGCATTCGCAACTTTGGGTATTTTCAGAGTGTCTTGCTTACTTTTCTACTGTGATAAAACACAACGGCCAAAAGCAACTTGGGGGGGGGAGAAAGGGGTTTATATATTCTTATAACTCTCAGGTCACATTCCATTGTTGAAGGAAGTCAGAGTAGGAACTTAAGGCAGGAACTTAAACAGAGACCATGGAGGGATGAGATTGCTCCCCATGGCTTGGTTAAGTTGCTTTCTTGTACCATCCAGCCAGGAGTAGCATTGCCCCCAGTGAGATGGACACTCTTGTACCAATCATCTAATTCCCTGCAATCTAGAAAAAGACTTTTTCTCATTTTTGGCTTCTTCTTCTCAAATATATCTAAGATTAACAAAATCCAAACAATACATAGGCTATTCAACCCAGATATCAAAATCCCCAGAGATATCAAAGGATGCTTAAACAGCAACTAAAAAATAGGGATAGAAGAAAGTCCCTTCACAAACCAAGAGAATGGGTGAGCAAGAGAGAACAGTGTATCCGCACAATGGAATATTGTTTGCCTCTGAAAAGGAATATGGCTGGCTGCTATTTGATTCAGTCATGAAAACCTTAAAATGAGCGAAAGCGACCAGTCAAAAATGGCCACATACTGTCTGATTCCATTTATATGAAATGTCCCTCCTAGGCAAATCCATAGAGACAGAAAGCAGATCAGTCCTGGGGGAAGAGTAGGGCTGGAGTGACAGCTAAAAGGCGTGGCAACTCACTGGAGAAGGAGGAAACGTTGCCTGTGGTGGCGTCTGCACAGGTCTGTGTGCATACCGAAAATCACTGCAGACTTTGTGTGGATGGATTGCATGTGGTGTAAACTGTAGCCTGGCAGAGCTGCCCCCAACCACCACCACCACATGTTCACACACATCTGCACTTGCAGTTTTTTACGGAGCTAGTATGAGGTACTTTGTCCAGACTCTGTGATTTCCCAGGACTTGGGATTTTCAGTAATAAAACAGACAAAATGAGATGGCTGGCCACTGCATGTGTAACCCAAGGCTGCTGTTCCATATTGTTTACTGGCATGAAGCCTCCATCCCAAATGACCAGAACAAATCCAAGGCTCTTTCGTGTTACAAAACGGCCCAGCTTGACCAGTTACCTACCTCTACTGGATTCGTGTCCTTGGTCTTCGCCATGTTTGTGAAGCTAAGAGTGGGGTCTGTGCCCTCACTATTCTGGAAAGTCTCTAAAGATGGACTCTGCTCTGTAGGTAGATGCTGGAAAGGGGGTCCTGGAACTAAATCTGGCACCCCAGCTGCATTTACCCTTGTTGGATGTGGGAAGAGCCACCCGCTAGCTGGAGAGGCTGCCTCCATTAATTCATCTGTAGCGTGGGGCCAGGGTGACAGGGGAAACTATGGCTCCTGGTGTTGTCCTCATACCCTCAAATTGTGTATGTGAGAGATGCCATTTTCATTGTCGCTTTTCCATTTTGTTTCTCTTTCTGATTCACTCACTTATTTTCAAGATATGTAAGGACCACCTGCTCTAGGCAGTGACACTGGGCATCCCACAGTGTATAGAGCCTGGTCCCCACTCTCTTTTTTTATTCTTCTCATATATTACATCCTAACCACAGTTTCCCACCCCATAGCACCTCCCCTCTCCCCCAGATCCACTCCTCTATTTCCCTTTTTTTAAAAAAAAAAAAAAAAAAGAAGAAGAAGAACAGGCCTCCAAGGGATATCAACCGAACATGGCATAACAAGTTAGGATAAGAGTAGGCACAAACCCTTATAACAAGGCTTTACGAGGCAATCCAGTAAGAGGAAAAAATCCCAAGAGCAGGCAAAAGATTCCCACAGTTAGGAGTCCTTCAAGAACACCAAGCTACAGAGCCATGACATATATGCAGAGATTGGTCTCCACTCTTAAACTGTCTGGAGTCTCAGAGATGACAGACCTTGGTTCAGGTTGCTCTGTGAGAGGCTGGGACGATGTGGGCACAGGGAGCAGCCCCACCCTGACATCAGTGGGAGCTCCTGACAGGACACAATGTTGAACCAAGAGCTGACACCTGGGTAGGGAGAGCCAGGAAGGCGGCTAAGGATGTCGGTGTAACATGGATTCCTATTCAGGGCTCAGCATGTGGGAAAGCCAGAAGCCAGAGAAAGCAGAGTGTTCCCATTTGTGACATTACCAGCTGACATGGGGGAACCAGAATACTTAGGAACAGGGTGGGCTTCCTGCAAAGTTCCTAGTACTGGCGAATAGCTTAATTAGTTAGATAATAGAATTATTCACCAGCTTACTCTTACCTGGGCTCCACACCAGTTTCTTTTCATTTATAAGTTGTGACTGGAGCTCTACAAAATCAAAGTAAAATTCAGATTTTACAACCTAAGGAACTAAGTGTCTTAGTTAGGGTTTCTATTGCTTTGACAAAAACAACATGACCAAAAAGCAAGTTGAGGAGGAAAGGGTTTATTCAGCTTATTCTTCCACATTGCTGTTCATCACTGAACGAAGTCAGGACAGGAACTCAGACAGAGCAGAAACCTGGAGGCAGGAGCTGGTACTGGCTTGCTCAGCCTGCTTTCTTATAGAGCTTAGAACCACCAGCCCAGGCATGGCACCACCCACAATGGGCTGGGCCCTCCCCCATCAATCACTAATTAAGAAAAAGCCTTGCAGCTGGATCTTATGGAGGCATTTTTTTTCCTCAACTGAGGTTCCCTCCTTTCAGATAACTCTAGCTTGTATCAAGTTGACATAGACTGGGTGGTATCAGAGTCACCCAGTGTCACCTTGTTAGTATATTGGGAAACTGGATTTCAAGCCCTGGCACTATGGGATGCCAAAGGCAGGTTTCTGGCCAGCAACACTTGGAACAAAGGGTTTACCGGTTCCAACCCTTGGAGATGGAGGACCAGGGACTTCCCTGAGGAGATGAGGAGGTGGGGCCTGCTCAGCCTGGGCCACCCTGTCTGGCCTGCTAAGGATAGACCCCCCAGGAAGCCATTTCATTAACTGCCATGGAAAAGATAAGCCTTGTTCATGCGTTCTTACAAGCTGAGTTCTGGGGTCCCAGGTGCTGGTTTTTGCTAATCCCAACGCATTGGGAATTGTTTAATAGGATTTTTTCCTTTTAATTAAAATATGATAATGAAACATACTGCTTCCCTCTTAAAAAGGAATGTCTGAAAGCGCTCACCTATTCCCCAAATGCCCTGGCCAGGCAAACGCCTTGTAACAGTATCTATCCCATGCCACGGTGTCACGCAGAGGAAGGGGTCTACTCACTCAGCTACGACTGGCGCCACTTAGCGCATTCCCTCTCCTTGCTCCCCACACTCCTGACCTCTGTCTCCTGCCAGGTTCAGGGAGCACAGCTGTGATGAGGGGCTTGGGCTGTGATTTGGGTGTACATAGAAGATACATTACCCAAATCCTGCCATCTGAATGCAGTTTAGCGAGGCACCCTCTGGGACAGGCAGAGGTGGCACGATTGAAGGATTAAGGCCTATGGGAGTGGGATTCACCCTTGGACAAGTCCTCTCCATGACATGGGCCTCAGTGACTTTCTTTGACCCCAGCTGCTGAGCTCTGAGATGATGACCCAGTCTTGGCTGAAACAGTGCGTCCCAGGCAGTGCTCCCTCTCTCCCAGGCTCCTCAGGGGTCTCACTGACCACGCCCCTTCTTTCTCCCTTCTTCCATTTGCTCCACTCCCTTTGCACATCTCTTTTTTTCTTGGTCCCTCTGGTCTCCTCTTTCCTTTTCTTCCCCTTTCCCTGCGCGCAGGAAACTTAACTTTAAAGCTGTTCCACCTTCCTTCTCCTGAGCCCGTGGTGCACCCTGGGGAAACTGAGAATTCACTAGTCAGTCACAGAATTTTTTTTTTTTGAAAGCTATATACAATGAAACATTGTGCCCTTGGAGCCAGCAAGATAACTCGGTGGGCAAAAGTGTTTGCTGCACAAATCCATCAGAGTGCATTTGAGCCTCAGAACCCTTGTAAAAGTGAGAGGAGAGAGCTAACTCCATGAGGCTGTCCTCTGCCCTTCCCATGCACACTGTGTCACAAGTGCCCTCACACACACATACACACACATGCACATAATAATAATAATAATAATAATAATAATAATAATAATAATAATAATAATAATTTAAGATCCTCTTTTTTAAAAAAATCTGCTCTTAAAGCCATAACACCCAAAAAAACTGAACCCACATTTCTGACTCTTCAGGACTCAGGCACCGTGAAGCAGCATCCATAGGCTGCAAATTTCTGACCATCCAGGAATGAAGCCCTGTATGAGAACGGTCCCAGAGAGCACCAGCAGGCAGAGCCAGGACTTTCCCTCCCGGCTCCCACCCCACCCCCCTTGCTGTCTTCCCCTCCTCCCCCTCCTGTGCATCAAAACCCCATGCGATTGTGTCTCCTCAGAACATCAAAGAGCGGAAGAATTGCTTAAGAAGAAAATATTGGAGTTATGCATTTGAGAGCAGGCCGAGCTGAGAGTAACCCCCAGGGTGGCACGTCCATCTTTAAACAGGGCAATCTGTTCCACACCGCACCTGCTAAATGTGGGCTGGGTGGGCAGCGGCATGCTGCTGGCGGCCAGGGATGAGAAGGCCATACTCACTTCCCATGGCCTACCTCTAGCCCAAGGGTGGAGTCGAGCTCAGGCTTTAAGACCAGATTTTTACCAGAGGCCTCCCTTGACTCTTGGGAAATATCGGAGTGCAGTTTCTGGAATCAGAAAACAAAACAAAACAAACAACAAACAAAAAAAAACGGTCAGGTTCTGAGACCACATAAAGATCAGAACACTTAAAGTCCAATCTGCTTGAGGGCCAGGGGCAGCCTAGCGTCTGCTGGGCAAGAGGCATGTGGGGTTAGCTAGAGGGACAATCTGTATGTGGATGTGGCTTTGGGGGTCCTACCTATCAACTCTGGCCATCATTGCATCCAGAAGTCACCTGTGCAAATGGCAACATAGACTTCCCCCGCCCCCCACCCGAGTAGTTCAGAGACCTTGGTGACCTGAGTGAAATCTGCCAGCTGTAGCATCTTGGGCCTGGGTTACCTCATTCTGACCGTCCAGACCCATACTTAGAGACCCACCTCACCAAAGAGAGCAGAAGCCCCAGCTTGATGCACAGCATGATGGAGAGACTGGGGAGGAGCCATGACTTGAGGAGGCCCCACTGCTGGTGACAGACCAGACCAGCCACCTAGATGCTTATTGGCTTGGATACACTCAAGATCCAGGACCCCGTCCATGCTTCTCCAACATATCCAGAAGGCTGCCCACCTTGGCTGAGTCACAAATGCTTCCCCCTGTCCTTGCTCTTCCATGATAGCCCTGTCCCAGCCTGACCTGTATCCAGGAACCCCAGATAGACAGCTGCTTCTCAGCTAGATGGCAGTTTCCTCAAGACAAGACTAACTAAAACTGTATTCATGATCTGTGCTCCTGGATGCCCAAGCCTGGTGCAGGGCACACGATAGGGGATCAAGACAGATACATTAACCGGAATCTGCCTTTATCACTTCCCCGAACCTGCTCCCATACATAGGAACCCTCAGAGTCAGGATCACAGCTGATGTGAGCATGAACTTATGCCATGGTGGCATCTACCCACCCCACCCCCCACCCCCTACCCCTCACCCCCATTTCCCCTTACAGAGCCCCTGTTAGCAAGCACAAAAGCCTGGGGAGGGTGCCTAATTGGCCAGGTAGCTCTGAACCTTCCCTTCCTCTTCAGGGACAGTATTCTGTCGCTATGTTGCCTGTGGAAGAGCCAGGGTCTCCCTGCCCCCAACCCTGCCATTCTGAGGGGGATTTGCACCTTGATTATTTTTGAAAACAGATTTGTGAAAAAATTTGATTTGAGAAAACATTCTTCTCCCACATGCTGAAGGATTGAGGGTCTGTAATCCCTCTCAAATCGCCGGGACGAGGCTGGTATTGCGATGTCGGCATCGGAGCTGACAAAGGGGGATTAGCGGGGAGAATTCTGCGTGGAAACCCGCCACGCACTGAAGGCTTTCCGTGCAAAGCAGATAAGATAGGTAGCGCCAGCCGAGCCATTTTTAACCCAGTTTTTGAAGCACTCAGAGGCCTCCTTCTGTGTTGACAGGGAGCAGGGGCGGGATTTAGAGGCGCCTGCTGCTTCTCTGCTCTTCCGGCTTGTTTTCCCTCATAGAAGCGTAACTAGAGCCATGGCTGGACAGGAAGGCGTGACCTTCCAGTCAGAGCAACCAGGGCATTCCCACGTTATTCCTGGCTGCCCCACCCTCAATCCCAGAAGCCAAAGACTTTTTTTTTTTTATTCCTGGCCACAAGGCTTAAGGCCAGAGGGTGTCGTCCTGGAGCTGGAAGGGTGAGGGGCCTGTGTGATACCATGCTGTCCTGAGAAAGCAGGTGGTACGGGGTTTAGGACCTCAGGTGCAGAAAAATATCACTTCCTCTGTGAGTGTACTTAAGCCTAAGTTAACTCCTGCAAGCCTGCTTCCGTCTCTGCAATAAACAGTGTCCACGCTCAGGAGTCACTGTGGGAATTAAATGAGATGATGTACATAGAGCCCTTCTCGTGGTGCCTAGCTCATACCAATTGCTTTAAAAACAAAAACAAAAACAAAAGAGACAAAAAAAAAACCCACCAGTTTCCATGATTATAGATGAAATGGTATGATGAAATATGGAGAATCAAAGCCCTTCCAAGGAAAGTAACCCACACTGACCAGAGCTTTTTTTTTTTTTTTTAATGACACTGGTCATGATAGAACGACACATGTTTAGTCCCAGCACTCAGAAACCAGAGGCAGGTGATCTCTGCGAGGCTGAGGCCAGCCTGGTCTACAGAGTGAGTTCTAGACCTGCTAGGGCTACATAGTGAGATCTCATCTGGAAGAAGGCAGGGACTAGATGGTTTGATGGCACATGACTGGTGTAAGGAGTCAGGGACACCTGTGTGCACATCCCACGGGGGGAGCGCTCAGCCTTGGCCGTCTCTGCTCTTGTAGACTCTCTTTGCAGGCCCTATCCCTATGCTTAGAAGCTCTCTCCGAGACTCGACAACTCTTCCCTTCTGTCCATCTCTCCACTATCTCTCTATCCGGTGTTCTGAGTCTCAGCCAGAGTTCCTCATCTCTCCTGTCCAGTAATGACCACTCTTTTCCCCAGTTGTCTCCTAGCATGAAAATGCTGTGCTTTGTCCCCAGATCTCACCACGTGGCACTCCCAGGTGCTGAGCACGCAGCCTTAAGCTTCTGCAGGCTCCTGGCCTGGGAGCAATAGCTTGGAGCCTGCTAGCCGCCCACTTGGTAGGCAGAGACATGGGCTTCTTGGAGAACGTTCTGTGGGAGAACTGGGGATACTAGGGTCTTGGCATCAGACATGCGACTTTGACAAAAAGCCCATGGCTGGACATCCAGAACCAGACATGACATCCATCATGTCCCCTGCACAATCACACCACAACTCCACTTCAGCTAGTGATGTAGGAAGCACAGTGATTTCTCTCTCTCTCTCTCCCTCCCTTTCTCTCTCTCTCTCTCTCTCTCTCTCTCTCTCTCTCTCTCTCTCTCTCTCTCTCTCTCTCTCTCTCTCCCCACACACACACACACTTTCTCTTTAGCAGATTTTATGCATGAGGTTGAATGGATTCTTCCTTGTCATCTTTTATTTTAATCCCTAGATTTGTTTCTATTTTTATGTTTTTCAAAGGCCTTATTAGCATTGATCAATCTGCTGTTTCTAATTTCCACCCCAGTTTGGGAACTCCATGTTGCACTTGGATTCCAGGGCTGCTGATGCTGGTGCCCGTATACTGCTCATGATCGCTGGCTTCCCACGGTGGCCTGGATGAAGGGCTCCTAGGCAAGGAGGCAGGCTCTGTGCTGTCTAGGTCTGGCTCGGTGACTTTGGACAAGACATTATCTTTCTCTGACCTTATTTATTTGCTTTGCTTGTAAAATGGGCAGGCTAGGCTAGTTGGCGTCTAAGAGAAACTGCTCCCCGCCCTGGACCTCCCCTCCCAGAGGACCACTCCCCACCAAATGCATTCAAGGAAAAGCAAGTGCTGGGGCCCTGGGTCATGGGCTGGAGCTACAGAGAAGTCTCTTTGAAATTGGCCTCCAAGGTCAAACATGGATCCTATATGAGCAACCAGAAGATCAGAAGAGACTGGGCTGGAAGCCACTTTTGAGGCTACGCAAAACCCCTTTTGGGGTTTTACGAAAGAGGCACCAAGTGGGGGTGATGGACCGTTGGACTTGGGCCCCTGTCATTCCTTCCTCAACCCAGAAGCAATAGGTCTGCTGCTCCTAATTCTGGACAGGTCCCACTAAGCACAGGTAGGGCTAGTAGGGCTGGAGGGAGAGCACTGAAGCACACATCCCCATCCCATCCTTTCCTAAGCTCTCTAAGCTGGTAGGTTAGGGAGACTCCTGGTGAGGGTGGGAGGTCTGGTCTCAGCTCTGCGTACCTGTCTGCTCTGTCACTTTGAACACCTCAATCTCTTGTCTTGACACTGGAATAATGTCATACCAATGCAACCCTTATGACACTGTTGTAGGCCCAATTCAGTGGGCAGTGAAAGGACTTGCTACACTTAAAAAAAAACTTTAAAAATATAAGTCTAGTTATCAAGAAATCCCAAATGTTCAGAACCCATGCTGGCCTCTGGAGAAATGTGGGGAGAGGGAGGGTGTCAAGACGCCTGTAGTCCCAAAGGGAGAGGGAAGGTGTTGAGATGCCCATGGTCCCCATAGGAAGAAGAATCAGCTTGCTTAGAAGTGTAGGAGTCTGGAACATGAAGTGTCCTGAATCCTGGGGGCATATGACCATGTTCCCAGGAGGAAATCTGGGGCAAGGTACTTACCTTCTTTGAGCCTCTGTTTCCTCTTTGCTCTGCTATTAAAGTGTTAAGCTCTTCATCAGTTGAGTGGGGTAAGATATATACAATGTGCTGGTTATGCTAGGCATGGCAGCTCACACAGGTCCCTCCTGGAGACTGTAGAAATGAGCCTGAGTGTGGATCTCTGTTTGCTGAGTTGAAAGCTGAGCCAAGCCCTGGATGAGAACTGGGAGCCCCTCCAGAGGTTATCAGAGATAGGGAAGACTCTGCAAGTGGGGCTCAGGGCAGATGCAACACAAAGGTACTGCTATTGGCCAGCCTTGTGCTGCCATGACAAAAGCACAGAGGGAAGTAACTTTTAAAGAAAAAAGAGTTATTTTGGTTCGTGGTTTTGGAGGTTTCAGTAGAAGATCAAATGGTCCACACTCTGTGGCTTGGTGAAAGTGAAAAATCATGGCAGGAGTCAGTGGTAGAGAAAGCCATTCATATCACAAGCCAGGAAGCAGAAGAGAGGATGGGCTGGGTCCTACATTTCCCCCAGTAACATAAGGACCTCCCAGAAGGCCCCTCTTCCTAAAGACCCACAGCAGCACCCAAAGGTGACATCTTGAAACTATGCTTTCCACCCACAGACCTTTGGGGACCACTCTATGGTACCAAAGCAAATAGTAGTGCGGAGCTATAAATGCCTAGAGGGATGGTTTTACCAAGTGATGCTCCAGGAACCAACCTTCCATCACAGCCTTGCAAGTGAGCACTGGGCTGTGTACAGCCTGCAGACCCTAAAGGCCATCCTCAGTGCGTGCTAAGCAGGAAACTTCTAAATGAGAGCGATATCTAAGATCCCCATCCAAGAAGGCAGTGGTTCTTGGTGACCTCTAATACCAGTAGACCGAGGGGAAACACTCCTGCCATCTTAGACACCAGCAAGAGCAGTTTTGTTCAGACCTATCTGCCTAGAAAGTGAAGCAATAAATTCCCTTTCTCTGGTGATAGGTAGCTACCTAAATAAATAAATAAATAAATAGTAAGAATGAGAAAATTAATTATCTGCTATAATTAGTGTAATGACCTACACCATTAGAGGTTATTTACCACAGGGATAAAACTTCACTCCATGAATGTCAGATCAGCCTCCTGAATGTGTAGTCTCCCAGGAGCAAATAGACCTAGCTGGCTGCTTCTGTGGGCTTTTCTCCCTGTTTCATTCTTTCTGGGTGGTTAGGGTGCTGGTGATAGGCAGGCAGCCCTGTCCTATTGTGTCCAATGCTTGCGGCTAAGCCCTCAGTCTTGAGGGCAATTCATAAGAGTGTTCCACAGGGGCTGCTACCCTAGGGAGCTGGGCTCTGCCTGGCCTGTGGTCTACAGGAATGGGATCTGGAGTCACAAAGACAGAGAAAGTCCCGCAAAGATAAGAACACAAGCGCCCCAGTACAGAGGGAAGCTGGATTATGTACAGCCATAAGAGTTATTTCCACACGATCCTTTCCCTTGTTGGTCCTGCTGGTGACAAAAGAAGCATCATTCCTAGCATTCTTTACAGATGAGGAGTAAGCTCAGAGAGGCCCATTGGCTGCAAAGCCCAAGACTCTTTAATTACCTGGTAATAGCCAATCTATCTTGCCATGCCCCGCTATCCAAGCCAAAAAAAAAAAAAAAAAAAAGACAAATGAACTTGGATTAAGTCCAGCAGGCTCTCTCGGCTCTCACCGGGCAGCAGTGTGCATCCCACATTCACCACTTGCCCTGCACTGTGGGGTGGGGACAAAAAAAGACAGCCCTCCCCCAAAGCCACACTTTGAGTAGCAGCCACAGGGGACAAAGCCTGAGCAAAGGCGGCTGGAAGTGTGGACCAGTTCTCTGACCAAGTCTCAGCAGGACTGAGCTATGCTAAACCAAGAGGCATTTTTTTTGTCTGTGTCTCGAAACTGGTATGGGACTTTTAAGCTCTCTGTGGCCAGGACTTGGCTCTGGAAGGCATGGCAATGTTCCAGAGGCTGGGAGGAATCTCAGCTTCCCCTTTGCTAGCCCCATGGTGCCTGTACAGCCTGTCTAGGGGCAGCTGCTTACCCTGCCATTATCAAAGCCACACCAGCAAATCTGGAGGCAGTAAGTGGTCGCTGGGGGCAGGGGAAACTCCTGAAAGCAGAGCTTGGGGAGACATAACACAGAGGCACTATTAGTCCGCCTCGCACGGTCATAACAAAATCACCGAGGGAAGCAGCTTTTAAAGAAGAAAAGGTTTCTTTTGGTTCGTGGTCTTGGAGGCTCCTGTCGAAGATCAAGTGGTCCACAAGCGGCTCTGGTAAGGATGGAAAATCATGGCTAGTGTCAGGGGTACAGGAAGCCACCCAAATCACAAACCAGGAGGCAGAGGAGAGGAGGCGCTGGGTCCCACAACCCCCTCAGAGGGAATGGAGATCGATCACATTTCTCAAAGGGGACATGAATGGCTGGGCTGGTTTTCCTTGGGTGGTGTGTCATAGTTAATCTCCAGGAATTTGGAGTCACCTCAGAGACACACTTTTGGGCACATCCAGGAAGCACTCACTGGGAAGGGAAGACCCAGCCAGTAGCATCCTATTGTCTAGGGTCCAGGGCTGAAGAAAACCAGCTGCCTCCCAGTGCTCCTGTGTCTCTGCTTCCTGATGTGTCCAAATGTGAGCAAGCCCCCACTGCCACTGCTGGGAGCCTATGCTGCAGCCTTCTTCGTCGTGATAAACCACATCCCCATACCATGAGCCAAAATAAACAATCTTCCTTCCGTTAAGTCATTGCTTGCCACTTGCCACTTACTCGGTCACAGCAGTGAACAAAATGGTTAACACATGTCTCATATATAACAGGTTACTTAATGTCCCTGGGCACCACACAGTGAAGGCTAACATTAGATAGAACCCATGGGTGCTGTTCATGAAAAAAAAAAAGCTTGACACCTGTCTATATGCCACTGGAAGACGGTGGGATGTCTATACAGAGACTACTCCCACAGGGATTCCACAAGACAGATCTTCTGGGCTGCCACTCAAAGTCGGCACACCGTGTTGGGTAGAGACTGAACGCCTCCCTGTGCTGCAGACTCCACTGTGACCGATGGAGCAGATGGCCTTGGCCAGGGTGGGTCATACCTCTGAGAGGAGGCTTCCTCATTTCTAAAATGAGGGTGTCTCTGGCTTTACTCATTTCACACTTCTCCTGTCAGGCTGTCAGGATGGCTGAGTCGCCTCTCCTCCTCATCAGTCATTTATAGCTGAGCATGGGTTTGAGTCACTCTTGCTCTTCTCCCAGGGGCATTGCTGTCGTAAGCCTCATCTCTCGCTGCGGCATGAAGAGCTTTGTCCCTGGTGAAGAAGGGGGGGTTCAGCAAGGCGATGGGAGGGGGTGTTCTGTCAACCAGGGGGCCCTTGCCTAGGACTGCAAACCTTTCCTCAAAGATGACACCCGCCTTGGATCCCCACTCCAGCAATCTGTTAGGGATGGGAGACATTCATACAGGTATGAAATGAAGCCCTCCCTTTTGAACAGACCCCCCAAAACTATGATTCCCAAAAGTGACCCCATATCAGAATTATCTTGGGTCTTTTTACCTCTTTAAAGCTCAAGCTATACCCAAGACCAAGTAAAAAAAAATTTTTTTTAATTATGAGAGAAGCATGCATGAGGTTTAAAAGCACTCCTATGACCCTCTGTAGAGACAAGTTTGGGAACCAATGACCAAATGGGAAAGCCAGGCCAGCCGCCCACATACTCCTCTGACAAGCTACAGACTTATCTCTGCCTGCACCCCGATAAATTTTTGCTAGATGATTCCCTTCAACCCCCCATCCTCAGGCCAGCTGGCTAATGGGGCTGGGATTCTGCATGGTAGTTGTACTCGGACCCAGGGCTCACAAGTCTTGCCCTAGTGAAGGAAGCAAGACAGAGCCTTCAGGGACCAGGCTGAGTGCTGAACAAGTAAAAGGACCATATGATGATGTCAAGGCAGTAAACTGGACCATCAACATATAAAAAAGAGTGTGTCCCCCCCATACATAAATGAAATAGAATAAAATCCAATACAGTCGAGGCCAAGAGCGCCTGAGATGCTCTTAAATACATGGTGGGCTGACTTTCAACCCCGTATCCCCTGAGAATGCATTTACAGATGGGTTTTGAACGGCCCTATAACCTTCTCTTTGCAGGAGAATACAGCCTTCCATTCATGACTCCGTTCGGAGCCACCAGGCCAAGAGCAGCTCTGTTTGTTCTTAGGGGTGCTGCAGACCAGTCCCCTCCCTCTGGTAAGGCCTGGCTGGAGGAGGGGAAGTCTTCCCAGCTCTCTTCCCTTCTTCTCACCCTCCTCTGTAACCGTCCTGCGATGCTGTCATTTCGATTCAGCTGGTTTCAATCAAGTTGAAGCTGGTGGGTGGCTTTGTGAGTTGGCTAGACTTATTTTAATTCGCAACCAACAAATGGTGAAAAGAAAGTGAATAGCTTAAGGAAGCTAGGCTGCTCCATCTCTGCACTGTGCCGCCTGCATGCGGAGCTGCCTCCCACCTGTCCTCTAAGGCCCTTGGCTACCTGGCCGTATTCTCTTTGGACCAAGTTTTGACAGTTCCTGTGGGGATTGTCACTGCGGTTTTGTGCAGGGAAAACAGTAAGCCATCCACTCCCGCACTGGATCTAGCACAAGTTACTCAGATGGGTCAGAAGGATCCTTCTATCATGGGACATGTCCCTCCTATGTGACCTCGGAAAAGCCATTCGGATTCCAGGGCTTCTGCTACCTTGAGCTTTTTTGGGTTCTTTGGTTGGTTGGTTGGTTGGTTGGTTGTTGTTGTTGTTTGTTTTGGTTGAGGTTTGATTAACAAAATCTGAATTCACTGAGTATTTCCCATATACCAGAGCATCGGCAGAACCTTTCCCAAGAGTAAGCCCAGATGTGGTCCTGAGCAGGGAAGAGCATTGTAGACGAGCAGCTAGCTCTCTGCACAATGAGACGTTTGTCTGATATAAGTGGGTGGAAGCAGAGTTCTAGTGCTCTGTGGGGGCATGGAGCAGGAGGGACAGCCCTTTAAGGGATAGGTAACAAGCCAGAGGCCACATGTTCAGTCACTAGGAGAACCAGGATTGGGACTCAAACAAGCTTTGACCAAGGTCAGCACCAGTAGCTGGGCTGTCTTGTGGAAGAGCTGGTATGTGTATCTTGACAGCATAGGGACATAGTGTGGACTCAGTAGGTATTAATTGTATATAGTCTGCATATCTTACTGAAACGGTCACTCCCAGAACATCCTAGGAAAAGTTCCTGAATGCCTGGAGCCTTGGGTAGGAGAACAGACAGTACCAAAAACATAGGAAATCGGGGTGAACTTGACCTGTTTTGAATTTTTTGCTAAAGCACCTGGGTCCTGAGTTCACCTCATCTCCAGAGGATTAGGGTTGGTGGATCTAGTTAAGAGAAACCATACAGGAGTTAGGAGCCATGATCGCCTCCACCCAGGACTGTGTTCTCTGACCCAGCTTGTACGTGTCAGATCCATATGGGATGTTCACCTCACAGATTTGCCACCATCGTCAGCTACTCCTCCCCTCTAGTCCTGCGTCATCCATCAAAGGGAAATGAGGAAGGGCAAGGGTGTACAGCCTGGCCCCTGCCCCTGGAAGACCAGTCAGAGCTTACATCCTACAGATGGTAATGTTTCAGCCTCAAGTCTCACACCAGAAATGGAACAGATCCTCGGAGAAGCAGGGATGTTGGAACAGACCTGCTCCCCGCATGTCTGCAGCACATCCAGGCTGGGATGCTGGTCCTTGGGGGAAGCTAAAGATGGTGGAGAAAAAGAGGCTGGTAGGAATCTCACCAGACTCTTTTTCCTTTTTGTGTGTGGGGGGTGCTCTTCATTTTGGGAAGCACTCTCTTGTCCTATTTTGTGGAATGAAGGTCACCTAAGCTTTAGGCATTGTGAAAAACTAATATCTAAATAACACCTAAATCTACCTGGTGTGCATATGCCTGTGTGTGTGTGTGTGTGTGTGTGTGTGTGTGTGTGTGTGTGTATGTGCATGTGTCTGTAGGTGTCGTGTGTGTGTGTGTGTGTGTGTGTGTGTGTGTGTGTGTGTGTGTGTGTGTACAAGCGCGCACATGCACCCACATGCACGTGGAGACCAGAGGTCAGCCTTAGGATCCATCTGTTTTGGTTTTGGGGACTGTCTTTCACTGGAACCTGGAGGTCACCAGTGAGGATAAACTAGCTGGGCAGAGGCCCCAGGTGTTTCCCCATCTCTACTTCCCCTCACTGGGATTACATCCATACCACCACATCGGCTTTTTACATGGATGCTGGGGATGCAATTCAGGTCCTTGTATGAAAAGCACTTTACCCACTTAGCTGTGTCCCTAGCCCTACAGGACACTTTTTGTAAAAACGAACTCTTTCAGTTGGCTTTATGGTAACCTTTCAACTTGAAAACTGATGCTCAGTGAAACTACCTACCTTCCTGAGCTAGTGAGCAGCAGGTGGTGCGTGCATGTGCGTACACACACACACACACACACACACACAATCTCATTTTATCTTTAAATATTCCAGTGAGGTATAGTTGGAGTGTATGGCTTAGTATTAAAGTGTTTGTCTAGCGAGCACAAGGCACTGGGTTTAATGCCCAGAAGGGAGGGAATTCACTACTAAAACCCTAGTTGTCTTTGCTCCGCCCTTAACAAAGAAACCCTAGTCTAATAGAGCTGGTCTGCTGTATCTGTTCTCACAGATAGGTGTCAGCACTGAGCCACCTGGCAATTCCTTACCAGGAATTTCTTACTAGCAATTAAATTAGTTCTTAATATTATACAAATTAAGCGTCCACCCAGAAGGCTGACCTATGACTGAGCTTTTTTCTGTGGTCTCAGATATGTTCGTAAGTGTCATAGGTTATCCAATAAAAAAGCAAGAACAAAACATACAAAAAACCCAAGTAGTTTAATCCAAAAAACTCTCCTTACTAGAGAGAGATTTGTTTGTTTATTTTATTTTGTTTTTGGTGTGTGTGTGTGTGTGTGTGTGTGTGTATCAGACCCTGGGCCTTGTGAATGCTAAGCAAGAACTCTACCCAAGAGCTACATCTCAGCCCTTGATGGGGCTTAAATGGAGCTCAAGTACTTACAACCTCCAGCCTACACTGTGTCCTTAGGCAATAAGGATGGAGTCCTCCAATCTGGGGGATTTTTCTCGCTCTGTTCCAAAGTGTGTGTGCTTTATGCAAACCAGTGTGAGTGTGTGGAGGTCCAAGGACTCCTTCCACTGTGTAAGACCAATGTCAGGCTTGGCAGCAAGTACTTTTACCTGATGAGCCATCATCTCTCTGGCCTGTGGTCCGCCATAGCTTAAACACCTACTGTGTGCACCTGCTATGACTTGGGCATCTTCCACAAGTCTCACAATCACCCTACCCAGTTGTTAGCATTGTACCCACTTTGCAACTGAGAAAACTGAGGCCAGGGCAAGGTTTTAGTGGCTTGCCTAAAATCCTGAGGCTAATAAATGGAAATGAAGCTGGAATTCCTCAGTCTGGCTCCAAGACTGTCCCTCTCCAGCTTCTTCATGCTGCATCTTTGTCCTTGCAAGGTGGGCATCTGCCCTGTGTATATAGGTCTAACATGGAGAAGCGGCAGCATTTCCTCCTAGCCTCGGTGAGAGAAAGAAAGGAAGACCTAAGGAGTAGGCGTGGCAGAATGGAGGCCAAGTCCAAACTAGTAGCAAGCAGACAAGCCTGCCTGAGCAATGGCTTGGAAACTCCCCTCTGGAGTTAATTTCAGTCACAGTGTCTTTCTATTAAGTGAAGCAGTTGGTCGGCTGTGGGTGTCAGAATGTCCCTATAAAACTGGAATCCAATCTCATCTGGGGGGAGGGGGGAAGTGGAGCAGAGAGAAAGAGAGGAGGGGAAGGAGGGAGGGAGGGAGCTGGCAGGCTTTACAGGTACCAGTGGGGTAAAGAGAGCAATTTGTTAGGTCTGCACTGTTGGGGGCTGATGAAATTCCCACCTAATTCTGCCTTGTGCTTAGAAGCTGGAGCTAGCTGGGTCTGCGGGTCAAGCTGCTTTCTGGCTAGTTCCAGAGCTCCCGGCCTGAGCTTTAGCTGCTGTTCTGGGGCATCTGGGACACTGTTTTGGGCCGTTCACATCTGGGACCTACACATTGCCAGGCAGCCTTTACTAGGACGGGCGCCTCGGTGTCTCACTTCCCCTGTGACTGGCGCTGTGGCAGCAAGTTCCCACTTACTCATTCTCTTGCCAAAGTTATGGGTAAAATAATTAGTGTTGCCATTTTCCAGACCAGGAAACGGAGGCTCCAAGGTAGTTACGCAAGATCACTTAGCTAGAAAGGGGGAAGCATCAGAATTTGACCTCAGCCATTTTTACTCTGAAGTCCACATGGTACCCCAGCATCAGGCCTCCGTGGCCCACAGCAGAATTTGCTGAGGAGAAGCGTACTGTGGGTGCCTATGATCCATCTATAATCTGTCCCACCAAGTGTAGATAAATGAAGCCTGGGAAGACTTGCTTTTCCCAAAATGTAGGTAAGCTGGGGAGGCGGATGGAAGGGATTTCAGTCACACTGTAAAGCAGGCTCTCAGAGACGCCCCCTCCAATCTGATAGAGGTATTCATCGGTCTCCCTTTAAATCAACCACCATTTTGCAATGGGAACACACCAGTGAAGTGCACAGTTCTGTTCTTTAGATTTGCAAAGGTATACAAAGAGATGAAATGGTTTTCCCATTTTCTTCCAAATCTTATTTTTCGGAAATGTTCCTCCACATCATAGTGTAGATTTACCCTAAGGGAGCCTGTTAGCTCTAGAGGGCCTGGCTCATTCTTACCTTGGGAGGATCTAGGCCCTGAGGCTCAGTCTCCCAAGGTCAGGCCCAACTGACCTGTGGAAGGGTCCCTGAGGAAGGCCAGCCTGGATGCCTGTCGGGTACCCATCTGAGTGCACAGCAGACCGATCCCTGCAAGTACTCCAGGACTGAATCCAACGCAGCTCTGGATGCACAATGAGGCTGTTTCCTAGCGACCAGGTTGAACTGAGAAAGCTGAGACCAGCCGCCCTGGGGCTGGAGTCGAGTCACCGAGCACCAGGCCCTGACTTGGCAGTCCTTGAGGGAAACATATGGGGCTGAACAGATGGGCCAGGCACAGGCGCCCCAAGCTACAACCAGAAAGACAAGAGCAGAGTTAGGGAGGGAACTGAGAGAAAAGCAGGGGGACTGGTCAGGAATTGGCTCACAGAGCCAGGCTTGGGACAGGCTTAACACTGCTGTGGATAAACAAAAGGACGCGACTTCTGCACAGCTCGGCAGCTGGACTGGAAGGCTTCTCTTCCTGGGACATGCACCCTCTAGTGAGCAGTAAGGGCCCTGAAGGCTCTCCCAAGGGGACCTAGGAACAGCCCACAGGTGTTAAAGCATCCTGGGTAGCAAGTGGTCCATTTCTGAGGCCTGTACTCTGTGGACACATAAGAACACCTCTCCCCTGCTGTGATTTTTCTTCCTGCTCCAAAAGAGGCACCTATTTGTCTGCAAAAAAAAAAAAAAAAAAAACTGATCTATTTTTCAACCAAAATCTGAAGACACTACAGAGAAATGGGTTTCCCATGGTCACTTTTGATGAAAGTCCTGTTAGGTAGTCTCGCTGCACTCTTATCTGCAGGGCTGTTTGGAGGGATGGGGTTTCTGAAGCTGGCTCTGTGTCCTATGAAAGGTGACAAGTGAGCATCATCAGCCTGTGGCAGGGGAGGCTTAAGGTGAGCATGGCTCATTGCCGGGTGTTGACACTCCAAGGAGCGCCTACAGGCGTGTCTCTCTGGGAAGCCTTCAGTGCCACAACTGCTTATGGTAGAGGACTGTCCCAGGACAGAATCCTGCCAGGCAAATGGATGGTACAGAAGCAGGATTCTTTTGTCCCAACCGGAGGAGCCATCCTATGAAGTGGGGAATTCACCACCACCTTTCAACAGAGCACCATAGCCAAGTGGAAGTCCAGGGAGGTAGACTTATGCTCAGGTATGTGGGATGTGGGACCCTTTCCCCACATTAGAGCCATCTTAAATCAGAATGCAGTCTTTGGCAGGCAGAGAGCTCCCGTCGTCGGTGGAGGTGTTTGAGCCAAGACTGGACAGTGCCCTGTTAGGATGTTGGAGAAGTTGAGCAGCCACCAGATGAGGCGAAGGCCCCTTCCAGGCCTGCAGATCTAGATCTTTATGAAGAAGTTCATTGAAGAACTCAAAAGTTCTATTCTAGGAATTGACTCTGATGTCCCTGGGTATTTTGTAAGGGAGACATCCTCCTGAAAAGAGTATTATAGAATCAAAGGAAACATGGGGAAGGGGCTGATGGGGATGAGGGGGGTAGACAGAGAGGAGGGAGGGAGGCAGGGAGGGAGGGAGAGAGGGGGAGTGAGGAAGAGATGGGAGAGAGATCTTCAGATCTGGTTTTTCATAAATCTTTGCCAACTGCTCAGGAAACAATGTTCCGACATGGCTACTGGCCACAGACAAACGGTGCTCTTCAACAAGTGGTAGCAAGACCTGGCCTGCCAACCTCTTCCCCAACCTGGAGGGGAACACTCTGAAGTGTGACAAGAGCCCTTCCCTTTACAGTACCCCTCAGAAGCCTCCCTCCACGGTGTGGCCTGGAAACCGGATTGTTCTAGGTCACAGGGCTGTCATTTGCTGGGCGGGCAGCCTGTGTGAGCCTGTGTTGTGAGTTGCTGCTGTTGTTGTTGTTGGTGGTGGTGGTGGCTTTTTTTTTTCCTAAATGGCTTAATCTGCCAGTGTTTGTGGAGCATCCTCAGAATCAAAGTGTCTTTCACGTAATTATTGTTAATTGCACAGACTATTCTATAAACTCATCCAATTAAGAGAAAGTTATTAACTTTATAAAATATCTCAGGCATCCCACAGTGCCGTGTGTAGATGGAATAACAGTTTGAGAGGCAGAGTCAGCATGAAATATCATGCAAATGACAAGGCTTATTTACTTCTTCTTAAAAATATCACAACATCGACACTGCTGGGGTAGGTTTCCTCTCAGTTGCTGAGAAACACTGGAGCCAGTGGTCAAGCTCAGAGCACATCTCTCGTAGGCCAGCATCCTCAGAACAGGCCCAGGCTTGCCTTTGGTTGAGGTATTGGAGGATCTCAGATGGTCTCAGCTCCTAAGGACTGTCTAGAATCCCAGATCCACTACTGGTGTACTATGTGATCTTTCATGACCTACCTAACCTCTTTGGGCACCTACAAAATAAGAATACTAAGCTCCTAGCTTTATTGTAATGAAGCGCTGCATGGGTAGCTAAGTCTGGAAAGTGTTTGTCTTGCAAGCGTGAAAACCTGGGTTTGATCCTCAGAATGCACATTTAACATCAAAAGCAGGTGTCCTGGCACACATTTGTAACCCCAGCACACGGGAGACAGAAGCAGGTGGAGCCCTGGGGCTTGTTGTCCAGTGGTGGGTTCTGCCTGGAGAAAGGAGAAAGAAAGAAATGAAGGAAAAAAGGAAAGAATGGAGGACAGAAGGAGAGAAAAAAAGAAAAAGAAGGTAGACAGTGCCTAAGGAATGACACCCAAGGTTGTCCTCTGGTTTCCACATGCATGTGCACAACTCACACAAATAGGCACACACATGAACGTATACATGCATGTACAGATATATCCTCATACACACACATATGCACACACATACAAGGAACATATACACACACATACGAAAGTACATCCTCCAACACATACACACACATGCACATAGCAAACACTTGGAGCTGTGTCTGCTTGTAAGAGCAGTCAGCAGCTGGGCATGGTGGCACACACTTGGGAGGCAGAGGCAGGTGGATTGCTGTGAGTTCGAGGCCAGCCTGGTCCACAAAGCTAGTCCAGGACAGCCAGGGCTACACAGAGAAACCCTGTGTGCAAAAAAAAAAAAAAAAAAAAAAAAAGAGCAGTCAGCAGATTTGGGTCAGGGTTAGTGTCTTGATCATTGCTAGACTTTTGACGGTAGTTCTGAAAATGTCAGGCTCTCCCTGGAAGCTCCCTCTTAGCTGCTATGCCACTGTGAGATATTGTCAGCTAGCCATTCCATGTTATTATTATCTTGAAATCAATCACGACTGGGCTGTGGTCTCTGCAATAAATGTTTTAATGAAGTGCAGTGCACCTGGGTCAAAGGACATAGATGGCAGATGTGCAGTTTAATGATCTGCCAGGAAGTAAACACATATGCATAATCATCACTTCCATCAAGGACCAGAACATTGCCAGTTCCCCCCAAAGGCCTTGTGTTTCCCTTCGAGTACCCTATCCCCAAGAGAAAGTAAAATAAAATAGAATAAAATCTAATTACGGTAGACTAGCAAGATGGCTCAGGGAGTAAAGGTGTCTACCACCAGACCTGGCCGCTTGAGTTCGATCCCACGACCCACAAGCTGGAAGGAGAGAAGGGACTCCTGCAAGTTGGGCTTTCACTCTACGTGTAAACTATGGCATGCACACACATGTGCAAGTACATGTGCACGCACACACACATAAACACACATGCACACACAAATAAATCCTTAAAAAGCTACATATAATTGTGTGAGATGGAGTGGGGCCTGACCTCTTTGGTTCAAGCTTATGTTTATGAGATGCCTCTGCCGAGCGCCAGCACGTGCTCAGGTGTGCACCCACAGCAGAGCAAGACGTGCTGCTGCCTAGATGAAACCCCGATGGCTCACCGTGGAAAGAAACGGACCAAGTAAGCCCCGAGCAAAAATCCCCTCTGAGAACACGGGGGCCACCGAAGCATTTCTACCGGAGACCATGGCTGTGTGTTTGCTTGGTTTGGGGCACATCAGTGTTGTGTGTGTTTCTAGGGTCTGGGTCCATGTGACATCTCAGTGCCTTTAAAGAGAGTCTAGTGATCAGAGTGGGGTAATACACACAAGCCTATGGCCTCAAAGGATTTCTATGTCTTTGAGTTGGAAGCGTTCAAGAATGTGCCCTAGGAGCTGTTTTAAAATACGCCGTTCATTGCTATCAATCACATCATCCTGGGACTGTGGACTATGAACACGGTTTATAATTCCTCCACTCCTTCTCTCTAGCGGCACCCTGGGACCCGCTACCCATCCTTTCTCCACCCTCCCTTCTCAGCCCGTGGTAAAGCGGTCATGGCAGGGGAGATGGGTAGCTCTGGGAAGATAATTCAGTAGATAAAGTGCTTACTGGGCAAGCATGAAGACCAGAGTCTGATCCTCAGAACCCATGTTTTGCTTTTGTTTAAAGCCAGGCTTGACAGCGGGCACCTGTAATTGCTGAGTGGGCTGCATCAGGACAGCCCCAGAGACAGACTGGCTTAGGCAGTAGAGCCACATCACTGAGCTCGGGTTCAGTGAGAGACCCTGACTCAAAAAAATAATGTCAAGAGCAACGGATGTTGCTGATGTTGACCTCTGTCCTGCACACAGGTGCACAAAATGAAGTCACTCTGGATACCTTCCTAAGCCCTGGTGTCAGTTCCAGCAGTGGGAATAGTCCATCCAGCTGTCACTCTGCCGTGAGTGGCATCTGATGACAGTCTAGGCTCCCTGAGAGCACTAACCCCCAACCCAGCAGAATAGTAGGGAAGTCATTTGAGTGGTAGTGAGCACGCCAGGCAACAACGCTTGCTAGAAGTCTGCTTACAAGGAAGGCCATAGCATCATATGGCCCCAGAATACCTTCCTTCACAGGGATTCTGTTTAGTACAGGGTTGCTACATTGGACTGTCTCAGCGGGCAGTGGGACAAACCTCAAGGCTGCTTATGTGAGGTAAAATAGGGTGGCTGAGAGTTGGCCGTGGGTCCCAGATCCTGGGAGGCAGTGGCTTCCCAGCAGGAGGGCTGTGTCCCTGCTCCGTAGTCCATCTAGAGCTGAGACTCAGACTGTCCAAAGGCACATTTATCATGGTGCAGCTATTGTGGGATAGTGTGAGGAGCGCCTGCCTAAGAAGTGGTGGTGCTCTCCTGCCCAGAGCACCTGCTTGGGGCATAGAGGGGCACCTCACTCTCTAGGTGGAGTTCCTTCCACACAGCCTAGTCACATGGCCTCAGCAGGGGAGCTGCAATATAAGAAGTGGGGAGATCTGCCCCTGAAACATGCCCTGGAAGTCACTGGGATATCAGAAAGAGAGAGAGACAGAGACAGAGAGACAGAGACAGAGACACAGAGAGACAGAGAGAGACAGAGACAGAGACACAGAGGGACAGAGACACAGAAAGACAGAGACACAGAGAAACAGAGACACAGAGGGACAGAGACACAGAGAGACAGAGACAGAGACACAGAAGGACAGAGACACAGAGAGACACACAGACAGAGGGTCAGAGACACAGAGAGACAGACAGAGGGACAGAGACACAGAGAGACAGAGGGACAGAGACACAGAGAGACAGAGAGAGAGAGAGAGACAGAGAGAGACAGAGAGATAGACACAAACACACAGTCCATATGTGTGTATATGTCCATATGTGTGTGTGTGTGTGTGTGTGTGTGTGTGTGTGTGTGTGTGTGTGTGTATGAATGAGCAATCTCTCCTCTTACTCTCGTGAGAATTCCTTGTCCTGAAGGATGTACATAGGACTTTCTGCCCAAAGACACTCCTGGGGTTGCAAACTTCAGCATCTGCTAGGGGCTCAAGGGTGTCATGGATTCCAGCATCTCTTTGTCATGTTGAGGGTCATGTGGGTGGTGTTGTCTTTCCCTCCTCAGCATCATTCCCTCACCCCCATCTCGCAGTCTCAGCAGCCAGTGACTGGGGTCTTAGTATTCCACCTCCCAGCCAGAGAAACCAAGGCACCAGAAACTTAAGTGACCTTCCCTGCCACCCTACTCTAACTCAAAAGATCTTTGATCCAAATCTACCACTAAAAGGACACGTGGCCCAGAGCACCCTGGGATGGACTGTTCGACCACAGGGTATTCAGTGGGGTTTGCCATGCATGGTTACCAATGATGGCAAACAGTGCCCTTTGTCTGTGGGCATCAAAGCCTGTCTCTGCTCTGGGCTCACCTCCAGCCTGGTTCATGCCAGACCTGGCAGAAGCAGCACCGGACATATTTTGAGGCAGATGAGTGCTGGGTCCCGTGTGTTGACATGGCTTTTCCTCTCTGCACTACACATTCTGATGTGGGTCAACCTTTCTTAATGTCAAAATCCTGGGAGTCTGCTAGAGCCTGAGAGCTCAGGCTGGACCTAGAGCTGAGAAGACCTGAACCTGGCTCCCAGCTCCACTGCCAATTAGTTTCATGACCTTGAGCATGCTACCAAATTCCTGAGTTTTCTCTTAAGCCCCACAGGGATAATTCTCCTATCCTGGGTACCTGGGAGATTGTTTTAGTAATCACATCAGGGGATTGAAGGAGGAAGTGGGCGAGGAGGAGAAATGAGGATCAACTGATGAAGGTATCCATTAGATAACGGGGCTCCAGGCTCTGTGTGGGGCTTGGAGGTCCCCATGGCCACCTTCATCCCAGACAATGAACCAGAAGTAGGCCGTCGGAGGATGCTGTGCTAACGCTAGGATAGAATTGTGGCCAGCCCCAGACCTGTTCTCTCAAGAAACCTCTGATCTCTGGAAACACAGATGTTTCTTATCTTCTGGTCGTTGTGTCCTGTGACCATCTCATAGTGAGCTTAAATAAACTAAGATGGCTCATGTCACCAGACTATGTTTTAGGGAATGAGTGCTACATAAACAGTTCACCACTAACTGAAAAAGGATGTGACTCCAAGCAAGCACATACACCCAGACCTAGGTAAACCTCAGCATCTAAGGCAGCTGGGTGGCTTTCCCCATGTCTTGGGAATACTTCCTGAAAAGGAAAAGTGGTTATTGCTATCCACGAGTGTGCTCACTTCTGTCTCAGATGAAACCCACCACAGCCTCATCTCACTAGCCAGGACAGACCTCTGATGACCTCCCTCCGAACAGTGATTGAACCAGGACCAGGGTAGCTGCAGCTGTCTGCAGCCCCTGCTACCGAGCCTTGCAGGGGTCTGTCCTTGTCCTCCTCCCACCTCTCCTGGCTCTGGCAGGAGGCAGCTGGGAAGAGCCGACTTAGTCTCTGACCCCCTGGGGCCGGTTATATTTGGATGTTAAAGGTAATGACACATCCCACCAAGCCCTCCCTCTTGCCTGCTTCAGTAAAGTCTCCTGGCAGGGAGGGGGCTGGCTTATATTTAGGGCTGGCATTCCCTGGTAGGCATCCTGTTCAGAAATGGAAATTCTTTTAATAGCTAGCCAGACCCGAGTATTTAATGAGCTGGTGTTGACTTTTTGATTTCTTGTTCTTGGTGGAGGACTGTGCGCTGCCTCAGCTAATTAAGAGTCCCTGCTCAGGAAAATATCCCATTTTCTGTGCCTCAAGAAGACCAGGAGCTCAGTCCCACTCCTTGGGGACCCCTTCTCCTGTCCCCTTGAAGCCTCCGCCTCGCCTTTGCTTGCAAAAATGTGCCTCCTCCAGGAAGCCTGCCTAGATTTACCCACCTGCTTCCAACTGTCCCTTTCCTGGTATCAGATGTGCCCTTGGGTCTTTTTCAAGGGCACCCAGTATGTGTCACCAACAACTATCAGTGACGTATGAGGACACCTGTCTCCTGTTCGCAGCCACAGTCTGTCAGGGCTGAAGGAATCATCTGGAGTGAAAACTTCCTCTAGAATCTGATGAAGGATGGAAGTTGGGGAACGTGAACCATCTACTGGGGGGAGGGGAGGCACATATACACACATTTGTTCCAGGCCAGCATGTGTGTGTGTGTGTGTGTGTGTGTGTGTGTGTGTGTGTGTTTTATCTGCACATGTGTGTTGTGTGTGGAGGCCAAGGGACAGCCTCAGGTATCATGCCTCAGGGAATGTCTACTTAGTAATAATAATCAAGATTGTGCTTCTCACTGGCGGGAAGTCATAAAACAGACTAGGCTGACTAGCCAGCAAGCCCAAGGATCATGTGGCTCAACCTCCAACAGCACCAAGATTGGGCTTTTTTTTAATGTGGGTCCTAGCGACTAAGCTCATGTCCTCACGCTTTACCTACTGAGCCCCTCTGCAGCACATGTGTGCAAAAATCCAAGGATGATTTCTTCAGAGGTGCATGGGCACTCGGTGTCTATCCATAGGCTCCAGGTTCTGTGTCTAACGCCTTAGCGCCCTGGTGCAAGTATGTGACTTCCACGGCGATAGGAAGTGACTTCCCCTAGGTCACACAGTATGTGGCTGAACAGGGTCGGGGTGACGTCATCCAGGTTTCTTCCAACAGCACTATTGCATCTCATGCAAGAGTCTCCTCCAGCACTGGGGCCACCAGCCCAGAAGAAAGCTCTCTGTACCCAGCGGCCCTTCTCTGCCACTTCTGTTGTGGCCAATGACTGTGAGAAGAGACACGCACATTGGTTCTGGCTATGCCTGGTTTCTGCAGGTACCCGGGGTGTATAAAGGAAGAAATAGGGCAGTGCAGATGAGGAGGACCATATGCAGTGTGGCCAGGACTGTCCTTGTTCCATGCTGCTAAGTGCTCTGGTGTCTCCTCCTAGGAAAGCAGTTCTACTCCTCAAGAAAAACTGCCTTGGTACCTACAACACAGGACTTGATGCGCAGCAGGAGCTGGGGGTAGGGTGTAGGATTTGGAAAGGGGTGCAGAAGAGAGCAGGCTAGGGAGGAGATGGATGGCATGACACTGATGTGGAAAATGAAAATAGAAACCTTCCTGACTGGTGGGAGATACCTGACTTCCCTGACAGTGGTGCCTGGGATCTATGATGGGGATCTTCCGATGAGACGGAAAGTTTGCAAGCAAGCTACGGGGAAGGGGGCAGAGAAAAGGGGGAGGGTAAGGAAGGAGAGAGTCTCTCAACCTCACCTGCCCTATAGGGCTGTGTATAAGCAGCCAAGGGCTCACTGGCTAACCCCTGGATGCAGAGCCCTGTACCCAGGGCTGCAGAATGCCCAGAGGACAACATGGGTACCCCGCCACACCCCTCAGATCTTATAGCCCATGAGACAGTGGAGAATAGAAAATCCACAGACCACTGCAGTCCTCAGCCAAACACAGCTGCCTAGAAGGTACCACATTGTGAGAGTATAGGTGGGTTCACTGGAGGGAGCTGGGAAGCTTCCCTGAGGAGACAAGGAGGAGAAGACACAGGTTATCTTAAGGGATGCGGGGTGGGTGGCAACGTGCAGAGAAGAGACTGACTCAAAATCCAGGGAAAGAAAAAGCGTGTTCTCTGAAACAAGGAGAGACTTGATTATGGCTGGCTGTGGGCAGGGAGAAGACAGTGATGGGCCTTTTACCAAGGTGTTAGGAGGGTACCACCCCTTTCACTAAGGAAATGGAGCCCGGCCAAGACTTCAATGCAAAGGATGAATTGGTTTTGTTGTTCAGTCAAGATGGTGAGTGCCACCAAGGACCAGGAAGACCAAAAACGATGAGAAAGACACAGTCCCTGATTTCGGAAGCCTACAGAACTCAGCTTCCCCCACTACACAGAATGGAAAATTAAGACAAGCATGGAAAGGCTATACATGTTGCTGTGTTCTGCGTACTCCCCAACCTTGGACCAGGGATAGCATGCCTGTAGTGTGCTCTCCTTATAGCAAGAAGTTGGGGGTGATGGCATCAAGGCTCAAGGAGATTAAAGATGCCACAAGAGGACACAAATGGAAAGGAAACAAACTGAGGTTCAAATGCAGATAGCCTGGCTCCGCTGAGGCAGGAGGGCAGAGCCACAGTCAGAGGGGCCCTTCTGACTCTCTCGAATTTCTCCAGATCCCTCTGTCTCTGGTCCAACCACCCCACTACACACACACACACACACACACACACACACACACACACACACACACACACACACACACACACAGGCCCTTCTCCCACAAGAGGCTTGGCTGAAGTGGAGAAATCTAGTCCAACAGTGACAGGCTCCATGAGCTCAGGACTGAAAGAGTCAGGTGGCAAAGTAAGTGAAAGTTGGCTGAGGGTCTCAGCTTAGGTGCCCCCACCCCATTCTGTCTGGTTTTGCTTTCTGGGTAGAACTGGTTTTGTATGTGATTCCATGAAGGACTCCAAGCTTGCTATAGACGGCTGTACTAAGCCTGGAGATGGAGGACTGGAGTGTAAGGCCACAGGGGAGGCCTGGGCTGGGAAATGGTTGTCATAGCAGCCCCATAATGCAGTGGAAGAGGGGCAGGGCAAAGAGGAGGGTTGGAAGGTCCTAACCAAGGGGAGAGAGAGAGAGAAGCAGGAGGAATCTTCAGTGCAGTGAGGAGCCCCAGCCTTCAGGGCCCTCCCTGATCCACAGGCAACAGACAGCCTGTTCTGCAACGCAGGCCAATGGCAGTCCCCAGAGGTCCTGCAACCCCATGGCAGGGAGCCCAGGATCCCAGACAGGCCCTGTTGCCAGGGAGGCATAGACAGATAGACTGGCATGGGGGGAGATCTTTTCCATCTCAGCCCCCCCTGGGACTATCAAGCCACTTGGCCTCTCATCTTCATCTGCCTCTGGAGGCCTTAGAAGAAGCCAGACTAGTCAGAAAGGCAGGTAGAGAGCAAGATGTGATAAGAGAAAAGTTACTGAGAATGGTGAGCCTACCTTCCCTGAGCACAAATAAAGCAGCAGCAGTGATGATGAGCCTGGCCAGTCAAGAGAAATCCCATTAAAGGAGCAGAGCTTGTCTCCCTACTCACGGGCTGGCATCCTTACCCAAGGTGAGGTCTCTGATGCCCGTTGCCATTGAACACAAGCCTTGAGGGGAAAGGAGAAGGCAGGACTCTGTGCAGCAGCCAGAAGCAGTGAGAGATCTAACTCACAGCAATCACCTCAGAAATGTGTTCAGAGCAATTGCTCTCGCTGGGGTCTGGATGCCATAGCCACGTGGGCTGCTTCTCACAGCAGCATCTCTCCTTTCCCCTACCCTGCTGCTCCATGGAAATCTCTTTATGCCATGAAATGTTCAGTCCAGTGGGCAGGTGCTGAATACCAAGGGTTGGATGCCAGGCTGGTGTGCTGGCCTTATCCAGACACTACTTCTCATTCTCACTGTCTGCCAGGAGTGGTTCTAGTGCATCTCAGCACAGCACGTAATGAATGTGCCTAGGGGAGGGATCTGAGCTTTGGCTCCGCCAGGCCTGGCTTGTAATACCAACTCTGCTGGTACCCGGTGTGGCACTCTGGCTAAGGCAGCTGTCCACTGAGGCTCCTCATTGATCAAGTTGGGGTTAAGAATTCCTTCTCTGGGATCCGGCCCCAGGCGGAGGTGCAGGAGAGATGAAGATTCAGCTCGAGCAAAGAAAGAGCTAAAAAGCAAGTACCTTGGGGATTTTGGCAAAGATGGAGTCAAGATAAGATGACACTACTGGGGAGTTTGACTGAAACTTTCTTGAAGTGTGGCAGCACCTGTATGCCTGCTTGTGATGTGTGGAGGAGAGTGTGACCAGTAGAAAAGCCAGGAATTGCATCATTGCACCCACATGGAAAAGGAAATGGAGACCCAGGGTCTCATGTATTCCAGTTTGTCCTGAACTCAGCATGTAGTAGAGAGTGACCTTGAACTTGTAATCCTCCGTCTTCTACCTCCTGGATACTTGGATCCCCGTATGTGCTGCCATACTGAGTTTATGCAGTGCTGAGGAATGAGCCCAGGGCTTTGTGTGTAGTAGGCCAGCACTGCAGCCTCCCAATGAATCTTAAACTGGCTGTTACTGAAAGAAAAAAAAATAATAATTCCTTCTCTGAAGGATCGCTTTAAAGGTTCTATATAAACGTGTCTAAAGCATGGTAGATGGTTGGTAAGTTTGAGTTACTAGCAATGGTGATGTGTCTGGCCCTCATATAAGTATCTTGGTCTTGAAGACAATTCAGAAAATTGCCACCCCCGCCCCATGCATGTAGGTGTGTGTGGGTGTGGGTGTGTGTGGGTGTGTGTGTGGGTGTCCATTCAAAGGCATGTTATTTCTTAGTGTGGCCTCACTTGATTTCACTATTACACTTGTATGAAAGAGAGGAGTTGGCTTCCCCTTCATTGAGAATTAATTAAAAAAAAAAAAAACTCCCTACTGAATTCTACTATAGTACTTCAAAACATCCATCTTAGGGCTACAGAAAATATTAGAGCATTTGTGTTTTGAATGCAAAATGTCTTCCCCATAGTGTTTGAACACTTGGTCCCCAGTTGGTGGTAGGGGGGAAGGAAATGGGTCACTAGGGGCAGGCCTTGAGCTTTTGTGGTCCAACCCCATTCCCTGTGCACCCTCTGCTTCCAGACTGAGGTCTCACTGTGACCGACTGCCTCATGTCCCTGGTCCTTGTCCCTTGTCCCTTTCTCCACTGTGATGGGCTGCACCTCTTCTTAAACTGTGAGCCACAGTGCACCCTTTCTCCTCTGAGCTGATTTCATCATGTGTTTTTGCTGCATCACTGAGAGAAGTCATTCAGAGGACGACATTTATCCTGTGCTGTCATCCCCTGATTTAGTTTTTGATAAATCTGTACATTTCAAAAAAAAAGAAAAGAGCTTGGATTCTGTAGGTGTGCGGCCCCTGTGAGCACTTCACACCCACCATCTCATTTTATCTTCGTAGCCAACTTTGACATGGATGGTTCATGATCCTCGTTGCACAGGGCAGGAAGGCTGAGCCTAGAGAACTTAACTCGCTCACTGTTCCAAGGTAAACACAGAACCAATATTCAAAAACTCTTGGAGTCAGAGATCTAAGCCACCATGAAACTGCCCCATGGTTTTCTTCAGCTTTTGAAGCCTTGGGCAGAGCCACAGATGGATCAAAAGTAGCCTAAGTGTTCAGTTCTAGGATAAGGGTGGCAACTTCCCCTTCCAGAAACCTGAAATCTTTCAGGCCAGTCTGAGAGATTCTGCCTGCCTACTATGGCCAGGTCAGTAGAGCCCGTGTCACTTCTGCACATCAAGGGATCTTGATGGCATCTTTCTCAGCTACATTGTGAGCGACTCAATGGTACCTGCTAGCAATCAATCAGTTGGTGCTAAGTGGGCAATAGCTGTATGTCTGGCCTTACACTGGACGCTACAGAGTGTAGAGACAGGGACTCCGTCTTGAGTATCCCCCAGGGAGCCGGAGGATAGACATCCACATGCCGAGATGATGGACTGCGCCAGGCCACCGTGCTCTGGTGTGGAGCAGAGGGGTTTTTCAAGGCTGACCTCAGCTCAGACCATTCTCAAATCTGGAACCATACAGTGGGCACTCAAGCCTCCTTGGCAGACCCCACCTCTCATTTTCAGAGGGCACCAAAAGGCTTCACGTATGAGCCATGACTGGCTAAGGTTGTTGATTCTGAAGTGAAAACAGGTGTGGATGAATCTGTGCACTTCAAAGGGTCATGGACTTGTGTTTTGTGGGGCATGTGGCCCATTGCAGCAGCAGAGAATGTGATGAGGGTGAAAGGTGACTCTCCCATCCTCCACACAGAGACTGGACTGGCTGTTACTGGCTGATTGGCCAAGGACCCAGATCATTGAGTTACAGGGAAACAACAAAACCAAACCATCCAGGGAGGCCAGGCCTCTGCATTCAGATTCCCTCTGCACTTCCCCCCACGACTGTCCCTGACTTGTTCAAGAGGAGGATCTTCCTTTGGCTGTCTGTTCCTCCTTTAGAATCGGCGTTATTCTCGGGGCTTGGGGTGGGGCTGCAGAGATGCATTCTTTTTACAGTGCAAACGACTGAGCATATTTATAGCGTTGCCTCTCTCCTGGGTATTTGCATTTAAACCAGAATCAAAGGCTTAAATGAAAGGAATAGAACCCAGATATGGGACTCAGATCTTGTTGGATGCTGATAAGCCTTAGGAGGAGGCAGTGCTTCTGGATCTTTCTTAGGGGTGCCACCCATTCCAACTAAAGGTAGGTCCTGCTGAAGAGTAAAGCCACTGGGCCTTCTCTTACAATCAGAAACGTCAAGGTCTCCCTATGAAGACTGCCCCCTAACCACTAGACCTCTAGACCTTTAAGCCCTGTTTCCTTTGTGAAAGACCAATGGTCCAAGTTGGAGGAATCATGCAAGACCTTGACCTCGAGGCCTTGCTCTCGCTCTCTCTCTTTTTTTTAATATTTACTTATTTATTATTATGTATACAGTGCTCTGCCTACATGTACACCTGCATGCCAGAAAAGGGCATCAGATCACATTACAGATGGCTGTGAGCCACCATGTGTTTGCTGGGAATTGAACTCAGGACCTCTGAAAGAGCAGTCAATGCTCCTAACCTCTGAGCCATCTCTCCAGCCACAGTAAATATGCTTTCTTTCTTTTTGGTGTTTTGTTTGTTTGTTTGGTGGTGGTGGTGGTGGTGGGGTGTGTGTGTGTGTGTGTGTGTGTGTGTGTGTGTGTGTGTGTGTGTGTTTATTTTTGTTTTTTGTTCTTGGGGGGGTTGTTGTTGGTGGTGGTTGTTTGCTTTTTGTTTTTTGAGACAGGGTTTCTCTGTGTAGCCTTGACTGTCCTGGACTCGCTTTGTAGGCCAGGCTGGAGGCCTTGCTTTCTTGTAGATCAGTTTCTGAGAAGAGAAAGGCAGAATTCCCCCAGATGAGGCAGAGCAGGCAGCATGTGCAAGCTGCTTTGCTGAGCTGGACCTGGGGGAGGGGCAGGGAAGAGAAGTAGTGGGTGCTGACTGGGGCCAGGGAACAGCTGGAGTGCCTCTAAGGGAGCAGCTGCTACGGGGAGTCTGCTCTGTGGGTGTGCAGCAAAATGGTGGCTTTTAATACTTTTCAAGGGATAATCTTGTTCAATAAATTCCAGCTGAGGAGGTGGGAGCTACCCTCACATGATTCCTGCCCTCCCTCCTGTCCTCCCTTCATGTCCTCTACAGACCTGCCCCAAGGGTTCAAGCACCTCACCCCCATCCTCTTCCTCCTCCAGCTCTGGCCTCCTGTCTGGGCCAGGAGGAAAGGTTCTCATCCTGTGCCGTCATGCCCAGCAGCACCCAAGGAAAGGAAGCCGCCATCCCCACAACCACGTGACTTGGGTACCAGCTATGCCAAGAGATAATGACAGGTTGAGTGTTCTCCGCCTAGTGAGGAGATGCATGCAAATGACTCGGCTCTGAATGGGCTTAATTGTCACTGCCTGGTGTGGCAGCTCAGACCACCTCCTCCTCCCTCCCTCCCTCCCTCCTCTGGTGGAGGGGGAAAAAATGGAGCAAGGAGCAAAGGAGATCCTGTGGTGTGGGGAGGACTGAGCTCAAAACACCCCCTAGGACCCAGAGCCCTAGAAATGAGAAAGCTGGCAGGCTCCCTCAGCTAGTGTGCAGCTGGGACCAGAGAGCGAGGATGAGCTCCAATCCCCCAACAAACCAGATCCACAGTGAGATGCTCTGTACTTGTAAGTCTCTTTATGTGTCACAGCTCAGCCATGAGAGGCGGCCATCACATGCCTGTAAGACAGTCCTGCTTGGCCAGCAGGACCTGAAACAGAGTTGGGGGGGGGGCATAGAACCATGGGAGGAAGGCCCTCCCTGAGTACCACAGAGGACCCTGTCCCCAGCTTGTCCTTCTGCCAGGGTACTGACAGAGCTGAGTCTCTCTAGATTTGGCAGGGACTAATTCAGGTATTCAGAAATAGACACCACTAACTTACTGGATGTTCCCTATAGTTTAGGCATTTCCTTCAATGTTTTTGCACAGCATTTGGGAAAACAGTTTGCCTCTCACCCTTTCTCCACAATGTTGTCTCTGTTGTTATCCCCGGCATTGGCAGAGGAGGAAGGTGAGATGGACTTACGGAGCTTGCTCCATGTAACATACCTCGGCATAGCTCAGTTCAAGTGCGGAGCGAGGCTAGGGTAATCCACGGACACTAGGTGCTTTCCCGGAGGCAAGGTAGCCATGGTGAGACCCTGATGCTAAGCAGGGCGTTGTGGTGCTTCTGAGTGGGTGTGCATTCTTGTTGACCTGGCTGTACACTTGTCTTTTGACCCATCTGGAAGTCTGTTCTGTGTGGTGGCAGATACCCTGGGATAAGGGGGAGAAAATTGGAGAACAAGTCAGTGAATATGTTGATACAGTGTGAAAAGTAGCTGGGAGGCCCGAGATTTATCTAAAACATATCCCTTTCACTCATCTTATGTTTTAGGTCTCCACGTGAGATTTCATTTGGAGAAAGGCATCTATAGTCCAGCGAAAGATATTCAATACTAAAATATTCCTATGAGTCCCTTTCTAGTTTTTAGAGTCTAGGTCACTTGACCCACTAAAGATTCTTTACAAGCAGGTCCTGGGGCCTGCTGGCTAGCTAACCAGTATAGCAAAAATCGCTAACTCCAGGTAGAGTGAAAGACCCAATCTAAAAGAAATGACAGAACCTGGAGAGATTGCTCAGCAGCTAAGAGTCCTTGGTATTCTTCCCCATAACCTGAGTTTAGTTCCCAGAACCTAAATTGTGCTTCTTACAACCTTCAGTGCCAGGGCATCCCATGCCCTCTGCCAGCCTCCTAGGTCATAGGCACTCATGTGGCACACATTTGTAAACTCCGGCACTCACATATACACATAAAACAAAAACAAATCCTTAAAAAGAATACAGTGCAAAGTAATAGAGGAGGACATCAGGTGTTGATCTCTGACCTCCACGTGTCTGCATGGATGAGAACACACATACACACACATACATACATACACACACACACACACACATACACACAAGAAACCATTTGAAAATCTCTGTCCAAACACCAGCATCCAACCAGATCCAAACTCCTGTGGGCTAGAGCTCAGCTTGGCCATTTGGTGCCAAGGGTTGGCCACTGAAGAATCCCCTCCCAGGAGCAAACAAAACAGGGATCAGTGTCATCTCCTTCAAATCATCCTGGAAAATGGGGCAATAAAAGGTGGGATTCACCTGAACAAAATAAAAAGCCTCCTGGTTTCACAGCGACTGCCTTCCCCCAACGCCCCACCACCACCACCACCACCACCAAGGCTGCAGCAGAATTCTCACGTTAATTGGTCAGGAATTCTCTAATCACTGAAAGGAAACTGGGGTTGAGCTCTGCATTACGGTGCTAATTCTGTAATCCTACTGCATTAATGTTATTAAATGTCACTGAGTGATTGCTTTCCCAGTGTTTAAATTCTTAATGCACTTATCCTTTCAAAACTTTGGGCACCAATGTCAAAAAAAAAAAATCACTGAAAACCCTGCTGTAAAATCAGGTAGTCAGAAAGCTTTCTCAAAACTTGGAGAGCTTGTAAGCACCTTACAGGTGAAGCAGTCTGTGTCGAGACAATCACAGCCCAACTTTGCTCTGCTTCATTAAGTCCTGCCCCTCATGGTACTGTAATGGAGTTGGACCTGTCTGTCCTGCCTGCCTCTGCTTTCCTCCAGCCTTTTCTCCCCACCCATTGGAATCCTGAAATTATATCAACAAAGGCAAATAACCGTTTGAACATAATGCTGGGAGTTTATGAAATAAGATGAGTTTGCATCAGACTCTAGTACAGACAAAGGCAAAAGGCCAGGATTCCCCAGAGCCGAGAACTCAGAATAAGGAAAACAAGCAGAACGGTGTCTAGATCTGGCCCATGGCTCTGAACAAGCCTCCTCCCCCAAGTCACCTTAGATACTCACAAAAGAGCAGTTGACATGTGCATGAGGAACCGAGCAGCCTGGGTTTCCGTCTTTACTTTGTTTTTTATTTTTTATTTTATATGCATCGGTGTTTTGCCTGTATGTATGTCTGTGTGTGTCAGATCCCCTAGAACTGGAGTGACAGACAGTTGTGAACTGCCATGTGGGTGCTGGGATTTGAACCTGAGTCCTCTGGGAAAGCAGTGCTCTTAACCTCTGAGCTATCTCCCTAGCCCCTTCAGTCCTTACTTGGTTCATAAACCCTGGCTAGAATCTAACCTATTTCCCATTCTTAAGGAACTGGGGCAGTGAGTTCAACTCTATACAATACAGGGAATCATGAAGGTTGCGTGAAAAGTAGCATCATTTATTTTATGAGGATGGATTATACATGGAAAATCTCCAGAGGTGCCCAGAATAGGTTTCTCTGTTAGACTGGCCTTCCTACAATGCATAAGCTTGTCCCACTGGGCAGAAGGAAGGAAAGAGAGCTGGCAAGAGTCTTTGAAAGTTCCACATTCTGCTTTGTTTTATAAACAGTGACCGTCCACTTGTTGGGGAAGATGTTAAACAACTAAATGATCAATCAATGTTTGCCTGTTCACTATATATATTTTCCATATCAGCCTGGCCTGAGTTTGTGGATGGCGCTAAGCACAATGTGCCCATATGCTCTTTATATGTAAGCTCAATATGTCTATGCATTTTTTTGTCTCTTGTTAAGTAAGGACAATATTCCCAAAGATGCAAAAGAGAAAGCAAGTTTATGAAGGATTCTGAAGTTGACAGGTTTTCTCCCCCATATGAGAAAAAGAATTAAGCTGCTCGGGAAGAGGTCAAGAGAAAGCAGCACTCTCAAATGAAAAGTCAAAAGTAAGCACTGCTGCTTCATCCCCTCAGGCTGAAGAGGGCCTTCAACCTTGACTCTGGGTGTCTTGAGTGCTGGTCGCCCTGCCCTGCACTTATTTCCTCCGCTAGGCTTTTTGTAGAGGTCTTTCCAGTAAGTAAGGTGACCAAGGCCATCCTGGCGCTATCCCAGGTCCTGAAAACGGCCCAGGTTCCCATCCTAGTGATTAAAGCCACTCTGGAGAGCAACCCTCTAGCCGCTGTTGTGTGGAAACTAATTTCCATATAATAACATTTTGTTATTTGTAATAAATCATACCCACAGTAAGGTGACTGGGTTATGTCATTATTTGCAAACCTACAGAATGTAATTATAATATGTCTGAAAACCTCCATGCAGAACGGTGCTGCTCCAGCCGCAGCACCGTCCAATCATAATAAAAATTTATACTGTGCTTTATGTGACTGATCATCATGGTAACTGCTCTATGCCAAGGGAAAAGAAACCCCACAGCACTGACAAATTCATGAACATGGAAACCTTGTAAATGCCAAATCGGTTGGTGCCTGAGCTAGCTACTAAGCCCCTCTCCCCTACCATGAACATTTTATAATAACACTCTAGGTGTCCCAGTTTATCTCTGTGTTGAAATGATGAAGGGGACTGGGGAGCTAGCTCAGCTGACAAAACTCTTGCTGTTTAAACATGAGGACCAGAGTTGGGTCCCCGGCACCCATGTGAAAAGGCAGGCATGTTGGAGATGGCACTTGCTTGTATTCCTAGCTCTAGGAAGGCAGAGACAGGTGGAACCTTAGAGCTTTCTGGCCAGCTGTCCTAGCCTAATTGGTGAGTCCTGGGTCCTAATAATATACCTTACTTCAAATCACAAGGTGAGAGCTGGTGAGATGGCTCAAAGGGTTGCCAGGTCTGACGACCTGAGTTCAACCCCCAGGACTCACATGGTGGTAGGAGAAAACCAGCTCCCACAAATTGTCCTCTGATCTGCACATGCAGTTGAGTGCACATGTACATACACACACACACACACACACACACACACACACACACACACACAATTTTTAAAATATAAATGGCTCCTGGGGAGCGACACCTGAAGTTGACCTCTGGCCTCCACACACATGTACATCTATGTGCGCATATGCGTGCAAGTGTTCACACACATACCAAACTGTTGACCTCATTATTTGGAGTTACCGCTTATGCATTAAATATACATGCATTAGCCTTGGCTGGCATTGGTTCAAGGGGAATTTTTTAAAAGTAAAATGTATGTTGCCGCCCCCTTTCCATACCTTTCCCCCTCTGTCCCTGTACCTCACTTCCATGCCTCATGGAAGTGTTTTCTAGAATTTGTAGTTCTACAGATTCCTATGGGGATGGTGATACAGGCTCTATGCCCAGTGGCTGATGGATGTATTGGTTAGTCAGCCATCTCACTCAATCATAGAGATACATGGAGACCATGAGAAGTGGACTTTATAATGAGTGCTCTCTTCTCCCTGACTCAATGGAGACTTCTCAATCCCTTTAGCATATCCTGCTGGGATTTTTAGGGGGAAGGGGGAGTGGACAGGGTCTCACAGTGCAGCTCCCAGGTGGTCTAGAATTTGCTTTGTAGACCAGGCTGACCTCAAACTCACAGAGATCTGCCTGCTTCTGCCTTCCAAGTGCTGAGATTAAAAGTGTGCACCACAACAATGCATGCAACGCAGGGATAGTTTTTCTCCTATGAAGAGTGACCTGTTCTGACTGAGAGGAACTGAATTCTAGGGATGTTGTGTTTCCTGGTAGGAACCCCATTACAAGCAGAGCCTTGGGGCTCGAGCGAATCAATCCTTCACAGGCTAGTGCCTTTTGAGCCCTTGTAACTCTAGAGAAACATGCCCTCACTTCAGTCCCTGTGTTCTTACTTCTATTACGTGTGTTCTTGGTGGTGGCTTTCTAAGATAATTTGTTTAGGGCTGTAAAATTTGCCTTCAGACCTGAAATTGAATTCAACCCACTCCTTCTGAGCAGGAGCGATGGACTCGTGTGTGTATCTCTTTCCAGGGGTCGTTTGTTGTTATTGATGCTGAGTGAGGTCATTTATCATGGACAATACAGAGCAAAAGTGAATTTATTAATATGCTCCCTGTTGGCACATGATTCAGTCTCAGAGCCGAATACTTGGCATCTTGTTACTTAGTAACTTCCATGTACAAGCTTTTTAAGCCCGGGCAGAATCTAGGGCAACCTGCCTTCTTCTGCCCCACTGCTGTCGGTGTTGGGAGAAAGCAGTCGTATATTGGTTGTTACCATGCGTGGAGCTAGGGGGGAAAAATCTATCTGCAGATGGGAACACCAGGGTGGAGGTGGGGATGGGGCCCCACATGAAGCCGCTTCTCCCAGCTGCAAAGCAAGGTAGCAAAAAACACCAGGAAGAGGGCTTGTGCCCCGTCTCAAGAGACACCTGGAGAACTCTTAGGCAGGGCCAGCCCTCTGACCTTCAGAACCCAGGACACCTGTGAAGTCTATGTTCACAGAGAGTAGTATGCAGTCCTAAGACTGTGCTTTGAATTACGGCTTAATAATAAAAATTTTAAAATCAAACGTGGAAAATCACCTAAGCCTGCATACAATGCCTTTATCTCCACTCTCCCCCCACACCCCCCCCAAAAAAAAAACACTGGAAGGAAATTTATCAAATGCACCAAAATATTATTTATTTTATTTTCTTGTTTCTGCTTCTGTAAATGTTCCACATTCTCACAATGAATATGTATCATATTTTAATCAGGGAAAAAAAAGGTTTTCAAAAAGCTCTCTGGAAGCAGTGTCTCCCCTGACATTCCCCGTCCCCACTCTAATGAGTTCCCACCCCTACCCACACACCCCACTTCACAAGAGGAAAGCCTTCCTCATTAAAGTGCCCCACAGCTTCCCCTCCTCCACATCTCCTCAAAGAAATGTCTTGAGGAGATATCAAAGTGAAGTGTGTGTGTCTGTGTGTGTGTGTGTGTGTGTGTGTGAGAGAGAGAGAGAGAGAGAGAGAGAGAGAGAGAGAGAGAGAGAGATCTTCATATCAGGAAGGAGAAAACTCACCACAGAAATGAAAAATTAGACGAATGGAAGAGAACAAGTATGAACTGTGGCAGGGCCCCATCATGGCAAAAGGTAACAATGAGGAACTAAAATCCCATCACAGAAGCTGTCAATGGACCGGGCATGATGGGATCACTGAATAGGAGAAGCTTTTGCCAAGGGGAAGAGACCAGCCCATCACCTCCCCTTGGCCTCCTTCACATCGGGACTCCATCTGGGGAGAGGAGCCAGAGGAACTGGAGTTAGAGAGGGTGGGGAAGGCTACCCCACCCACTGGGGACACCTCAGGCTCTGATTTTGTGGGTGCTAGCACCCAGGTAGAATGCATGCTGGCTCTACAGTCTCACAACGAGGGGATCATGCAAGTTTATGCATCACAAAGAGCCCAAGAAGGCTGAATTGCTCCTCCCTGGTCTCTCCTCTGCATGGGGTAACTGCCTCAGGGAGGATGTGCAAGAGGCCTGAGCAGGGTAGAGGGACAGAGAAACAGGGCTGCCCCTACATGACAGCCACATTGCCCTTCTCCTGAGCTAGGCTGCAATTGCTCATTGCCAGCACCTCTCTGTGTAGGCAAGTAGACCCAGCAGATGGGGAAGCCCACTTTATAGCAGTCCTCTGCTTGCTGGTCGGGGGCCACGGATACCCTCTTTTAAGTGCCTCATCAGGACCAAGGACTATGCCAGGGTTCATTGTGTCTTATCCATTCCACCTTCTCAGTCCCTCTAAGCAAGTCTTACTAGCCCCCTTCATTGGGGAATACTGAACCTGGAGGAAATGACTTGCACAAAGTAACAATGTGCTGCCCAAAGGTGAGCCTGTTGAGTAGGGCAGTTAGGAACATGGCCTTGGAGCCACCCTGCTTGGATTCAAAGTATGTCTCTGCCACAGCTTACCTGTGTGAGCTTGATGCATATAGACCTCGTGCATCCAGGTACTTCTATCTGAAGATGGAGGCTAGTGACAGCATGTCCCCCGGGATTGGTTGCAAGAGTATGCTTGTGTGAGGCTCTTAGCACATTGCCCAGAACACACCGAATGCTGCCTAGCAGTGAACTTGATTCAGCGAGTGGCACTGACCATTAACAAGCCTATCCGGTCTTTCCCCAGTGAGAAGCTGCACACTTCTATCTCAGGGTCCTTTGGAATCTCGCACCAGATTTTCCTAAAGAGAGAAAAGATTCCAAAGCCAGTCCTAGGGACACTTCTAGGACAATAAGAGACCCCAGATCAGAGGCAGCAATGTCTGAGCGCATTGCTGGCCTGCATGGTGACAGCTCTATCCTGGCTAGGAGCATGCCTGACACCAATAGCTTCTCCGAGGAGTAACCACTCTGTATTAAGGAGCAGAAGGACAACCAGCTAGGACTTAGCAGAGAGGCGGGGGGGGGGGGGGGGGGGCGGGGTGACATAAACAGAATCTCAGAGTTCTGGCGAGCTTAACCTAGGAGGTTCCTGAGGTCCCCGTGTTCCCTGAGCTGGGGTCCTGATAGGCCAGGATCCACCACCTGCTTCCCCTATCAAGTACTGTGCATGGCTCTCACCTGTGGCCTTTGCTGCCGTTTTTTTTTTTTCAAGATGTCCTCCTTTCCCTACCTCCCTGCCCGCCCCCCTACCCACCCCCACCCTCACCCCCCCCCCGGCTCCCACCTAGCATAAGGAAACCCACTTAGCACAAAGACGCAAGGTCTGGTATATCTGATCAGAGCCTTCCATGTGGAGTGAGGACCTTGGCTTTGCCCAGAGGTGAAGAGTCCTGGGAAAAATGGAATGTGTCCTCCTTGTAGCTCTGTCTCCCTCTCTCTAGAAGGTGCTCCACACTGCACTGCATGGTACTCCTGTGTCCTCTGTGACAGAACTCAGGAAGGACATTGGATGCTAGCTCCCGAGCCTGTTAAAAGCCCATCAGAGTGCTAGGATAATTTATGAAGAGGGCTCTGAAGGAACGCGGGCAGAGCAAAGGCGGTTCAGAGTGGAGCCTGCACGTGTAAATATCTAAGGCAGAGGCACCAGATCCTGCCTGACCACATCCCAAGACACTGAATATTACAGATCGCAGCTCCTGTGGTGAGCGCACGTTCCCGCGGCTCTGATACAATACAGTAAATGTGTTGTGACAGTAGCTGAGTGGATTCTATGTGCTGAACAGATGTCTTCTAGCAGACAAGGTTTCTGTGACTGTATCACATTGCGCTTTCATCAATTATACATCACTCCTCATTACAGAGGCAGGTGCTCAGGCCTGGATGCTGTGGCTGAGGTAGAAATCCAGCCGGGCTAAGCCGCGGTGGTGTATTCCGGGGGAATCTAGGTATCTCCTAAGTTCTGGAAGTGCTGGAGCCAGCCCTGCCAACCCCCCGAAGAGTTCCCATCACCCCACACATCCCGCTACCTCCTCGCAAGTCTTAATTTACACTCCCCTACACCCAGCGGACCAAGGGCATTTGTTTCATCCTTCTAGCTAATTATTACAATGAAGATCAAGGTGTATGTAATAGAATTCGGAGCCAGATCTCACACACCTATCGCTGCCGTCATCCAGACTCAAGAGCTACCAAGACCTGCCGCCTCTTATTTCGTCTCTCCCCTACTTTATGCCACAGTGTTTTGGGTTTGTTGTTTGCAGTACCGGAGCTCCAGGCCAAGGACTTGCACCTGTTAGGCAAGTGCTCCATTCTCCAGCCTCATCCTTAGCCCTGAGGCTGCAGTGAACCCCAGGCCTCTAATGATTTCACACCTACGTCACTCATTGTGAACTGAAATCCACCTACTCTCCCACGTGGCTACATAGCCATCATCACCACTTAAGAAATTAACGCCAGTCCCTTATCAGAAACACTCAGCTTGAGGGTAGGGTCTTTTGTGGCTCGCAATCCCTTTCTAACCATGATCCTGGGACACCTCACTTATGGTCCCAGCAGAGCCCAACCGTCAGGAGTCCTTAAGCTCCCGTAGACAGGTCCCAACAAGAAAGATATGCTCCAGTCCCAGCTTCTTTAATTCTCATCAGGGACACGGCTTTGAGAGAGGCCAGTGTAGGAGGAACAAACAAGTCCGGCAAAAATATAGGGAATTCTGAGTGGTGTGTACACAAGTATTACATACATATGCATGCTTGTGTTTTAATCGTTGCTTGTTAGTTTCACAAATATTCCTGTAGATCGGGCCAACCAGTATTTTTATAATTTGAGGCCAATCTCTCTCTCTCCCTCTCCCTCTCCCTCTCCCTCTCCCTCTCTCTCTCCTGTGTGTGTGTGTGTGTGTGTGTGTGTGTGTGTGTGTGTGTGTGTTTGCCTGTCTGTCTGTCTGTCTATCTATGTGTCTGTGTGGGTGTCTCTTTGTCCCCCCCCCTCTCTCTCTCTCTCTGTGTGTGTGTGTGTGTGTGTGTGTGTGTGTGTGTGTGTGTGTGTATGGAGGCCACAGGTCAACCTTGAGTGGCAGTCCCTTGACAGCCATCCACCTTGTTTTTAGAGACCTGGCTTGCTCAGGTCCCTCTCAGCTCACTCCCTGGACCAGGGACCAGTGAGCCTTCACAGATCCACCTGCCCCACCTCCCCAGTGCTGAGATGACCGATGCATGCCGACCTAGACTTGCATGCCGCCAGCCTGCATAGCAAGCATTGTACCAACTGAGCTATCTCTCCAGCCCAAAGTCAATTTTGAAAAAATAAATAAATAAATAAAAGTCAGATTGTGCATAGAAAAGTCAAGGCAGGCCCATGTGGCAGGGAACTCACCCATGTTCCACTGGGACATGCCTCATTGAGGTCAAGATCAAAGGGGCAAGAGAGTATTCTTTTACTGAAAGCCCCTACGGGGGCAAAATTTAAGATCCATGAAGAACACTCCCATCTGAAAGCTCCATGCACTTCTTGTCATGTTCCCATTGCCAGGGGGGCTTGTAATCCACAGCCTGAAATGCTCCGATCAGCTCGCCGTGCTGCAGGCCGTTAAGCTTGGTCATTGTAATAAGCATCGATTATCATGATCAACATTAGTGTATTTACCCAAGCCCTTGTGCATAGGGGAAATGCAGCAGGCTCTCGTGCGTCCCGTGCTTTACAAGAACGATTTGCCGTGTCTAAGAACCATTTCTAGAATTAATTTGCCTACTGCAAACAATTTATATTAATGAAAACACATTGAGTTGGGGGAGGTGGGAGGGGGTGTTCTGCCTGTGGAGTGTATTTGCTTTGTTCACCTAGAATAAAAGACTTTGAGCGTGTTTGTTTTGCATAAATAAATAGCTGGGTGACAGGAGGATGGCTGCCCTGTGCATCTAATCCAACTTGGTCTAGCAGCCACCACCAAGGAGGGAAGTGATCTGGCAGGCGCTTGCTCCGGAGCGCTCCAGTTGCTTGCATTTTAAGACCCAGTGATGTCTGTCATCACAAGCCCCGACCTGGACTTGCATTTGATGATGGTGGAGGTCGAGGAAACTGGACCTGTCCTTTAGTCCCATCCAAGGCTTGAGATAAGCCAAGGTGAGGCCTCTGTGCCTCTTGATGCCACCTAGACAGCTTCTGAACCCCAAGTTGGATGGACCTTGTTTCCCTTTGTAGTGGAGCTCCCCTCCTGTTTGTGCTTATTTTATTTATTTAGGTCGATGAGGCTCATTTTCTTCTCTACAGATGGCAGCAGGGTCCTCTGATCTCAGGCGCTGAAAACATCACATTGATGCTGCTCCTCAGAGAAAGGAGGGAGATGGGGGTGGGTGGGGAGGAGAAGAAAAAGGAGGGGGGGAGAGATGCACATGCAGAGTGAAAGGTTGGAGCAGGAGCCCCCATGCCTCTCTGGCTTTCCTTGGATCATGCTGGCCACGCCTCAGCTGCCGATCCTGGGGTTCCAGACAATGCTTGGTACGTAGTCTGCCTCACTCCCCTATGGATTCCTTTCTCTGTGTTTGGATCCAAGCATCACAGTTGTTTAGTGTGTGCATGACAGACAACAATGCTTTGGAGAACTATCTCCCCCAGTAGCAGAGGAAGCCACAGCCATGGAGGCTGTAGGCTGCAAAGGCTCGTCCTCTGCCTCGATGCCATCAGGAGCCTGTGTGTGTGTGTGTGTGTGTGTGTGTGTGTGTGTGTGTGTGTGTGTGCAATAAGCTGACAATTGCCTGGCATCCCTTACCCCCAGGGCCCGAGAGGAAGGCAGATTTGTCTGTGTGGCTTTATTTAGATGCTGCAGCTGTGTTGCCCAGGATTCACTCATTCCTACAGTTAGGCCAGCTACGGAAGGCCAGGTAGGAAGCTCAAAGTGGCCAGAATGGACAAGAGTTTTCCCAGAGAGGGAAAGATGGTTACACAGTGATGTCATCTACCACAGAGTACCTAACAATGAGTCAAAGAAGCATGTATGACTGAGATCATGGGCCGTGTTTCTAGGGTGTCTGCGCCGCCGCGCCCCCCCACTAGCTGTGTGACCTCACTGCCTCAGTTTCCTCAGCCTACAGTGAGGATACAGACCCATCCCCTTTGGGATTCATAAAATGAAAGGAACCAATGTCACTAGTATGCTTAAAACTGACCAGCCATGTTGAAATGCTGAAGGAATACCAGTGGCTGTGGATGGGCTGCTCTGGGGCTTAGAAGAAGCATACAGTCCAGGTCTGGGGTGTTAAAAACTGGCCATCTCCGAGTCAGAAGTGGGAACAGCTGTCCCCTCTCCCCTCCAGAACCACATCAGCATGGGTCCTTGGCTCACCTGACATCAGGGCAAGGATGAAGAACAGTGGAGGTGTAGAAGAGAGGAGAAAAGAACTCTACACCTGTCCACTAAAAGAAAGGGGCATCATGTTTTTAATCTCTGTGTGTATGTGTGTGTGTTTGTACGTGTGTGCAGGCTCATGTGCCACAGAGCACCTGTGGAGATCAGAGGACACCCTCACATGTCTGACTTTGCCTTTCATTTTGTTTGAGGCATGCTAGGCCATTCTGGGCCACGTGCTTCCAAGGATCGCCTATCTCTTCCACTCACCCCCTTGTAGCATCACTAGGATTATAGATGGATGGGCTATCCTGCTCAGCCTTAGATGGGTTTTGGAGATTTGAACTCGGGCCCCCATGCTGGTGTAGCAAGCACTTTACTCACCGAGCCCTCTGCCCAGGCCTGACTTCATGTTTTCCCTTGTCATTCTTTTCTCCTGGAAGAGTAACAGCTAGGAGCCTTCCCTGCCCCTTTGGCTTGTCATCTTGAAGCTCCAGGCTACATAAGCAACATGGAGATGCTGCATGGTTTCCATCACAGATCTTTGTTCCCTGGAGGAGTCAGAGGCGGGGGAGGGTTATACTAGCATTCCCAGCCTGGACAAGTGCAATAGTATGACACACACTGATGTCCCCCAAACCTGTCTTGCCCCGAGGGTCAAGGACATTATGATAGGAAACGTGGGAAGGACAAAGACTGCAGCATCGGAAGCGCTGGCCTTGCTACCCTCTAAGCGGTTTCCCTTGGTCACCTCACTAGCCTTGTCTTGGCCTCGGTGTCCTCATTAACTACATTGTGGGCATAAGCATGGTACAATGCCTGGGAAGGAATTCAGTGAGCTTGTACTCAGGGCCTGTTCACAGCCCTCAGACATGACAGGGTAGGAGGAACAAGTCATGACTCTGAGTGCAGCAGCAATAAGAATGAGCCCTGGCAAAAACCTCCTCCATGTGCCAGCCAATGGTCCCACCCCGAGGACTTGCCAGAGAAGAGCTGACTTGGCTGTGTGTCTATCCTAGACAGCAGGGTCCAATGGGGATACTGGGGCGGGGGGCAGTATGGCATGTCCTAGGACATCTTACCCTGTCCTAGGCACAATATTTCAAAAAAAAAAGTTCGACTTGGCCTTGGTACCATGCAAGGTAAGCCAGACCCCATCCTTGTTCCCCAAACCTAAGATGCTTAAACACAATAAATAGCTACAAAAGTTTATGAAAAGAAGTTTGAACTCCTTGGAGAAGTCAACCCAGGTTGGGGAAATAGCTCCTCCTCCAGGAACCTTCCTGGGACCATGTCTGCAGAGCATACAGAGTGATGATGGAGCCCAGCCTCAGGGAGGGGCAGGGCTCCTGCCTACAGAAACTGGGTCTAAATCTCCAGAGAGGGCTGAAAGAGCTTGGTTGTGGCTACACAGTGAGAAAGAACAGAACCAGGATTCAAGCTGTTTTGCCAGACACCCTGTCCATGCATTTCCCTCGCTACTACACCCAGACTTACTGATTCCATCTGTAAATAGGGAGGGGAGGGACATCTCACAGAACAGTGCAGTGCTTTGTAAGTGCCACAGCTAAACATGCTTGTGGGAGGGAAGGCAGGATGTCAGAGACAGAGGTGTTAGACAAGGCCGAGGGACAGACGAAGCCTGGGGAATGAGAGGCTCTCTAGACAATTCTCTTTAGCATTCTAGATCCAAAGAGCACCCCAAGGCACCTTGACTCTCAATTGAACCCATTGAGGCCCCTCCCCTCTAGCAAAACTCCTCAGGCAAAAGGTGAGAAACAGAGAATAGGGCGCTAGACTGTGGGAGTGTCACTGAAAGTCACACAGGCACTGCCCCAACACCCCAAAAGTGAGGGACAAGGAAAGCTGTGGGAAGGAGCCTTGGGGAGAAGTTTTAGGGGAGACCCCACCCAGCTTTATTCCAACACCTCCCTGGTCTTGGGTAGCTGAGGAAATGGAAATCAGAGAAGTCAGCCTCACACGAATGCTGACTCCCTCGTCTGCCTGGGGAGCCAGGTTTAGACTTCTCCATCTTGTGGAAAGCGGGGTGTACCAAGATCAGCACAGTGTCTGCCCTGAGCATGAATGACCCATTAAGTCCTCAAAGCTGCTCCCATGTGATCTGGAATGAACACAAACGGCTTTTCTTGCAGGTTGGCTTTGATTTGGGCCACACCTCCTAACCATCCTGGGCTTGGGTAGACTCCAGTGCCTGAGAAGCTGGAGGTCTGGGAAGAGGCAGGTGGTGGTCCCAACAAAGAATCCCAGCATCTGGGTTTCAGAGAACAACACAGACACTGTCCCTGCCCCCTCCCTTGGGGCTAGAACCCCGAGTCAGAGGAGAGAGATGAGGCGAGCCCCCATCAGTCACCTGAGTGCCAGAGGACAGAAGTGGAGAATTCAAATGTGTTTCTATTTTCTTAGTTCCCCTGAGGATCCCTTAATGTTGCTTGGGGAAGTGGAGGCGGAAAGGATGGGGAGTATGAAAAGCCCCAGGAAGAAGCACACTTGGCCTGTGGCCATAAGGAGATGCACCCTGTAGGGATGTTCATGGATTTAGGGAAGTTCTCCAAAGCCCCCAAAATGTCAGAGCGCCTATCCTTTGTCTAAAAGCTTTATACCTATTAAAATGCAGATTCCTGGAGAGGGCCAACACCAAACTATTATCACAGGTTTTACATTTTTCACCACTGCTAGACGGGATTCATAATGACAGAGAGGGTCGGTATTGGAAAGGACTGGACGTCCCAGATCTCTGGGACACACACACACACACACACACACACACACACACGCACACGCACACGCACACGCACACACACACACACACACACACACACCCCACTGCTCATTTTGTGTATGAAGATGAAGAGAAGGCAGGACAATGGTCCAGGTGACAAGGTAGGTCAGGATCAGAAACGGCTGTCTGCTGGCCTGTGTACGCATCAGGTGCACCCAGAAGGCTCTTGGTCTAATGGCTGGAGGACAGGTGTGCACATGCAAGAGGGAATTTAATGGCCATGGGTTGGGAAAGATGGCACATGGGTCAGGGTGACAGGAGCAGTTCGTCCCCAAGGAGGTGGGGCTTCCACTGAGCCTTCAAAGCTGACAGGATTCACACTGGAGCTGGCAGGGGATTTCTCATCTGACAAGATGGAGGTAGGAGACCCATTGGGCTTGGATTTGGGATAGTGCTCATAGCAAATAAAAATAAATTAATTAATTAATTAATTAAAAAGCAGGCAGCAAGGATCTTAAGTAATGTCCATTCAATGTCTAAAACACGCCTGACAGAGAGGCATGGGGGGGGGGGGGTGGCCAGGCGGGTAGGGGGAAAAAAGGAGAGTCCATGGCAGAAAGCCTCATGAAGAAAGATGCACTGCGGTACGAAGAAAAGGTAACAGTAAGGGTTCCACACCACCTAGACTCCCACAAAGCTGCATGACGGGCTGTGGCTTAGTGGGCTGGAAACCAGTTGACTTCCGAATGATCCAGATTAGATCTTTCGTCTCCCTCAGTGTCCTCATCTCACAAGAGTGGGCATATGGGCATATTATATTAATGTTAACAGTGATGTCCTTGCGGATGCAAAAGAACAGTCCCAGTGTGGCACAGAGAAACATGTGGCCATTGGCCAGCTAGCCACCCTTGATAGGAAAGAAGAAAAGCATCTCAAGTTGTCACCTATGCACGTTGTGGAGAATTCAAAATGAGATCCCAGTTTGGGAGCACTTTGAGCCCACACCCCCCACTCCTCACCCCTACCCCCACCCCAGGGCAGGGTGCATTCTTTCGCTCTTTGTCATCAGTAACAGCAAGTCCTGTAGAGCTGCCATCTATGTCCCTTCACTTTCTATCTTCATCCTTTGAAATTGCTGCACAGCATCCCAGGACAGGACCAGGCTCCCGGCAGCTAGGGCTCTCCAGCTCTGGTTTCCTAGGCTAACAGCCACCATACCCTACTAAGACCCTAGAGGGCCAGGGCTCCTGCCTTGGTACAAGGATCTGGAGACTTCTCTTCTCCCTTCTAGTCATGTACTCCCTGCTGTGACTCGGCATGCCAGAGGGTCCCCCTCACTGTCCGTCCAAGCATGAGCAACTCCCTTTTCCTCCCCATCTATCTGCCCAGGCATCCTTAGGCAGGACCAACTTAATTTATTTATATTTATGAAACCTCCAAGTAGGTCAATGCACTTGCATGCACATCTTAATAATTATTGATATGATAGTAGGGCAACAGTGGGGGAAGAGGGTCACGTGGGCTGGAGGAGCTGGCTCCTCCCTCTCTCCGCCAGCTACAGTCATCAGGGATGCTGTGCGAGGCCAATGCTTTTGCTGGCATGCTAATTGCTGAGTCTGTAGCCAAGGCTGCCTTCTATAGCTCCAACTCAGCACTTCTCCCAAGAAAGGGAGCATGGTTTTGTGGTTTCAAACCACACTGCACTCCCCACTCCCATTGGACTTGTAAATGGATTTGGAGTCAACAAAGCAGCAGAAATCAAATTAAGCACTGAATCTGAGAGAAAATGGGCTGTGATTTTCACCCCCCAAAAAAGAGGGGGGACATGATGTCTCTCTGCACCTCCTTCCCAGGAACTCATCCCACTCCTGACAGTACATTGCCTCATACTTGCTTCCAGACCTGAGCCCCGAGCACAGCGGGGGTTTCTGCCTCTGTGAGAAAGCTGTGTGCTCCTTAAGGCAGACTGCAAGCTGGGAACCAAGCATGGGACTCTAAGTCAAATATAAGAAGTGAATCCTGTAAAGCCAGAGTGGGTTCAAAAAACAAAGGCATTTCTAGAAGCCATGGTAGAGTCAACACGAATACTGAACCTAAGTGTGCTGACTCGGATGCCTCGTCAGAGCCAGCCTGCGAGCTTTGGGGTCGTTTTAAATCCTGGTGTCACACCTCACTAGTTGTGTGACTTCGAGATGGTTGTCTAACACTCTATGCCTCACTTACTTCATTTGTGAAATGGGAAGAATAGTAGCAGCTAATTCGCAAGTGTCTGGAAACTGGGGAGATAATATACGCACGCAGGTTTTGCTGCATGGATCTAACCTGCATTCATCTCATGCATTCTGCTTAAACGCATTATACTGAGTGAAAGAAGCTGGTCTCAAAAGGCTACCTGCTGTATAATTGCATTTATATGATGTTCTAGAAAAAGCAAAATTGTACAGACGGAAAATTGATGGGTGGTTGCCAGAAGCCGTGGCTGCGGAGAAGGACAGACAAAGGGACAGGAAGGGGATCTGGCAGGTGATAGAATTGTTTGTCCTTTGATTGTGGTGGCGGTTACCCAGCTGTATATGTATGCCGGAACTTCCAGAATTGTTCACTGAAACCGGCAAATTATACTTCAACAAATCTAACTCTCTCCAAGAAAAGAGACAACATATCTATATAGGATCTGCATGCGCAGTATTTACTTTACAACCACGTTCCTAGCGAGCAGGTGATATCCTGCAGGCAGCTGATACACTTGTCTCGCTGTTGGGGTGGCAGGGGAGGGGGCTTCTGGTCCCAAAGTGCAGAGACCCAGCAGGTTTTTTTTTTCTCAAAGGGGGAAAGGACTCTCTCAGCTACAATCCTCCTCAAAGGAGGAGCTCTGGGGCTTGGTGACCTGGGCTGGTTCCTTCCTGCTGAGGATGTTCAACGCAGGTTTTTCATCTCGTTGGCACACCAAGTTGCTTTCGCATGAGAATGGCTGTGAGGGTTTTTATTCTGGTTCAAGCACCTTGGCAGGCTGGCAGACCTGGGCCCCAGCCTCGGATCGTAATAGCCATGTTCCTTCCTTTCTGTCATTGTTCTTTAATCTGTATAATTTTAGGACCCTGTTCAGCATCCTCTCCGTGCTTATGGTTCCCATTAATAATCATGATCAGCACTTACCTAGGTGCTTTTCATTTTCAAAGCCCATTAATTAACACTAATTAATCCACACAGCGGTGCTAGAAGGAAGGGGAGCTATCATTATCCTGGTTGCAGAAAAGCGAGGAAGGGGAAGGCTCCAGATGACTTGCCTGTGGCAACAAAGCAGAGGGAGAGAAAAAAAAATTCCTAGGCAAAGAACCCAGGTGACCAGATCCAAATTCAAGACCAAAACTATTAATGATCATAAAATGACCAACATTTATTGAGCAATTACTATGTATACTATACCATACAGAAGTTTCTGTGTGTGAGAGAGAGACAGGGGGAGAGAAGGGGAGAGGGAGAGAGGGAGAGAGAGGCATGTACATGTTTGTGTGGGTATGTGTACATGCATATATGGGGTATGTATATGCATATGTATAGGTGCATGTGGAGGCCAAAGTCAATGTCAGGTGTCTCCCTCTTTCACACTCCACCTTACTGTGTGAGGTAACGCCTCTCTTTGAATCCAAAGCTCATTTACTTGTCCAGGCTAGATGCTCAGTGAGTCCTAGGGAGTCACCCTTGCCATCTTCCCTACTCCCGTGCCCCTCAACATGGAGTTACAGATATGTCTTTCAATTCTTGCTTTTCACAGAGTGAGGGGTGTGGTGCTGGCAATCCAAACACAGCCCCTTGTGCTTACATAAGCAGGAAACACTTTCCATCTGAGCCACATTCCCAGCGCCTACAAAAAAGTTTTTCGTACGTTTTTCTTGTTAAAGCACCGCAGGACTCCTGTGGGTGTCTGTGTGCTGTGATTCTCCGCATTTCACAGATAAAGAAAGGAGACTCAGAGAGAGAGAGAGAGAAACTGAGCACCAGCCCAGGGTCACACAGTGATGTACAGCACAGTGAGCCTCTGCCTAACCTTCCCTCTGCCACACTGCCCCTTAGAACCACACATTACACAGTCCTCCAGCCAATGCCAAGATGGGAGGCAGCTGGTGACCTTGCTTTGTCCTTCCCCTGTGCCAGGAAGACCTAAAAGGAGCTTGGAGGCAGTCCACCCAGAGGGTAGCAGCTGCAGGTAGCATGAACCCCTCCTCTCGGCTTCCTTCTTTCCCTCAGGAGATGACCATCTGTCCATTCTCCCGGCGGACGTCTATGGAACTCAGTACAACCTAGGGACCGTGGAGGGTGAGAGAGGTGGGGTCTCTTCTTTGAATTCACTGTGCTTTTGAGCAAGGCCTACGATGCCTCGCACAGTCAGACCACACTGAAAGACTCCAAAATAGAAGCACTGAGCTTTCCAAGCACTCTCTATTCCAAGCCACATCCTGAGGCTCCACAAACTTTTACACAGACTAACACAATCAATTATTAAATATTATAAATATATTTATACTGCTGGAACTGGGTGGGAACCTATGTTTATTCATTTATTTGATAAATATTTATTGAATATCTACATTATGCCCAGTCAGTTTCTAGGCACTAGGAACACGGTGGTTAAACAAAATGAACACAATCGTTGATCTCGTGAGTCTTACACACTATAGGAGAGAGAGAGAGAGAGAGAGAGAGAGAGAGAGAGAGAGAGAGAGAGAAAGGAAAGAGAGAGGACAAACAAGCAAGGGAAGCCTCATCACCAGCTATAAGTTCTCAGCGGTGTGTACTCCGTGGAGAATGAAAATAGAAGCAAGTGTTCCGTATCTGCTTTAAATTGGGTGGCTGGGGAAGGCCTGTCTTAGGGGTTGACATTTAGCAGAGACCTAAGTGCCAGGGCAGAGCCAGCTTTGTGGATAGGAACAGCTGCTAAGCAGGAGGACTAGCCAGTGCCAAGGCCCACGGTGCAAATGATCTTACTGTTCTTGAGGGGCCCAGCCATGACAGGAGTGGCCAGGGTGGGATCAACAAAGCCAGAGGTAAGCAGTGAGCAGATTTAGGTCATGACGAAGAATCTAGAGCATGTCGCATAGTTCAGCTGGTAGAGCATTCACGATGGCCTGATTTGAGCCTCGGTGCCAAATAAGCAGGCACAGAGGCTCTTGAGTGCAGTCCCAGCACCGAGAAAGTGGAGGCCAAAGTTTGGAGGCATCCCCGACTCCATAGAGAGTTCAAGGCCAGTTTGAGCTACATGAGACTGTCTCAAATAAAAGTTTGAGTTTAACCATTTAATTGACCTGAAGGAAATGAGATGTTTTGTTTTGTTTTTTTTTAAAGGAGTGCCATGGTGACTGAATTACAAGGGTCGTGAGTGAACAAGCAAGCTGCAGGGAAAGCAAGCTGTGGGAAAGGAGAGAGGTGTACATAAGGTCAAGCAAAGTACTTATAGAGAGAAGCAGACGGGTCTGGAATAGACCCAGAGATAGAGCCAGCAAGACTTGCTAGTCAGTGGACAAAGAGGAGAACACAAACAGAGGCCTCGAGAGCACGCCCAGACTTTTGGATTACTGGTGGAGCGAGACAGGCCAGAAAACTGTGGTGAGCCTGAATGTCCTGTTTGGAACATGTCGGCGTTGCAATGGCAATCAGATCCCAAGAGCAGGGGACAAGAAAGCAGTTCTGGGTTTCTTTCCAGAATAGCTATAGACTTAGATTTATAGTCATATATCTATATGCATATAAATCTATATGCCAAATCCGTGGGAGAGAGTCCAGATGGAGTCAGGGTGTGAGGGTGACTTTGGGGCCTACCAGTACAGATGTGAGTGAAAATGAAGAGGCAAGAAGGAGGCTGATGAACGGAAGGTGGATGTATCAGAGGGGCTCTGGGAGTTGTACAGACCGCAGTGCTGTTGATAGCCTAGGTTGATCTATCACTGGCATTAGTTCTCCATGGGCTCCCAAGAGCAGGACATAGGCAGCAGGGCACAGGGTGGGACCCCTCAGCAGCATGCTGGCTTGCAGTGCTCACATCCACTTCTGGCCATGCTAAGGGATGGGTGTGAGCTTTGAGTATAGGCTGGGGTCACTCTGTGATATATAACATGACCTTAAGCAAGCTTCTGAGCCTCAGTTTCCCCATGTGGTAAATAGGAAGTCCTCTCCTAGGACCCAAGAGGGCATCTGTGAAAGTACTGTGCCATGATTGGCTGGCTGCAGGGCACTTATCTACAGATGCTGACTGAGCCCTGCTATGAGAGGGCAGGGCTCCAGAACAGAAAGCCAGGCTACCCCTACACTTGAGTGAATGGAAAACAGGACCAACACCCACTTACCCTAACAAAAGGGAGCACGGCTCATCTGTCTCAATGCAGCCGACGACCAGGTTGTGGCACAGCATAGTCCCCAAATGGTGGCCTTCTCCTGCATGTCCTTACTGAGCAGCCACCAGGGGAAGAAGTCACTGTTATGAGCACAAATCCCCAGGGGAAAGGGGCTTGAGAGCGAGAAGATCAGGGCAAAAGGATATGGGTGGATCTATAGGCCGGCTGTAAATGTAGTCCACAGTGATCTTATACAGAACATGCCAGATTGGGCACAAGGAGCCGTGCCTCCTCTGGTTTCCCCACCATGACTGGATAGAGACCTTATCTCTCAGCTTGGAATTCAGTGGCCAGAGCTGGGCCAGCCTTTGGCTAAGAACAGTGTTACTAGGAGGAGAAAGGTAAGAAAACCCTGGTAGATGGGCAGAGAATAGCATGACACTAAGTCCCACCCCCACACTGCCTCTCTCCTCCCTCCCTCTCCCCCCCCTCTCTCTCCTTCCCTCCCTCTCTCCCTGCCCCCCTCTCTGGTTTTTAGAGACACAGTTTCTCTGTGCATCCCTATCTGTCCTGGACTCTTTATAGGCCAGGCTGGCCTCGAACTCACAGAGATCCATCTGCCTCTGCCTCCCAAGGGCTGGGATTAAAGGAGTGTGCCACGGGACCCGGGACCCAGCTAGTCCTGCTTTCTCTTAAACAGTTGCTTTGAGTCACAGAGCAAGACACTTCTCTGGGCTCTGGGATAGATCTTCCCTTGGGACATCTTGAGAGTCACCAGTGCTTCAGGGGCCCTTTGAGTAGAGGGGGGAGCCTCAGCATAGCTATAGTAAATGGAAACTGAAGGGAGCTGGGCTTCCAGGACACGGACCCCAAAGTCTACGGTCTTAGCATGACCATGCACACTCAGCCCACAATCTCAGGGAAATCACCCCTCTTTTCTCTGGCCTGTGTCTGGCCTGCTGTAAAACACATAACAAGAGTCATACCCTACAGGACTATAAAGAGCTCTCAGCCAGTGAGCCAGTGTCTTGCACACAGTCACCGCTTAGCCAGTGAGTGCAATAGCAGTAATGGTAAGAGTTGAGCTCCAAAACTTCAATCTCAAAAATAAACAACAGAAATTATAATTAAAAAATTAGAGTTGATCTGCAAAGGCCCCATGGCTCCCCATCCAGGAAGATGTGACATGCCCCGCAACTACTGGCTCTAGAACACAGAAAGCCAGGTTCAGCCCTGCGTCCTGAGGAGCTGTGGTCTCCCCAGCCCTCTCCCCATCAGGGCTCTGCTGTCTGGGCCTTGCTGCTGCCCCTAATGAGACTTGGGTTTCATTACCTCATTTGCCTGGGCTAGTGCCCAGCTGAAGAGAATTTGACATGGGAGCTGGGTTCTGTAAGAGGCTGGCATTAATCCTCCAAGCTTAGCATCCACCCTCCTTTGCCACGTGCAGAAAGCTGGCCATGTAGCTGGCATGGAGCCAGGCCGGCAGGAGGCAGAGGCTCATGCCCCTGAGAGCTTCAGGCAACAAAGGCTTCAGTCTCAACACTCAGCTCCAGCTGCTGTGGCCAGTGACTTCCTTGTGTCACAGTGGGTCCTTCTCAGCCTCTCCCTTGGGATGGCTCATGGCCTCCAGTGGTCCTTGGAGCTAGAAGGCATGGTGAGCAGAGAGCCACACTACTGGCCACTAACTACCACAGAAGCATTGACAAAGTCTAGGGAGAGAGAAATAGTTTCTTCAAACACACAATAATACAATCTCTTTACTACAGGACTTCTCAGAGCCATTAATTGCCCGGTCATCAAAAGACATACTAAGTACCAATTAACTAGGTGCTACGTGCTCAGCCAGCTGAAACTAGATGTCTTAGTTTGCTTTGTTTTCTCTTGTTAATATCATAGTATGAAGGCCTGGTAAACTATAAGAAACAGGTTTGTGTGTTCTCATAGCTACGGCCCAAGGTCAAAGGACCCATCCGATGCTGGCCTTCCTAGCAGAGTCTCAAGGTGGTGCAAGGCAGAAGACCAAGCTAAGATAGCTTTGAGAACAGACACTCTCAGCACAGCCCTGCTCCACTAACTGCGTAGCAAGATTAATTAATTTGCCAGACGTGGTGGCACACACTTTTAATCCCAGCACTTGGGAGGCAGAGGCAGGTGGATTGCTGTGAGTTCGAGGCCAGCCTGGTCTACAAAGTGAGTCCAGGACAGCCAAGGCTACACAGAGAATCCCTGTCTCAAAAATAATTAATTTATTTATTTATGAACGCAGAGTCCTAACCCCCTCTTAGAGGTCCTGCCTGGTCCAGCCTTCAATACCTCAGGATGGACACTACATTTCAACCTAAGTTACAGATGGAACAGACCCTGTGCCAAGCGCAGCAACAGGCAAGTTTGATGCTCTTGAGAATCTTGTGTTCTGGTGCAGGGAAGACAGAGAATTCATGATTAAAGAATTAAAAATTGACCCAGGAACGAATGAGGGGATGAGCGTGTCACACGGGGTCTATGTGTCTGTGACTCATCATGTGCTCTGTGAGCACAGCTCAGGACTGTAACTCCTTGGGGAGGTCTTGAGGAATGTTCTAAAATAATCCTTCGAGTACAGAGATCTGATGTGTCGGTCCTTGGCATAAATCCCCAAGCAGGCCCCTGTCATCCCAGGGCGGCTTTCAAGGCCTCTGAACCAACCTCAGCCATCCACTGTCCGGCTCATCTCTCACTGACCCCTCTATAAAGTGTAGATGGATTGCACGCTCGTGGCCTAGTCCCTCCATTTGTGCAAGATGCCCTTTCTTCCAGAAGGCTCTCTCCTGTTTCCTGAACCTGGGACCCTTGCCCTTCAGGGCCAGACTAGACAGGGAGGGGGGCATCTGCTGTAGCAAATATCTTCAGTGCTCCATGGCTTGATTTCCCCTGAGTTCTTATTCCGTTACAGAGCTGTTCAGGACAAAGACCAGTGCCTCGCAAGTTTCTTCTTTCTCCTGAGTCCTTTGAGCCTCCACGGAAGTAGATGATTGGAGTACGGGCATCCCTCAGCCACTTGGCCCTGCCTGGCTGCAGGGCAGGCTGCAGAATGTAGTTTTTACCTGAAGGAAGGAGAAACATGAGCAATAACACAGCACTCCCGGCCAGTGTTCAATCGCCACTATCCCTGGAAAGCCTTCCTGCACTCATCTGGTAGCCTTAGGTCTTATAGGAGCGCCTTTTCCCACCCAGGCAGGATGCCTTCTATGTTTAAGATCTCTAACTGCCTTTCCAAATCTTTAAACCACTCCAGGGTTAGCATTATATGACAGAACCTTTTTCTAGAGGGCGGGGCTGGATCGCCGAAGGCCCACCCCCCACGCACTCCAAGCAAGTGTCCTGGGATTCCGGCAGCTAATGGAAATAGAAAGTAAAACTAGCAGAGTTCAGCCCAGCATCAAAAGGTCACATGACCTTCACCAATTGGTCTGTCAGAAGAGCAGTGCTGGGCACAGTGGTGTGGATGGAGGACACTGGTCCAATTAGCCCCTATAATCCGCAGTTTATTATCCAGGAGCCATCTGGCCTCCTCACCCAGGGATGACGCTGTGTGGCTGCTGTGCAGGCTGGGGAGGCCCAGCTCACACTCTCCGGCCTGGCCTGGCTATAGGGAGAAACGAGCCACTCTTGCACCTGCTGCGCCCACCACTGGAGCCGTCTCCTCAGGGTCTGGTCTGATCTGATGCCGCAGCTGCTGTTTGTCTACAGCCATACCTTGCTCTGGAAAGGGCTACGGGGCTTGGGCGAACAGGCTCCATCCTCGCTGTTCTGTCCTTTAGGAGACAAATGCACACGTCACACTCTGAGGGAATAATGAACACGTTTCAGATATGCCACCCTCTCCCGCTCCTTCGGTGAACTGCCGCTCAGGCCTTAAAGCCCGACCCAGATACCCCGAGCGCCTCATTTGTCTGGCTTCCTGATAACTTTTTCTGCTGGGAACTTCCGTGGGGCACGAATCCTTGCACATTTGCCCTTGAGTGTGTGCTGGGTTCTAGACGCCCTCGCACTTGCCCATCTCTTACTCCCTCCTTTAGTAGATAATTTTTTATTAATTCTTGAGGAAATGCATACAGTTCACTTTGATCATATTCACCCACAATTCCTCTCCCTAACTCCTCCCCAGATTCACCCCATGTCCCTAAACCCCAAAATTTGTGTCCTTAAAAAAAAATAATAATAACTCATTGAGTCCAGTTTCTGCTACCCATATACTCCTGGCTATGGGGCCACCCACCAGAGAGTACTTAGTCTACCAGGGGCCACACTCTTAAGGAAAACAGCTCCCCAGTTAGGGGTGGAGCCGCTCAGGTACAGAACACCTCTGACTATCATAGAGCCCTGTACTGGGCCATTATTCAGGCCTCCGTGTGCATGCTCCATCTATACTGAAGGCAGACTCCTGTCTCACTCTCTCCCTCCTCGCTGCCAAATTCTCCCAAGTCCTTGGATCCAGGAAGGGCTGTTTAGTGCAGCTCTCATCTGTATCCTCGTTTCTCTGCCTCTTGTCAGCTGTAAGAAACAGCAAGCCCACACCTCCATCTTGTGCTCTCTCTTCCTAACCAAATCAGAGGCGAGGCAGCATGTGTGTGTCTTTTTCTAACGGTAATTTTTGTAATTGTCACTGCAAGTTCTTTCTTGACAGCTCAGCCTTGCTTGCGTGTATTATTGCCTACACAAAGGCTACAAAACTGCCACCATGGCCGGCTTATGATTGCGTATTATAAGAGACAGCGATGTAATCTGTCAGTTTACCAGCTTTTTGTGGGGGAGGAGATCCCCCATACTCATATGACAGACCTCTTTCATAAAGTAAGCATGTAGTAAAGTATGTAGAGGAAGACTGCCACCCTGCAGTTCTTCCCAAAGGCAGCCCCCTGTGAATCCGCTTACCCTTGCTTGCATGTCTTTTGGTTGGTTGGTTGGTTGGTTGGTTGGTTGGTTTTTTGAGACAGGGTTTCTCTGTGTAGCCTTGGCTGTCCTAGACTCCCTTTGTAGATCAGGCTGGCCTCGAACTCACAGCGATCTGCCTGCCTCTGCCTCCCGAGTGCTGGGATTAAAGGCATGCGCCACCATGCCCAGCTCTGTTGCATGTCTTATCACTGACTCCAGGGACCGTGCAGCCAACTCCTCCTCAACTCATCTGAGGCTGTGTTAGTCCTGTTTCACTGGTGATCATGTTGTAAGATCTGATGCTGGGAGATCATGGCGTATGACTTTTGCTGAGGAGATGCGAACACGTGTCTTTCACTCCAGATAGACCAATGACTGCAGACCAAAAAGAGGAGGGGATCCCACCCCAGTCTTCCCTAGTAAAACCAGTGAAAGCAACAGATTTCAGATGAGCGATTCACGGCGGCTGCATCCCCAGGAAGCCTGCCTGATCGCTCGCCTGTGACGACTTGAAAGAGGCATCCCTGAAGTTCCCTGAGCAGCTCGCAGGCAGCTCCACCAAAGAGTTTCCTCTCCCTAGCAATTGATTACCTCCCAGGTGGCCATGGAGAGGGACCTTCAGAGCCCTGGTCTTCTGAGCCTACTGAGCCAGCCTCCTCCCTCCAGGAGGGAATGTTTCAATTAGGAGAAAATAGCGTCACAATGCACTCAAAGAAGAAAGGACTTCTGCACAGGCAGAAAGGCAGCCCACGCCCACTGGGGTTCTACTCAGGAAGCTACCAGCTGGCACTTTGCCCATCAGTCCAAGTCCCCCAGGACAGGCCTGTTCTAGAGAACAGAAGTGTGAATCAATCCTTTGACGCTTTAAAGTCGGGCATGCTCTTTTGGCTTCTTGCAGATAACGTTTCATGCCTGGAAAATCTACTGAAGCATGGAACACCGCCCCACCCGCTCCCACACCCCATCACTGGTCTCCACCGCTATTCCCTGGGTGCTCCAGGCAGCTGCTCCAGGCACTTGCAGCCTCCACTCTGTTTGATGTAGAACTGCCTCTGATGAGGCTTGAACCTGGAAAGCCATCCTTGGCTTCTTTCAGAAGTCTGTGGGTACCATTTAGGTTCATGGTGAGCCAGGCATCCGAAAGGCTGCCGAGGAGCAAGCACATCGCTTGGTCTCTGGGCTTGCTTGGTTGCACAGGCTGAGTGCGGCCCTTTCAACATTGTATCATTTTCTATCAGCCCCCAGAGTGGTCCACACTGTCCCAGGAGGCTTCTATAGGGGAAGCAGGGCTACACTAATCACATTCCCTCCGCTCCACATGTCTGCCATGACCTCTAGTCGTTATGCTGGGTCTCTTCTTCACCCCACCCCCACGCCCTGCCCCCACGCCCTGCCCATTTACCACTCAGCTCCCACTGCATTTCCAACATGAAGGGGTTTATGCAATGTCACAAACTGAGCAAAAATGCCGCAAATGAGTGAAGGACAAGCCACAGGCAAACAAAGTCCTAATGATTCACACAGGTGCGATTTCCCTCTGGTCCAGAGCTTCATTCAAATCCCACAGGGGTATGTAAGCTACCAGGCTGATGAACTCTTAAGAGTTTTAATGCAACTACCCCCTGACTCTTCCTTCCCAGATCTACCTAGCTTTCCCCCCTGTGCCCAGGGTTCCCCAGCTGACCAGTCCCTGGACAGGGAAAGATGGAAGCCAAGCTGGACTGTCCAGAACCACATTGTGTTATATCACCCAGTTCATCAGGGTTTTTGTTGTTGTTATTGTTGGTTGTTTAGGATGTGCCCCCTCTCTGTTTCTTTTACCTTCTCTTCCTTCCTGGGTCTTAAGAACGTCCCTCCTATGTGCAAAAATACAGAGAAAATAAAATAAAGTGGCAGTGTGTCCCAGGGCCAGACACGCAATAAATGACACACCATCAGCAAATGACCAAGGATTTGGATGATGGTGTGTGACATTTGGTGTATCTCAGCAGGCAGAGTTAGGAGGGGTGTCACAAGGGCAGAAACACAGATGCAGGATAAAAATAATAACTTTTTCGTATTCTGGTTTACACCACGTCTGCAAGCCTTATAATCTCCGTATGACACAGATGTAGTTATCCCAGCTCTAGAAAGAAGGAAGCTGAACTCCACCTTTATCCATCCACCACCCACCTGTCTGTCTCTTCATCACAGGTAGATACTGGTAGACACTGGCTAAGAACTAGTAACATTTGATCTCAAGTCTGTGAGGTCCATTGCTTTCCAGGAACTTGTGAGCCTCAAACCTTGGGCCTCGGAGGACTTGCCCTTCTGCCAAGGACACCCACATGTCAGCATTTCAGTGTGACTGACATCTGATGAAGTCACATGCCACATGCTGGTTGCTCAGAGCCAAGAATGATTCCAAGGGGGTGTGGGAGGGCACACAGAATGGATGGCATTGCGTGGGGGCTTGGCCTGCACTCTCTGGTGAGGAGCCTTGGAGTCAAGGCAGAGGGGAAAGGGATGGCTGTGATGTGTTCAGGGAACAGACTCTTCTTGGCCAAAGGCATAGAGGCAGCAGCGGGGTGGGGGTAGGGGGGACCTCAAGTGGCTTCCTTTGGACACACAATGTGTGAATTGCTGGACTTAGCTCTTCTGGCTTCTGGTATCAGTGCCATCAGACCCAGAACCCCAGACAGCCTGCCACTGCCCTAAGCCAAAATTACATACAAGTTGGAGGTCCCTTGTCATCAGCAGCCTATGAAACCCATTTTCTCTCCACACTGTCTCCTCAGCAGGGGCCATGAGGCTATCGCACCAATCCCCGTGCCTCCATCTTGAACCCCATCCTGCACCACGTTCCCTCCCAACCCTCCACGTGCAGGAGGTCATTGCAACCACGCCACATCTATCCAGTGGCTGTATCAAACCCTGTGGAAGGCACTGAGGACACAACGGGTCAGAGCAGACATGGCCCTGTCCTCAAGGGGCGTGTAGGAAATGGCAGTTACTGGGCCAGGTTAGACAAATCTAGAAACAATCTGAACAGCCTCCCCATTCTGAGTGGGCTCAGGGTTTGGTTTGGTTTTCATTAGAAATGAAAGCTGAGGAGACACAACATCAGCCATGGACAGAGGTAAGGTCGGAACCAACAAAGGAAAGAGGACCAGGTGGTGAGAGAGGCTCTGGGAGGCTGAAACGGGCCAGAGGAAGAGGACACACAGGAGGCCTGCTGGGGAGGCAGGCCAGGGCTTTGTCTGGGAAGGCCTTCTGGGTGACTGGAAGGTTCTGAACATCACCATCATAGCAATACAGGCACCACTGCAGTGGTGACAGATGAATGACAAAATCAGTGTGGAAACCAGGCAAGGTTTAAAGTCACCTAGCACAGCGTGCACCTTTGCACAAAGAAGCCAAAGCTTAGGGAGGGTGAGCAGTTTGCCAGGTTTCCCCATCCATGGTACCCAGGCTGGCTTTCCTGGGCTACAGTCTCACTTTTCACTGGGGACGGGCTTCAAGATGCATGAGCTCTACTGTTCCCTGTCATGACACAAGGAGGGCAGTGAGTAGCCAGTCTTCTCGGGTGTGCTAGTTCTGCCTAGCACTAGCCAACAAAGCTCCTACTTGGAATTCACCTATCCCAGCACCTGGACCTGCCTAAGCTGAGCTGGGAAACTCCCTTGTATTTGTTACTTTTCTCATCACAGTGACCAAACACTGCATAAGAAGCCCCTCGAGGGAAGAAAGACTTGCTTTAGCTCATGGTTGGCAGAGATACAGTCAGTCATGGTGAGGGAAAGCACGGAAGCGGGAGTGTGGCCCCAGCTCTCATGGCAGGAAGGTGAGGCCACTTGCTCACCTTTGGAAGGATCTAGAAATAGAGAAATGGGAGTTCTGCCTCTCATATGGACTCCCAGCCCATGGGATGCTGTCGCCCCCTTCACGGTCAATCTTCCTCCCTCATTAAACATCCCTGGAAATTCTCTCACAGACACATGCAAAAATATGCCTTGTAGGTGACTCTAAACCCAATCAGGATGACACCGAAGATGAACCATCGTGCCACCCAAGAAGCTCTCAGCAGAGGCCGGGACCTCTCAGGGATGAAGCAGACCATTTCCTATCTGCTTTTCCCAGCCAAGTTCTCAGTTCCCAGGTCCAGGCTCATCCTTCTCCAAGTTCCCCCTTTCCTCTCACCTAACTCACCTCATCCCGCGCATCTCTATGCTTCATAGCTCTCCTTGACTTTGGTCATGCTGAGCGCTTCTCGTGGTGGGACCTCACCTCAGGACACCCATGGTCTACAGAAAGGCTCCTTCTTATTCTACCACCTCCAAAGTTGCCTACCCAGGAATGCAATAGCAGAGTCTCAGCCCGGCCACCATTCCTCCTATGGTCCCTAGAGGATACCACTGCGACACCAGCTGAGTTGGGTACCCAAGTTCTTCTCTTCTGCTCTTGCCTGTGTTCCTCGGATCCACCAGCACCACTGACATCTGGACCACACACACTTCCTTTGCTGGACCTGTCCCATGTCTGTAGGATGCTTAGCATCCCTGACCTCTCCCATCCCACTACATAACAATAGCAAGTACCCTTAATCTTGTCAGGACAAAAAAATTGTCTCCAGACTTTGCAAATGTCTCCTGGGGCTGAAATTACCCCTAAGTGAGGAGCACGGCCCTAAAGTTATAACCCATCTTAGCCACTAACACCTTCTCTGCTTTCTCCTCACCTACCTTTCTTCTCCCGGTGTGTCCTTCCCTCTCCCGGCTCCTCTCCTGATCTCAGACCACCCTCTAGGCGACTGCCACTCCAGGATACTTCACAGCCCAAACTGAACCCAGCAGCCCCTTCCCTCGCTGAGGCCCCTCATCTTTCTTCTGGCCTCCCAAAGCCAGAGATGCTTAAGATGGAGGCAGATGGTGTAAGTTGCACTCCATGAAATGCTTTGCTAGTGCCTGGGGCTGCCGCCTTGATTTCTGCTTACATAAAAGGCAAGAAGAGCAGGGTCTGGGGCCTGAAGGAGGCGGACAGGGAGTCCTGGGAAGCTACAGCCTTGCTCCCTCCCCAGCCTCACTGACTTTACCCCTTTTATTGGCCTCAGGCACCTCCAGGGATGGAAAGAGAGGAGTAAATCTGAGTAAGCCCCCAAGCTCTGCTGAGGTACTGAGAGCAGGGATAGAGCAGAGTGCATCAGTTTCTTATAGACGTTAAGGGTACCAGGGCCCTTGCTATTCCAGGGAAGTAGCTGGGCTCCGAGTCCCAGAAAATTACCTGCAACAATCTGCCAGGCCCGGTGTCTTCTGCCCAGTTTCGTGCCATTTCCTGACTCCTGCAAGAGTCCCACGTAGCTCCTGCTGGAGCACTTGACTTCCACTTTTACACAAAGGCTACTCAAAGCCCACAACCTGTGGGAAAGATTCCCCACACAAAGTCTAGTCTGACTTCCATTCTGTCTGGTCCTGGGGACACTGACGCTCTCCTGGGTCTAGGCAGGGAACTCGAAAGCTGTGCCAGCCTACTAGACTTCTCAAGGCCCTGGACCCTCATGTGGAAATCCAAGGTAGAGCTGCACCTGTCTCTTTTCAGTCACATGGGCACATAGATGACTTGACCAAAGCGCCAGACCTAAGTCTCTCACCAGGATCTAGAGTTCTGCAGGATCTCGTGAAGGGCGTGTTCATAGGCTCCTCTGTCTCCATATTTTCTTTTTTTTCTTTTTTTTTTTTGTAGAGACAGGGTCTCTCTGTGTAGCCTTGGCTGTCCTGGACTCACTTTGTAGACCAGGCTGGCCTCGAACTCACAGCGATCCGCCTGCCTCTGCCTCCCAAGTGCTAGGATTAAAGGCATGCGCCACCACGCCCGGCATGTCTCCATATTTTCATCACCACCTTCTGCCTGCTTCCTTCTGGGTCCCCTGCTTGAGTGACAGAAACGGGCAATACTTAGATGAGGACCGTGAACCTAGAAAAGAAAATGCCTAGTCTCGCTTCTGATGCCACCTAGCTCCTAAGCATCTGTTTCTAGGTCTGTGTCCGTTCACATCCTTACACCGTGAGCCCCTGAAGGTCACTAAAGTTCTACTCAGCAAGTACTGAGCACTCAAGGACACGATGTCCACACAGGCACCAGAGTAAGATCTTGACCTTCAAGATGCTTGCTAGCTAGAGGGGATGGCATGAAAAATGCCAACCTTGAAAAAAAAAAAAGCAATCAACGCTCTAAGAGAGATGGCTGTACGTGTGAGGGGAGCACAGACAATGCAGTGACTACTAGAAGTCCCGTCTGAATGTGGAAGGGCATCCCTGTAAGAGAGGCTGCCCAGAAGAAAGAGGGGCTGTGCTGAGGGCCCAGCAAAAGCAGGCACACAAAACACGGCATCACCATCTGAGGCTGCGGGCATCACCGTGCCAGAAGGCAGAAGTAGAGGACACATACCAGAGGGGAGCAGAAGCCGAGAGGAGAGGCGTAGCGTTTGATGCTGTAGCGCTGCACTTGGCTGCCTGTCATCAAAGCCATCCGCACACAACGGCTCTGCCAAATCAGAGAATGGCTCTGCTCATGTATCAGGGGAGTGGGCAGTTCATGAGTGCCCGGTTGCTTAGGAGTCCTGCCCCCTCTGGCCTTTGCTGCTCTGCCTTCCTTGTGATTGTAAGATACCTGCTTGCTTCTGAGCCTCTCAACTACCTTCCCAGGAGGAGTAAGGGAAACAGGACAGTTCCGATGATGGTTGGGCTGGTGGCATCTGTGTCTTATTAATTTTTTTAAGGTTTTGATAGGGTATCAGTGTGGCTGCGGGGTTAGCATCTTAACCACAGTGTCAGTGCAGTGGCTCTGGGCTTGTTCACATTGTCATATGCAGCTATCACTACCAACTGGCTTCTAAAGTGTTTTCATCGACCTATCATAGAAGTCAGTCTCCCGTCACTGTGACAAAAGGCCTGAGCTGAACAACTTGTGAGAAGGTTCGTTTTGCCGATGGTTTCAGAGGTTTTGGTCCACTATTACATGGCACACAGCCCCTCCGCCCCTTACCTCTGAGGTATCAGAGAGGCAGTGTGCCATGGGGGTCAATGTGTGTGTGGTGAGCAAACTGCTCAGCTCATGTCAACCAGAAAACAGAAGACACAGGAAGGGGGCAGTATCCCAGTACTCAGAGCACCTCCAGTGACGTAATTTCCTCTCACTAGTTCCCACCTCTGATGATCACATCACTTCCCATTCACACCACAGGCTGGCAACCAAGCCTTCAACACAGGAGCTTTCAGGAGGCACCCCAAATTCAGACATGGTACCCAAATAGAAGCACAGCCCCCTCTTCTCTTTCCCCACAGTTCCTGTCAAGGATTCTACTTTCTTGGTGAATAGTATTTATTTGTGTGTGTGTGTGTGTGTGTGTGTGTGTGTGTGTGTGTGTGTGTAGCTTATATCCCCTAGAGTATTGTTCTCAACGTTTACCTGTGTTGTAGCATGTGTCAGAATCTCCTTCCCTAGCTCATGTATGTGTGCTATGCATGTGAGTATATACATCCTTTTGCATGCTCGTGGGCACACATGGGAGGAGGCACATGCAGGTGGGCACGCATGTGCGTGGAGGCCTGAAGTGGATGTTGGGAATCATCCTTAATTGCTCTTCCACTTTATTAGATGAGACAGGGTCACTTGAACAAGCCTAGAGCTTAGGGATCGATCCCCTGTCTCCACCTTCTGAGGCTAAAATTGCAAGCAGGCCAGCGCACTCACACGGCATCTACACGGGTTCTGGGGACCCAAACCCCAGTTCTCACACTGGTGCTCAAGCGCTTACCCACTGAACCATCTGGCCAGCTCCTTCCATTTTAAGATTGAATAGTACTCTGTTGTGTGCACATGCAACAGACTGGCTACCCATCTGGATTGCTTTCATCTTTGGCCTTTGGTGCTTACTGTTGCTGTGAACACGGGTGTACAAACACTTCTGTGTCACCCTGCCTTCGGCTCTTTTACGGTTGCATACCCAGAAGTGGAACTTCTGCGGTGTGTGGTGATTCTAAGTTTTCAAGGAACCTCGGTGCTGACTTCAGTGCCGGCTGTATCATTTCATATCCCCACACGCATTGCACAAAGGTCCTGACTTCTCCGCGTCCCAGCTCACACTTGGTGCCGTCTGGCCTTGGCACTTGTTTGGGTTATGAGTGGCTACCCTAACAAGTACATGGTGGAAGCTCACTGCAGTTTTGGTTTTTCATTCCTCTGGTGTTGAATATCTCTGCTTGTTTGCTTCTTGCCCGCCTGTGTTTCTTCCTGGAGAAATGTCTGTTCTACTCCTTCAACCATTTCTAAACCAGCTTGCTGGGGTTTGCTGTTCGCTTTTGTAAATATTTTTCATCTGGTCTGGATATTAGCTCTTGATTTGATATACAACTTGTACCCATCTCGTGGAGACTTTTACACATTGCTGCTTTTGTTCGTTGGTGGCAGAAGTTTTAAACTCCAACGGACCAGCTCATCTACTTTTTCTTTCCTTGTCTGTGCTTTTGGTGTCACGGCCAAGAAACCACTGGCAAGTCCAATGTCACAAAGCTTCCCCCTGTTTTCTTCTAAGACGTCTATCATTTTAATTCTTATGCTTACACCCTTGATCTGTCCTGAGTGCCTCTCCTTTTTATTTGGAAAAAGAAAGGCTTCTGGAAGCCTTCCCTCTCCCCCTTCACAAGCTTATCTCAGTGCTAGAGCAGGCAGTGGCGGGCACTTACCAACCCAAGCAAATTCAGAACAAAGGAAAATTAGACCAGGGGCAGACAAGCTGCATCTTCCGTAAGGACTTGTTTCTCCAGGCCACGCTGAGGCAATGCTAAGCATTCTGTAGCCCTTAATAAGCAAGCCCTGGGGGCTGTGCACATCGCATACCTTCCCTCTGATTGGTTAGTCAGGAGCAGGGTGATGGAGGGACTTCCTGCGAGCAGAAAACCCCAGGAATTAAAACTAAAGGCTCAAGCACTGAAACGCCATATCCAGCCTTTTTACGCCAGAGACGCTTAGCCTAGCTGAACCTGTTGTCTCGGCTTCAAAATAGAACAGTTCCTTCCCTCTCGCAGAAGTTCCACAGATGGCAGCCCTTCTGTGTACCCACCCTCTCTCGTCTTCACCGGGAGCCTGTGAGGAACACAGGGCACGATGTAATTCTTCTCTCAGCTCAAGCTGAGGAAATGCCCGCCCAGAGAAGCGAAATGATTTGCCCAAGGATGCTCAGCTAGTGAATGCCAGGGAGCCTTTTGATTTTCCTTCCTACCTCACCTCAGGAAGGAAGCAAGTTGAGAACATTGAGGGCCCAGAAGAAAAAGTCTTTTGTAGATAAGTGATTCTTTGGGGGTTTTGTTTGTTTGTTTGTTTGTTTGTTTAGCATTTGCATAGATTGGGTGTGATCCTTGTGACCCCATACAGACAGACACAATGTGATCTGGCTCTGAGAAGGAAGGTGGAGGCCGGGGTTTCGCTGTGGACATCTGTGACCAGGACAGGAGCAGCTACTTCACTGGATGACATTAGCCAAGGAGGGAAATTTTTTTTTTACCTCCGACCTCACTATGAGCAGAACAGAGATGCCAAGCTAGGGTCAGACAGCTGCCAGTTGCCTGCTCACCTCTGAGCAGCCACGATGGCTCCTGCCTCTTTCCCTCCCCTCCTCCCAGGCTCTCCCCACCCTGGCCCACTCTCCTCAACCCTCTCCCCTCCTCTCAAAAGCATAATGAGTTGATAAGAAATTGTCTCACTAACAGGATTAGCCACGGAAATCTCCTGTTCCCTCCCTTCCCCTCTGTAATACCCTCATCTCATGTCCTGTAATTTTCTGCTGGTATCGGAGACTCCAGACCACCTCGAGGATATTAATTCCTCCTTGTTCTTTGATCATGTGACTGCTGGTATGCTAGGATGCGCCCCCCCAATAGTGGCTGTGGGCTTTTGGGTAAATTATAGCAGGCTTCAGGCCCTCTCCCTCTTGAGTCCACTACCCCTGGGGTTCCTTCCAGTCTTAGAGATAGTGATTGCCTCCAGTGGAGAGGCTGGAGAGGCAGGGCCACAGCTGGGGTGCAGGCAGCCGAGGAACAATAGAGGGGTGTCTCCAATCTGCCCTGGGGTTGTTAGTCTTCATCATCAGCTTGACTGGTTGGAAATTGCCTAGGATACACATTTCTGGGTATGGTGCATCTGTGATGGTATTTCCAAGGAGTGTTAGCTGAGAAGGAAAGACTTGCCCCGAATTGTCAAGGGGGATAAACCTTCCCATGGTCCACACTGAATAGAAAGGGAGGAAGAAAAAGCCAGATGAAATAAATACCCACAATCCTCTTTCTTTGCCTCCTGTTCCACGTGAGGAGACAAGGAGTCACAGCAATAGACTCCTGGTGACTCCCCGCCACCACGCTTTTCTCATCATGATGGGCTTTATGCCCTTACACTGTGAGGCCAAATAAATCCCCTTCCCTCAAGTTCTGTCTGTCAGGCATTTTGTCCCCAAGGAACAGGACAGGAACTAATATGCTGTGCCAGTCACTGCTCTGTTGCTGTGATAAGACAATGTGACCAAAGCCATTAAATGAAAGTGTTTAATTTTGACTTACAGTTTCAGATGCTTAGTGCCCATGGCACAGTGAAGACTCATATCAGAAGAAGCAGGAAGCAGAGAAGAAAGAGAAGGAGAGGGAGAGAGGGGAAGGGGGAGGGAGAGCTGGGAGTGGCCAGAATCTTTTGAAACCTCAAAGCCCACCCACAGTGGCATACTTCCCCTGCAAGGCCACGCCTTCTCCTGATCCCTCCCAAACAGCTCCACCAAGTGCTGACTAAGTATTCCGATATTTGAGCCTATGGGGCCATTCTCACTCATTACAACCACCACATATACTTTTCTTCAATTTCTACCTCACCACTCACCCGTGTCCCTAGGAAGACTCTAAGCAGAATGCAGAGCCAGGTTAGTTGGTAGCATTCATGTGATAACCTGTCTTTAGACCTGGGCTCACTTCTTAGGTCTGGGACATATATCGGGATTTACCCGACATATCTGAATCCTGCTTTTCTCATCATTGGAGGTGTGGCAAGGTGTGGCAAAGCATGGGGTACTTAGTACACTAGCCCACTCAGCCAGGGCTCTCTGCTTCCTCTGTTATCTCAGGACTGGAACTTCATGGGGGTGGGAACTTCAGATTTCCCAAATGTGGTGTCCCTAACCCCTCTTCTTGGCAGTTATTCCCCCTAACCGTGTCCCTCCAAGTCTCCCTCCCTTTGCACAATTTGTCGGGCCTGATGTTGAGGAAATGTGTTGGCAACTTCAACCCAAAAAATTATTAGAAGAAAACTCAGTCAATTGGGTAGCAAACAAAAAAGTCATGGTGAGGACGGAGACAAGAGGGGTGCCGAGAAAGTGGTCAGGTTCACAGTAGTCCTGGGCCAGGGGCTTGTTTCTGAATCTTCAGAATCCTGGGTTTCTGTCCGCAGAACAGGGTGATACCCCAGGCCTCTGGGGACTGACAGGGTCAGTAGACCAGGAAGACAACTTTAAACAAGTTTCACTTATTTGCAGTGTGTTACCTGTGGACAACCAGCCTGTCCCAAAGCTCCTCCTGGCTGGCAGTCATCAGAAGGTCAGCAGCAGCCTGAGGCTGTGTCATAGTGCCAGGAGCATTCACCTTACCTCAGCTTGTCATGTGGGAACTGTCTCATCTCACTTTGTCACAAGAAGGGTGAACACTGTGGCGTATACTTCAGGAGAGGAAAAACTCATGTGACTCACAATATAATTTTATTTTATTCTTATTGTCATTAATCTCTGGGTACGTTTATAAATTAAACCTATTATAGGTGTGTGTGTGTGTGTGTGTGTGTGTGTGTGTGTGTGTGTGTGTGTTATAGGTAGAGTCAGGTACCATCCAGCTTCAGGCTTCGACTTGGATGGTCTTAGAGCCTCTCCTTTCAGATAAAGGAGGACTACTGTAGTCTCTAACACCATGCCAGATGCATGAACCACTGTGCTCTGTAACACCATGCCAGGGGATAGAGGAGGACCATTGTGCTCTGTAACACCATGCCAGGGGATAGAGGAGGACCATTGTGCTCTGTAACACCATGCCAGGGGATAGAGGAGGACCATTGTGCTCTGTAACACCATGCCAGGGGATAGAGGAGGACCACTGTGCTCTGTGACACCATGCTAGGTGCATAGTGGAAATGGACCAATGAGAAAAATGTTCTCCCATCCTTCTCTCCTCCTCTGCCACCCAGGAAGATAAGCCAACCATGCAAAGGCTGTAAAATCCCACACTATATCAACTTCATGAGGAAATCCAGGTAAGGATTCAGCTACTCCAGCTGGAAGGGTGGAGAAAATAGTACGGCACAGAGGCGAGGGGAAGCAGGTTGGGGACTGCCGGGACAAAGTGGCTGTGGGTGCACAGAGACAGGAAGACAGTGAGACCTAGCACTTGGGTATCTGAATCCTTTTGATAAGCCTGACTCGCTCTGAGATCTGGAAAGACACATGCAGGTGAGCCTGTGGATATTTTTGCCTTTGCCCAAGTGACCCCTGGTGTGCCCAGCTAGGTGGGTCCTGCACCATGAGGCTGATCAGCTGCCTCTGAGGCTGATCACTGTTGACATGAAAGGTCTGTGAAGGTTCTAAGCAGAGGACTATAGATGTGGAGGGATCTGAGACCAACAGGCATGTGGTCACCACATGACATGGATGTTGAGTGGTTTCCAGCAAGCTGTTGGTCATGACTTTGACAGCATCACTGATGGAACAATCGAAGTTTGGTCCCAGGGCAGGAGCTTTAGCTCAGGACCACTCTAACCTCTTACTGGTACTGACACTAGCACAATTAGGAATAAGGAAAACGAGTCCAAGGGGTCAGGTACCTGCGTGAGGCCGCACAATGGAACAAAAGTCTATCCGACTTCAGTACCAAAACCAAAGACTTATCGCAGAGCAAAGAGGCCGCGATTCCGTCACTCACTCAACCACTCATCCATTTGATCCACAATATATTTGAGCATCAGCACAAAAGCAGGATGACTGCAGCTGAGGCCAGAACAGGGACGGGAGACAGCCCTGCCTGCCCTGTGAAGTCCACAGTCATTCACTGACACGCGCCAGCCTTTACCGGATGCTCAGCTGGGGCTAAGCTGGAAACTAGGAGAGAGACGTGTGAACCCCCGCAGCTGCTCCTGCCCTTTAGAGGCTCTACCCACGGTCACAGTGCCTCTCTGCAGCATGTAGACACTGGAGGCTGTGTAGCAGGCAGGCCCCGGGGTGGAGAATTGGCAAATAGCTATTATAAGGACGGAGAGGCAGGATGTCTCTCTGCCACCACGGTGCCCTTGGAAGAACACAGGGGCTGGTGTTAGATGGCTTGGAGGGGTCATGGTGCTGTTTTCCCCTTAGCTGCACCCCCTCTGGAGCATAGTCAAGCCAGTGTTCTCATTCCCTGTCACTGTCACCACCACACCAGAGAAAGTTAATGAAGCAGAGGCAGAAATGAGCACCCGGGAGGCACAATACTGCAGCAGCCACCGCCTCCTCCCAGCAACCTGCAAGGGGTGGGGGTGCTTATTCCCACTCCAGAGGGGCTGAGGGTCCAGTAGAGGGTGGGAGTCCCTCATGAGACTTGCCTCCAAGTCACAGGACTGAAAGGTGACCGAGCCCAGTCTTCTGGCTGTTTCTAGTACTTTCTTGACAGAATCCCGGACAGAATTCTCATCCCTGACTAGGCACGATGGGGGTTCAGAATGACATGTGATGTCTTGAAGAAGTGTTGTATCTGAGAGTCTGAAAAGGACCCAGAGGCTGTGGTCAGGAGCCACGGAGGCCCGTACAGGTCTCAGGACGTAGCCCAACAGTACTGATCAGGAACTGTCTGGAAAGGGAGAGGGGTCCTCGTTAGCTGGCCTCTCAGAGAAGGCTGTGCATACTCTGCTGTGGCACAGAACAGGGCGTGCCCTCAGTGCGAAGAAACAATGGGAAGTCCCTCAGCTGACCTGGAAGTACTTGGTAAAATCTAGCTTATACTTGGACAGCACCAAGCGTTGAGATTTGGGGCAAGTGGCTGTGGTTTGAATGATAGATGACGCCCCACCCCCATAGTCTCCAACATTTGAGTACTTGGTCCCCCCAGTTGATGGTGCTGTTTGAGGATTAGGAGGCATGGCTTTGTCAGAGGAGGGATGTCACTGGTGGGCTTTGAGGTTTCAAAGACTTGCACCATCCCGGGTTTCCCTCTCTGGCTTCCTGCTTGTAGTTTAAGATGTGCGCTCCCAGCTTACCGCTCCAGACATGTCTCCTGTCTGCCGCCACACTTCCCCATGGTGATGATAATGGGCTCTTATCCCTCTGGAGCCATAAGCCCAAATAAGCCCTTCCCTCTCTGAGTCGCCTTGGTCATGGTGTTTTAGCACAGCAATAGAAAACTGACTAATACGTCCTCTGTTTCCTGTAGACTGCAGCAAGGATCGCATAAGAAGTAGCATACTGGCTGTGGCTAGCACCCATTCCATTATACTGGGGCTGTGCCAAAAAACTGTGGTGGGCATGGTACCTCAGGTACACCGTCTGGACTCTGGTGGATCAGCCTGTGGCCAGTGCTGAGATGTGGGGGGCGGGGGGAGGGTTCTCCTTGGGGAAGAGGGTGTGGACCCAGGTCTTTGGATATCAGGGCGAACTATGGTGAGTAGTGAGGAGGAGGGCGTATCCCACATAGCACCAAGCCTGGGAGGAGGGGAACTGGAACAGTGGAGGACCAGAGGTGGGGCTGTCCCACTAAGGATTCTTATCTTTATATTACCAAGTGTAGGAAGCCGTGGCAGTTCTCAGATCTCAGATGTCCATTTTAAGAGTATCTGGTCACAGCACAGACAATGGAGTAGATGCCACCCTCCGCGAGAAGACACAAAGTAGGCTGTTGGTACATGGCAGCCTTTGCAGTGCTCGCTGGAGTTGGAATCAGGGCTCCATGGGTGCCAGGGCAAGGGTTATTGGGGTTTTTTTGTTTGTTTGTTTTTTGGTTTTTTGTTGTTGTTGTTGTTGTTTTTTGGTTTTTTGGGGGGGGTGGTTTTTTGGTTTTTCAAGACAGGGTTTCTCTGTGTAGCCTTGGCTGTCCTGGACTCCCTTTGTAGACCAGGCTGGCCTTGAACTCACAGCGATCCGCCCTCCTCTGCCTCCCGAGTGCTGGGATTAAAGGCGTGCGCCACCACCGCCTGGCTAGGGCCAAGGGTTATAATAGATCCTATCTTCCTCCTTTCTTAGCCACCCAGGGTTGGTCCTTCGGAGAAGGGGCAGAGAACCGAGGGGAGAGCCCAGCCCTATAGATAAAGGCCTGCAGACATCTCCTCCCCGAAGCTCAGGGACCCTGGGCTGTCCTCCCTGGCTGCCTTTGACTATGAAGGTTCTGCAGGATTGACGCAGCTTCTCCCATCGCAGTAGCAGCGGCTCTCATGACGCTCCGGGAATCTGACACGTGGGGACACATGGAGCGAGGGGCTGTGAAGCTCTCTGGCAGGGAGCTTAGAAGTAGGGTGAAGATGCTGGTGAGGGGAGTTGGAGGCTGTCGCCCCTGGCTGGGCTCTGCCATGCGCAGCGGATGAGGACAAGGAATAAAGAGGCTTATTTCAGCACCCTGTTATTATGGCATCTTGTTTTCATAGTTTGTTCAACAGACCTCTCCCCCCCCCCTCCATGAGCTTGCACGCTCTCTCTCTCTCTCTCTGTCTCTCTCTCTTTTTCATCTTCCTCTCTCAGCAAATCCATTTAAATGCAATTCTATTCTTAAAGCGCCCCTCTCATGCATGTCTAATGAATGTCAGGGAGCCGCTATTACAATGGGGCCGAGGAGAGTCCAATCGGCAGTGTGTATACAAGCCATTTGAAAGGAAGCCTGGGAGCGCTCCAGTTTTATTACAGCATAATTAGAAATAAAATCTTGTTGCAATAGGAGAGTGAGAGATGTGTGCTAATCCTGGCGCAGAGAAAGAGCTGTAGAGGAAAGGATTCTGGGAAAGAGAAGAAACTGGCTGCCACCGCCTTATCCACCCCTTCCAAGGTTCTATCTTGGATTGTCCTTCCTGAGGCCTGATCTTCCGCCCCCTGGGCCCCCAGCTACTTGGGGCTTTCCGTAGGGACAGTGCTGAACCCTTCTGGAAGTCAGTCGTCCAAGCGGACGTCTGCCTGGACCCCAGGGATATAGTCAGTCCACCCCCACCTCTGCTACCAGTAAGTCCACACACATCCTATATGCTCACAAGAGTGCCCTGTAAGCTACATGTAAGGGGGTAACAGGGGTAGTTGATAGAGCCTGAACTTGGAGACTGAGACCCAGGTCTAAATCTGAACCCACATACACACACTTCCTGGAGTCACCAGAGATCATTTGCTTAGCGTACCGAGTTACTTGTTGCCTTTCGGCCACCGTGTTAGGCACATTCTAAGTTCATTAACTTCGAACAGGGAGTAGATTCAGAGAGTTCAAAAAACTTCTCGCACTTTCCAGCCAGAAAGTGGAACATGATTTGAGGCCCAGCCCTCTGACTCCTCTCACTATGCTGTCGATATCCTGGGTCCTTCAGTGACATCCCCTGCTGTTGAACCCCCAAAACACTGATGATGAGTGAGTGGAACTTGCCATGTCCCTCTGACAGGAAGCCAGGAGTTTATGAGTACCACTAGCACCGTCACAGGGTAGTTCTCCCTATGTGGAAAGTGACTCTAACCCAGGGGGTGTATAAAGACTGGGCCCTGCCTTCTGCAGCCCTCGGATCACTGGCTGAGATGGAGATCAAAGAGTTGAGCCTTCCATCCTTGTCCAGACAGTGGCAGGAAGACACATTCAAGAGCAACCGGTCATCTTCCCTCCCTCAGCATTAAGGGAAACTGAGGTCCACGAGGTTAGTGAAGCCTGTCTGAACTCAACGCACCCAACTAGAAGTCAGCTCCCTCGTCTCCCAGCCCAGTGTGTTAATCCTGTCATGTGTGTCTCCACATGTCTTAACCACGGAGCCTTTCCCAGCAAAGTGTCCTCACTTCCCTGAGCTCCATGGCTGGCAGAGATGGGAGATGGCTAACGGAAAACATGACATGGTGAATGCCAGGTCAGCCAACCACAGAGCTAGGCTGGTCTCGGGGCTGGATTCAAGAGGGGACAAGGCACCTTAGGGGATAACTATGTGACCCTCTAGCCTTGCAGGAGAAACTGGGTCTGAGTGAGGCCCTATAGGAACCGTGTCACCATTCCTCCATAGTCAGCCACCTGCCCCCTTAGCACAGAAACAGTAGAGGAATGAGACCGATTTCTCCTCCCACACCACGACACACCTGGGGATCTTTGGCACTGCCTTGTGGGTACCATTAGGGGGCTGGCATGGCCAGCCTCATCTTGTACTTGAGGTAAATATGAGCCCATGGTGTCTACACAGATCCTTGGGATCACCTGCAACAGAAAGCAGGGACCCAGGCCCGTGGACTTCCACAGAGGAGGCTCTTCCTCTGCAAAGCCCCCTCTAGTCAGCAGCTACCAGCTCCGGCTTCAGTTTCCGGCTGTATATGTCCCACCCACACTTGTGTGGACCAGGATCTACCTCCCATCCACGTAATCTCTTCCTGCTCTAGGTGTGGCCACTGAGGCTACTCAATTCAAGAGGCCTCTCCTGACATAACCGCTTTGGTCCATACCCTGCCTCATTTTCCTGCATGCGAATATGCAGTGGTGGACACAGCCTGAGCCTCTGAGATTACAGATGGGGCCCTGCCTATGTTAAAAGGCCGTCTCCACAGAGGATCCCTGTGCCCTTTTGTCTTTGAGTTATTGTTTTCTCTCCCCCCAACCCCCCCCCCCCCGCCTCTCTGCTTTTCTCTCGGGTCCTAATCCCCAATGTCCACGGGAGGACTCAGGCTGCCTCCTCCCACCCACCCTTTGTCCTTACTCTCTAAACCCAACCTGCGCAATCTGACTTAGAACCTGCACCTCTTCCCCGCGTGTAGCATGGAAGCGTCTCTTGGAAGTGACCGTCCAGGTGAGGACTACGTAGGTCTCCTCAGACCACCAAAGCACGCTAATACAGACCGAGGGCCTAATGAATGTAATCCTCGCGATTTTAGTATCTGGGAATCCAAGACCGTGGATACAAGTGTCTCGGGGTGTCTTCCTTGCTGGGCTTGACACAAATTAAGACCTTCACAAGCTCAGCCTGGATCCCTCTCCAAGATGCACAGTATCCACCAGGGGTACCCAAGTGGCTACAACTCCTAAGCACAGGGCCTTCCTCCAGGGCCCCAGCTATACACCCTGTCACATGGATGGAGCAGAGGGTTCCTGGGCCGTTCTTCCCACTCCCAGTGTGTGAGCCTCTGCCTTCAGTGCCGGGCTCTGGCCTCTAAGGTACAGCCATGCCGGAAAAGGAGGCATCTGTCACTTGGCAGCATTTAATCTCGATTTCACTTTACGAAGAGGCAACCCTGTGCTCGCCAACTACTACACCACTCTTTCCCCTTTCTCCATGCCCTGGCAACAACCATTCTGCTTTCTGTGTCTATTGGGTAACTACTCCAAAAACCTCACCTGAGTAGACATACAGCATATTTGTCTTTCATGATATGGCTTCTTTTGATTATAGCGTGATGTCCTCAGAGTTCATCCATGGTGAAGCATGAGTAAGAATGTCCTTGCTTTTCACGGCTGAATAGTATTCCCAAGCATGGTACACGGTTGGTTTATCTTCTCATTTACTAGTGAGCCCTTTTGGCTGTTCTGATCAGTACTGCTATGAGTGCAGGGTACAACCCCTTTAAGGACTGCTTCCTGTCTCTTTACAAGCGGAATGACAGGATCGTGGGGGAAATACTTGTTTGTTCTACAAACTTCGATGTTACTTAGTCTTGATTTTCACATACTTAAAACAATCTTTTTCTTTTTTCCTTTCCTTTTCTTTCTTTTCTTTCTTTCTTTCTTTCTTTCTTTCTTTCTTTCTTTTTTTAAGACAGAGTTTCTCTGTGTAGTCTTGGTGTCCTTGGTCTCAGTTTGTAGACCAGGCTGGCCTCGAACTCACAGAGATCCGCCTGCCTCTGCCTCCCGTAGTGCTGGGATTATCGGCATGTGCGCCCACACCTGGCAAAACAGCCATTTTTAAATTGTGGCATGGTGGTTCTCACACGTGTAACCCCAGCATTTGGGAGGCTAGGCCAGAAGGATCCCTATGAATGTAGAGTCAGCCTGGGGTACATACTGAGTGTTAGGCCAGCCTGGGCTTAAGATTGAGACCCCGTCTTAAATAAACAGAACTCCAATTGGGTGTAGTAGAAAAGGAGGTAAGTTGTCGCAGATGTAGGAACTCTCAGAAACCTGGAGGGGCTTCCTGGAGGCGGTGTGTGTGTGTGTGTGTGTGTGTGTGTGTGTGTGTGTGTGTGTGTGTGTGTACGCGCGCCCGCACACAGCTAGCATCAGCCTTTGTCACCTCTTCCTTGGTGACTACTGCTCGCTCATCCTGGAGATCTCTGCTGAGTGTCTATGCTGTGGCAAGCACTGCTGTCACACTGGGGAAAGCAGGGTCCTGCTGAGGGATTATCACTAATGCAAAGGTGATCTGACTTGGCTTGGAAGCAGCACTCTGGGTGTGGGTTGGGCACAGCTGGGGAGGCAGATGTGGAAGCGGGGGCTGGATCGGGTGCTGCACAGTTTACCCCGCTTCCACTAAGGCTGCAGAGGAGGCTGCGGGTTTACTCCCTCCCCCTCGGCTACCACCACTCTGTAGCCTCAGCTTCCTGTGCTCTGGGTGCCTCCCAGAAGGTGGCGAAGAAGAGGCCACCCTTCAGAAGGAACTGGCTTCTCCTGTCAAGCCCTCTGTCATGAGGTCTCCGTCAATTTAGTCAGCTGCAGGGCTCTCTGAGACACAGCTCTCTGACTTTTCTGGAGAAAGACAGGAAAGACACCTAAGCTTAGCACCTGTGGCAGGGAGGTGAGGCTTTGTGTTTTCAGACTCCTGCTCCCTGGCCTAGCTCTGAAAAGGCTTGAGGGCCTGAGTTTGGACCCCTAACACCAACATGAAAAGCCAGCCATGGCATGTGTACCTTAATCCTGGCAGTTGGGGACAGAGACAGACAGATCCCTGGAGCTCGATGGCCTGACTGCTTAGCTACAGTGGTAGCTCCAGGTTTGGTGAGATACTAAGAATTGGAGAGACGTACAGACATTCTACATGAATCTCTGGCCTTTCATGCACTGTGCAAGATATATGTATTTTGAATATGTACAAAATACAGAGAGAGAGAGAGAGAGAGAGAGAGAGAGACGTGCACAAGACCTTGCAGCAAGATTCCAGGATCACAGGGAGCAGCCAAAAGCCAGGGCCACCTGTCTCTTTCATAAGCTGCAGCCTTGAAGCCTGCTGTCCTAGCCTCATCTGACTCCCCCAAATCCCTGAGACCATGACATGTGTCATGAGACCATGACATGGTTCTCCTAAAGGAGAACAGGATTGCCCATGCTCAGGGGGCAGTGTCCTTCTTACAGCTTCTGACTGAGGGTTCCCCTGCCCTACAGACCAGCATCTCCCCAAAACCTGTTTCTAGACCACCACACCCACAGGATTCTGGAAAGCTCCCTGGATGAGAGAGTAGTAGACAGACACGGTAAACACACTTCCCTGGTCCTCTCCCTCCTCAGATGAATAAGAAGCAGGGCCTCTGAGAGACGACACCCCGTGCTGTGCCAGTGTCCCAGAGACGCCACATGTGCAGTCTGCAGGGCTTTGTATGGCACAGACTTGCCGTCTCACAGCTCTGAAGGCTGGGTGGCCGAGGCTGAGCCATGGACAGAGTTGATGCTCCAAAGGCAACTCCTCCATCCCTCCAGGGCATTCTATGCGCCTGCGCACCTAGGTCTACATTGCCCTCTTATTGCCTAGTGTATAACAGATGGTCAATAAATATTTAACTTTTGGGAAAGTACAAGTTCTGTCAAGGCCACCAAAGAAGAGGGTGACAAAAATGGGTCAGGAAGTGTATGGTGATAATAAAAAGAAAAGGCCCCACTAACCACATTCACCATTTCCCTGTCCGTGAGCACGGTGACAGTGGCGTCACGTGACAAGGTCAATTTCATAATTAAGCCCAGTTCTCCATGCTGCTCTTCTAGCCTAAGAGTGTGTGACTCACTAGCATAAACCCACAGGGATGCTACTGGCATTCGGAGTGGTCACCCAGGTGTCCAGCAACTAGGACTCTGCCAACTTGATGCCATCAACACCTCCCACCAAGGCATCAACCAAATAAATCGATCAACACCCCCCACCCATCCCTACAGTTACTTAAGGCATTCCAAATGGCTGTGGGACAGCTAGTTACACTCCTTTCCTGCAGAGCGGACACTTCATGCTTTTAGGGGGAGGAGCCAGAAGCCAAAGACATAGATTATCTCAAGCCCTCACTCTATATGTCACAAAGGCCACCAAATAGCATTGGAGGCCAGCATATTGTTGAGCCATGGCCTGGCTGAGGCCCACAGCCAGCTATGTCTTCCTGGGATCTTCTACATAGGTTCTTAGCCTCCTGTGCCGAGCAGGGACCCTGAATCCACACCCTGTTTCTAATTCTTACCAAACATGCAAACCACTGTAGCTGAATGTCCTCCCCCCCCCCCCCCCCCCCCCCGCCCAAAGGAGATTAACATAATACCCCTGATTTCTCCCATCCCCTCTCACACTGCGCATCTCTGGGCTGAAGCCTGCCTTTGTTTCAGTAGAAGCAAAACACTGTGTGTGTGTGTGTGTGTGTGTGTGTGTGTGTGTGTGTGAGAGAGAGAGAGAGAGAGAGAGAGAGAGAGAGAGAGAGAGAGAGAGAGAGAGCTACTGCAATTAAATATGCACAGGGGGGGAAGGGAGGGGAAAATGAGGACAATGAAGGATGGGAAACATCCGATGCAGCAGCTGCTGGTTGCTATAGAAACCCAGATCCCCCACCAGTAGCAGCATCACCCCACCCACCCTCCACTCTGGGTGCAGAATCCCAGTAGCACAGGGCTGTATGGGTCCTGGGGGTGCTGGATGCCAGGACCACAGGATCCAGGTTGACCAAGTCTGGGGGTACCTGTGGGCTGCTTTGATATCTTTCCTGGCTTCCCCCTACCACTGCTCCCCATCTTCTGATCCACAGTGATAGCCTACAGTAGCTCTACACCCCAGTCCCAATTACACAATACCCAGAGGCTTTCACACTTGACTTTAGTTTGTCACATCCCAACACCTGGGTTTGGGGCGGGGTGGGGGGGGAGGGTCTGATTTCCTTCTTGACTGTTGGCAGTCACTCAGCCCCCTCCCTTCCCTTTTTGGCTTTCCCCTTGGTGCCTCTCTCCCTGGTCACCTAAAGGAAGAAGGCTGTAGGTGTCCATGGGATCAGCCAGGAGAGCTCTCCACAAGAGACAGCTAGACCATGGCATGGGATGACCTGGGAGTGAGCCTGCAGAGCCACCTGTCAGAGGACACGCAGAGGACAGTGACTAGCAGAGGTTCACAAGATAAATCAGGGCTTTAGTTGACTAAGCTGCCTCCTTACTCAGACCTGCTCACCACAAAAGTTAACGCTGTCTTACAGGAAGCACTGTTCTTTCCCACCTGGGTCAGCGGAAGGTGATTGTGAGGGCTTCACACTTGGCAAAGAGACTGGCTGGGGCTGGCCCAGGGCGCTGTAGAGAAGTGTAGGAGAAGGGAGAGAGGGAAGGGGAGGCGGAGGAAGGAAGGGTAAAGTGATTAGGAGAATTGTAGTTAGACCAAAATTCATTCAGAAGAGCCCAGATTGATGAAGTTATTTAAAGCCATATTGAAGAAATAGCTACGGAGGGCTGGCGAGGTGGCTACGTGAGTGCTCGCTGCCACGCCTGACAACTTGAGCTCAGTCCCCAGAACAGACGTGGCGGGAGGAAATAATTGACTCCCACAAACTGTCCTCTGATCTATATGCATGCCACGTGTGCACGGCACACACACACACACACACACACACACGTGCACACACACACACACGCACACACACCATGCACACACACACACACACCATGCACACACACACACCATGCACACACACACACATACACACACACACATACACACACACACACACACCATGCACACACACACACACACACATACACACACACACATACACACACACACACACCATGCACACACACACACCATGCACACACACACACACACACACACCATGCACACACACATACACACACACACACACACACACACACACACACACACACGAGAACCCTAAGTGTGTGCTTGGGCCGTAAGTGAAGCATCACAGAACATTCTTTATAGGGTAAGCCATAGCTAGAGCTCGCACTGCCAGGGGTGGAGGAGGGACTGTGACCCTGCCCCAGGTGAAGGGAAGCCGACCTCTGTATGATCCAGTTTGTAGGATGTGGAGTTCCACAAAACATTCTCCTCCTAAAGCCAGCCATGCTGACAGGCTTATCCTGTGGTTTCACATCACTCCCTACCCTGACCCCGTCCTTCCCAGATCAGCACTCTTACCTAAGGATGATAACAAACCCAGGAGTGGTTCCCGTCTGAACACTTTTGTTCTCCGTCTAGCAGAGTCCTAAGATGCCACCAGATAGGCCCCTAACCCGAGGCTACATCTTCCCTTAAGTCAGCTGTCATCAGCTCAGAATTGAGCAAGGTTCCCTGGGACCCTACACGGAAAAAGTCACTCTGCTGTGGTCAGGGAGCAACAGCAGCAAGCAAGTGCCCCACTGCCTGTCTGCTCCGCTTCCCCGCCAAACCCCGGAGGTAACAGGCAAGGCAAAAACTACTGTGACAGTGGCACCAAAGCAAACCCAGAGCTGGTCCCGTGGCTGTTCAAGACTGTGCGTGATGACTGTGTGTGCTTCTCCACAGCCCCAGTGCAGAAAGGATTTAAGTTTGTGTTTGGCTTAGGCAGAAGGCTGAAAGTCAGGACCCCAAGTTCCAGTGTAGTGACTAACCATGTGGTCCAAGCCAGTCATGTCACCTCACATCTGCTTCCTCCTCTAAGATGGAGACCAGCAATTCTAAGGGCCACTGGGCAGTGAGTGAGAAAGTTCTGCAGACTCTTAGCGAAGGGTGGGAAGTGTGAGGAGTTCTCCGCATTGCCAGAGCACTTTCTGTGTGGAGACATATTCAGCCTATGCAGGGGCATCTGCACTTGTATATGTAATACACAGAGGACCAAGCAAAGCCTGAGATGGCACAGTTAACAAGTAGAAAAACCCAGCGGAGACACCCAATGGAGTTCACTGAATCTGACTCTAACATCCAATACCTTGTCGGGTGTAGTGGCATATACCTGCATTCCCACGGCTTCAGGGCAGAGGTAGGAAGGTCCTGGGCTACATAGTGACCACCCTGCAAAAAATTATCATCATTTTTACTTTTCCATTGTGTCAGCATGTGGTTAAAAGCCTTGTCTCTTGGCAATGGCCCACCTGTGAGGACACACCACCACATCCCTGGTTTTCCCCCCACTGCTTCCGATCACAATAGCTCCAGGCAAGCCACCTGCCAGCCAGAGCTGCCCCAGCAGAACTAACGGGCTCTATCTGGTTGTGTCTCCAGAAAACAGGTTTTTCATCACATCACACGGTGGACTGTACATCTCGGACGTGCAGAAGGAAGACGCCCTCTCTACCTACCGCTGCATTACTAAGCACAAATACAGTGGGGAGACTCGTCAGAGCAACGGGGCTCGGCTCTCTGTGACAGGTAGGCTGCTTACCCAGGGCGCTGACCCTCCCCGGATGTGGGAAACCCTGTATATCCACTCTGAGAAACAGAGTAACGATTGTGGGCATAGATACCTCTGGGGGAGACTTCCGCTTGGGTCAAGTAGCCTTGACGTAAGAGCCTTTCTAGAGGTATCTTCTTTCCAGGGGCCACTGTCAGGCCACACCTGGCTCTCCTGATGGACTGAAATGTTTCTGTGTAGCTAAGGAGGTTCTGGTTCTCAGGCACACCTCAGAGTCCTCTCTATTCTCTCCGCCACTGCCACCACTTCCTCTTCTTGCCATCTTTGTCAGGAAACTCATTGTTAAAATCTGTACTCATTGTAAGCCTAGATTTCAAGGGGGGGGGGGTTGGCTTCCTTGTGTCTCTAAGTGTTCCCAGAGATTTGGGGGGTGTTTGTTTCTTTATTGTTTAGGGGTGGTGGTGAGGTGTGTGTGTGTGTGAGAGAGAGAGAGAGCATGTGTGCATGTTTGAGTATGTGTCTGTGGTGTGTGTGTGTGTACTTTTTTGGGGAGCACTACCTCACAGCATTGGAGAGCAGGTAGAATACAATAAATGTTTCTAAGAGATTCTTGATCTGGGGTGTGGTTGTGTATCTGGGGAAAAGTTGAGCATGTGTATTGTACCCTGTGCACCATGTTGCCCTCCCTGTGCCACCTGGCCAGCACCAACAGCCTTGTAAGGTGTGTGTAACGTTCTGTATTTCTGGTTGGAGCCAAGTGGCCGACCTGAGCTAGTGAGCCACAGGGATGCCCAAGTGGAGTTCACACTCTGCCCCCTTGGCTGCAGTACCCAGTAGACTACCCACATGCCTCCTCTGGCAAAGAGAGGGAAAGGTATGTGACTCCCTTCACAAGGCTTTCTCTAGAAGTGGGTTCCAAATTTCTGGCAGGTTTTTACAGTACCTACATAATGCATGCTGGGATCACCCCAACACTGTCTGATACATCCTCTGTGAGGGGATTTTCTATTAGAAAGGGACTGACCTAGAATGTGATCCTCTTGCCTCGGCATCCCAAATTCTGGGATCATAAGCATGCATCACCATACCACATTTCTGACACTCTCTGCCATATGGGTTTTGTTGTTTGTGGGTTTGAGTTGGTTTTGTCTTTTTGTTTTCTGAGACTGAGTCTCCCATAGTCCAGACTGGCCTGAGGATGCCCTTGAGCATCCGGCCCTGCCGCCTCTCCCTCCTGAGCACTGGGATTTAAAGTGTGCCACCACTCCAGATTTATGCTCTGCTGAGGGTCAAACCAGAACCTCATGCATGCTAGGCAAGCATGCTACCAACACAGCATCCTCGGCCCCCAATATTTTCTATTGTACCCCATGCTGTTTTGATTTTTCGAAGTGCTGGTTGCAGCCCACAGAACGGATATCATAGCCTCTGGAGGGTTTGGGGCCTGCAGGTTGAGCACCTTTGCCTTGAGGAGGTGGGAGAGGGATGGCTTTTAGAGGGAGGATGAACTGATAGAAACTCATTTTGTGGGGCTTAAAAACCACAAGGCCTTGCCCTACTCCCATTTCTGGGAAAGGACTCAGCCCATCAGTCTGCGTCGGCCCCCTATGGCTTAAGGACATCAGCCCTCAGCAACTGGTGACTCCCCAGGACCCATCTCATCTGCCCAGAACAGTTAAAAGAAAGATTAATAAAACAGGAGTTGGGGAGCAATAGGCAGGCTCCCCAGTTGCACCCTCATGTCTCTGATGTCTGGTCCTGTGTGTGGCACACAGTAGGTACCAAGCAAACATGTCTGGCTGGCATTAACGAGCACCAACAGAAATCATGCTTCTGTGGTGAGATAATAACACTGGGCCATAGCACAGCCTGTGTGGCAGGACTTTTGACTCTGTGGCCAGCTCTGAACGCGTTGCTCTGCAGAGGCTTGCTTCCAAATAACAGAGCCTTGTTTGCATGGTGTTTTGCATCTCATTTGCATGCTTCTCATACAGTGCAGGGGGTGGGGACACAGAAACCTCTTGCATGCCTGCTCTGCTCTCCTCCATCAAATCCTTCTTTCACTGCTGTGATGGCTGGACCTCCAGCTTTGGGGATGGGGAGTGAGGGTTATTAGGCAGGGGTCCCCCAAGAGAACAGATTCTGGATGCAGGAGGCCATGGCAGCTTTTCTTTCTTGTCTTACACCATCATGGTGGCTAAAAGACATGGCGGGGGGACAGTGACAGAAATATCCCACCCCCAAGGACTCAGAGATTAAAAACCCTACCTTAAGGAACAGAGGTCAGATGCAGAGGTGTCTGGGCAACCCTGAGAGAGAGGCCTGAAGCCAGAGACGGGACGGGGAGAGGAGACCTAGACCCAGACCAGAGAGACACACAAGACAAAGGGAAATGGGGGAAAGGAAGGAGGATGCTGGAGGGAAGGGGAACAGCAAGGAGAGGAGGGGACGCCGTGCAGTGACGCACAGCCCTGATGTGATATGATGTGACAAGGCAGCTTGTCTGCAAGCTGCTTGTCTCTGCAGAAATGCAAGTGATATGAAAGGGAAGCAGAGAAGGGCGTCAGGGGACCTCCAATCTCCAGGCTGGCTGCCTGGCTCACTGGCCCGTGCACCCCTAAGCCCAGGCTGTGCCCAGGAAGCACCTGCTCCATATCGCTAAGGCCTATGAGCTCTTGAACGGTTTCCCACACATGAAGGTGAGAGGACTGAGGAGGGGCTGCACCCTGGGCCGGAGACGACGCTTAGTGAGCTGCGCCACCAAGCACCCAACGAAGGCTCCAAAAGAACTAAGCATGTCAAATACAGTTAGCTGGGCACTCATAAGGAGGCTGCAGCATGTGGAGTTCAGTGGTACCTGATGCCCAGGAAGCCTCCAGAAGTCAGCTTTGACAAGGAGGTCTGTGTCGTTGGCCTGTTGTTCCTGCACTGTCACCCTACTCCTGTCATATTCCCAAGGCAGGGGACAGGAGTAAGCAAATTTTATGTTTCTGTTTTCTATGTCAAACAGGGAGGGCAGTTGCAGAAAAAGTCTAAGTCTCCCCAAATCCTCCCAGATATCACCCACCCCCCATGGGACTTAGGCCTTTCCAGAGAGTTACCCCAAGCACTCTGAAGAGCATCGATGGGCTGGAAAGATGGCTCAGTGTTTAAGAGTGCCAGCTGGTCTTCCAGAGGACCCGGGTTCAATTCTCAGCACCCACATGGCAGCTCACAACTGTCTCTTGTAACTCCAGTTCCAGAGGATCCGACACCCTCACACAGACATACATGTAGGCCAAACACCAAATGTACATAAATATAAATAGATGTGTGTATATATGTGTGTGTATTTATACGTGTGTGTGTGTGTGTGTGTTTAAAGCATCAACATCCCAGAAACTTAGTATAGGCCTCACCTCGAGACAGAGATCACGGGACCAGACAGGATATGAACCCAGCTCCCCAGCACATGCAAGACAGTCATGGAGCAGACGCCCTTTGCCTTGGTTCCTGCCTTAGCCCAGACATCCCAGCAGCCTGCCCTGGAGCCCACAGCCGCAGGCACAGCTTCTTTTCCCAGCCCAGTGCCCATCCTGGCAGCGCCCAGTCCCCCTGGGATGTCACGTGTATACGCCATAGCCCTTTACTTCTCTGCTCCCTGGTAATGAAAGAGGTGTTTTTTCCCCTACTACCCCCGGAATTTAATTTCACGCCTGGGCTTCGGTGATTAATTCTCTGCCCCCCTGCCCGGGCCCTCCTCCACCACCCTGGTAGCCCCTCCGCTTGTAAATTCTGCCCTGTGCCATGGAATTTGTGTATTTCACATCAATTAAGTGTCACATTGAGTAATTCTTCCCTGGCACTGGCTCTGTTGATCCCAACCAATCAACTGTCCCCACTGGGGTGGGGGAGGGGAGAGGACAGCAAATCTGGCAGGAAGGGAGGATGAGCATCAAATGGCAGTCACTGGTGCATCTGCACCTCCCGTGTCTGTGAGGCATTAAAGCACACATCCTGCTATGCGTTGCCTAGGAAAGTAACACAAGATACAGAGGTGCTATAACCACCTCCACTGAGCAGGGGAGACACTCAGGGCAGAGGTCATGAGACTCACCGAAAGTATCCCAGCCAAAACTCGGGACCATATAGAAGTGACACTTGGGCTTCTCTCCCCGTCCTACCCACAAGAAGAGACAGAGGAGAGCCTCTGGAAAGTCCCTCTCCTGGAGAAACTTCTGGCCTGACCCCTCTCCAAGGGACAAAAGCAAAGAGCAGACAGCGTCTGTTGGGTGAAAGGGGGTGCAGTGGGTCAGCAGCTCCCCTGTGCACTCCCAAACAAAATTCAGCATGGTAGATTATTCCATCTGTGGTCCTAGATATTGAACAAGGATAAGGGAAATCTGCTTTCAGAGCTCTGCTCTGCCATGTGGTCCTGGGCTGGTCCCCACACTTCTCTGGCCTGCGTATCCTCTGAAGCCACAGGCAGGCAGCTCTACTCCATAAAGTTCTCAGTGTGGAGTTTTCCCAGCAAACTCAGCTCACTGGTACACCCTTATTTCTGAGTGCCCACTTACAGCCAGGAACCCCACTCCACACTGGGCACAAGAGGAGCATCACAGGTCAACACTGCCTCAAGAAGCCTGGCTGTCTTCTGGGAAGAAAGATGCCTGGCCTGCGGCAGCTGCTATTTAAAAAGACAGGCAGCCTCAAGGGGCAAGACAGCGGGCTGAGGCCAGAAGCTGAGGGAGGCCCTCTTTGCTTCTATGCTCTTTAGCTTCCTGAAGCTTTGCACCTGCATATATTACCTGTTTTTTAAAAAAACAATAATTTTATGTGTTTTTTTTTTTAAGAAAAGGATTTGTTTGAAAAAGAGAGAGGGAAGGAGACTCCATGGGAATGCAGAGAGAGTGACAGCGGTGAGGGGGGGAGGTGTGCATGGGAGGAGCTGAGGCTGGCTTGTGAACAGTGAGTAAGGGTGGCTTGTGCAGAGCACACTGGCCAGGTGTCTGGGTGACCCAGCTTGCCTGAGTCGGGAGTGAGGATGTGAGGACCGAACAAGCTACAGGCAGGGACGGGTCACACACAGCTTTGAGAGAGTCAGGATAAAAGATGGAGTTGATACCAGGTCAGGTAGCACACGCCCATGAATCCCTGAACTCAAGAGGCCAAGGCAAGCATCTGAGGGAAGGCTGGACTGCTAAGCGGAAAAGGAACAAAGGAAAAAGCAAAAGAAGGGGGTGTGTTGGGGAAACCTGGAGCTTGGGGAAATGCCCTGGGTTTGATCTCAAGCACAAACTAAAGCGGCCATAACGGCACATGCCTGTAATCTCAGGACTCCTGGAATAAAGGCAAGATTGTCAGAAATGTGATATCATGGTGTAATGAGATAGCCCAGAGGGTAAAAGTGCCACCAAGCCTGACAACCTGTGCTAGCTCCCTAGGACCCACACAGTGGAAGGAGAAAACTGACTCCTGTAAGATGTTCTATGACTTCAACGCATGAGCCGTACACATCCATAGCCATGTGCTCAAAACTACGTGCATGTGCACGCGCACACGTACGAGCACACACACACACACACACACACACAAACACAAAGCAATTTTTAAGTTCAAGGTCACCCTTGATGACATATAACCTCAGCTAAAGACTCTGTCTTTAAAGGGGGTGTTATGCAGGAGAAAAAGAGTTGGTGGACCCTTGGCAGCAGAGATGGGACTCAAGGAAAAGAAGGCCAGCCCTGCCCTTGAAGAGTTGAGCTGAGAGAATAAACAGGAACCCCCGTAAATAACACTCGATAGGGCCTTGGTCTTCAACCACCTGGGATCACTGGCCTCCCAGATGCTGGCTACTCTCTGCTTTACTCCCATGCTGAGATATGTGCCAGTCACTCCGAGCCTACCCAGAATATGAGCAGAAGACTGGTCAAGGGACTAAAGAGCTGGTTTAGCCATTAGGTTATGAGGCTCGTAACCAAAACTTCAAGGCAGGGCAGGGTGCCCCAGGGTTATCTCTAGCTTGCCTTGAGGCCCAGACAGAGACCCATCAGTAATTGCAAAATGTAGACACCACTCTCACATCCTGAGACCAGGCTGAAGAGAGCATGCATGTCCTCCTTTGTCGTTCCTTCTGTCCCTTTGACTTTGAGCTTTGCCATGCCCCCAGCCATCCTTGCAACCTACTTCACAGGCATGGTGGTTCTCAGGGGCTCAAACCGGTCTAGACACACACATGGAGGACACATACAGTCCTCTGGAAGTGTTGCCACCCTGGAAACCTGCTGACTGTAGATGCAGGGAAGGGGCTTTTGTCTGGAGGCCTACTTTTCCCCTACCCAGTGTGTGGCCTCAGCTACTGACGCCCTCTTCTTCCAGACCCTGCAGAGTCCATCCCAACCATCCTGGATGGTTTCCACTCCCAGGAAGTGTGGAGTGGCCACGCAGTAGAGCTGCCCTGTGCTGCCTCTGGCTACCCCATCCCTGCCATCCGCTGGCTCAAAGATGGCCGGCCCCTTCCTGCTGACAGCCGATGGGCTAAGCGCATAACAGGGCTGACCATCAGTGACTTGCGCACCGAGGACAGCGGCACCTACATTTGTGAGGTCACCAACACCTTCGGGTCAGCAGAGGCCAACGGCATCCTTACAGTCATCGGTGAGTCGAGAGCCTCTCTCTGCAGCCCTAGGAGCATTTGGGCTCTCTCATTGTTGTGTGTTGGAGTACTATGACCATGCGCAGGCCCTGCTCCCACCTCTTGCTGTACTAAGAGGAGCTCCTAGTTGCTGAGAGGGCAGATTATGGCTTGGAGAGGCCACTGGTTTGAAACCAGCCCTGCCTTTCAGTTTTGGCATCATTAGCAGTACTTGTGACCTCCAGTCAGGGGGTCTTCTTCTTTCCAGGAAGAAGACTATTTTGGTCTTGTGGGGGAGCTCATGAAATGGAGAACCCCTGGGCTGTGTCCATCTAAGGGAATCAATACTGATGTTAATCCACAAGGCAGGACTGCATCTCCATCTAAGGTGATGGTCCAAGTACTTAAGGATAATTGACAAGGGCCTGATCCATAAGACCAGACACTGAACAGAGACAGCCAAGCCAGCTGCACCAGGAGCTGCCGTGGATATGGAGTCTGCTCCTTCTCTTCTTCGCAGCACAGAGCCCAGAGGTCCAGGGAGCTACAGAAAGCAAGAAGGCCCTACAGACCTCTCCTGTTATGAGCCCTGAAGGGCAGGCAGAGGCAGTGAAAGCAAAGGGGCTGAGGGTCATCGCTTAGCATCTCTTAGCATCTCTTTGCAGGCTGTTGACACCTCACCTGGAGCATATCTGTAAGATGCATGGACTCCTTTGAGCTGTAATATGTGGAGTTTTCTGACGACCATGCAGCCAAAGGGCTGGCTTTTGGGACCCCTGTGGACCTCTCTAGGTGGCAGCCTGAGTCCCTGAACATCATACTTAACCAACATGACAGTTTTCTGAGGTCATTCCAGCTTGAGGGCAGGAGCCATCTAAGCTCACTCCACTCCATCCTTGGCAGAGTCCACTGTGCTATAAGGCTTGGCCGAGGTAACAGCCCCTCGCCACCTTTTCGTGAGCCACAGACACAGCAGAGCTTCTGCTGGCCTTGCAGCCTCCACCTGACTCCTCTGGACTCAAAATCCTCCCCACAGCCCAGAATGCCTTAACAGTTGGTGTGTGTTTAACTGGAATGTTGGGTGGGTGTTGCGCCCCACCCCCCCATGCAAATCACAGAGATGCTAAAACAGAAAGATGACAGTGAGGAGGCAGATGCCTCGAAAAGTGATGAAAGCCTCTGCCCCAGGGGGCTAGGGAGTCATTGCCTTGAATGCATGCTGAGTCTGGGGGATCCGTGGAAGTTCTGAGCGGGGGTAGACTGTGGGATTGATGGGTTCCATGATGGATGTAAAGGACATCAGGATAGCAGAAAGCAGGGGACTGGTGGCCTGCATGGGTTGATAGGGGGAGGGGCGGTGAAAGTGTGCCCCATACTTCTGGGGGAGCTGAGGGAGCCTTGACACTTGACCCACTTTAGGAACATAGACGTTATCAGAACAAGAGAGTCCACAGAAAACCCTGGCTTGTACCTACAGGTGCCTCATGAGTACATTGAGGCTCAGGGCAGGGGGGTTTTTCTAGTCCCAAATCGCACATGGGTGTGTTTGCAGAACTGGACTCTGTGGCCTCCGTCCATCTAGCCATCACAGTAAGCTCTTTCTACCCTCTTCCTCCCTCCCCCACCTCCCTCTATGCCTATCTGCACATCTGCCCAACCTGGCCCCACTCAGACCCTCTTCACGTGACCCTGACACCAAAGAAGCTGAAGACGGGCATCGGGAGCACGGTCATCCTGTCCTGCGCCCTCACGGGCTCCCCAGAGTTCACCATCCGCTGGTACCGCAACACTGAACTGGTGCTGCCGGGTGAGGCCATCTCCATCCGCGGGCTCAGCAACGAGACTCTGCTCATCTCCTCAGCACAGAAGAGCCACTCGGGAGCCTACCAGTGCTTTGCCACCCGCAAGGCCCAGACAGCCCAGGACTTTGCCGTCATTGTGCTGGAAGGTGAGTGGGTGCAGGTGGCAGGGCAGAGTGGGGCCGCAGTCCCCTGAGAGGCATCTGTCCAGTGCTCAGTACACACAAGGCAGGCACCATGGCCTCGTGTCAGCTTTGCATGGGCCTTATGCAGAGGTCCTTTTTAATATCCCCTATTTGGAAGTTGAAGGATCAAGGCTTTGGTCACGTGTCCAGTGAACAAGGGTTTTGAAGAATACTGTTATAAGTTACCTTTGCCCTCAACTGTTCCTAGAGCTTTCTTAGTTAGAGGGGTTGGTCTAGGGTCCTGAAGGTTCTGGGTTTTCCAGAGGCTGTAGTACCAGGAACCTCTGAACTTTGGGATTCATTCCAACCTGAGGCCTCTTCTCAACAGACTTGTTTCTGACCAGGGGTCTCCATTTCTCCCCTATTCTCTCTCCTCTTAGAGCAGCCGCCACCCAGGGTCCCTCACATAGCACTTCTGGGTGTGCTTGTTCACACTGTGCACAGTGCAAGGTGCTTAGGCAATAAATGAGAACCAAATCAAGTTCCCATCCCAAGTGCCCTTCCCATGAGCCCCAGCACCGGGCTGAAACCACAGCGGGGATGCCTCTTGTTCATTAGTGCAGAGGGGCCTTCAGGGTTGTCAGGAACCCGACCTTCCGACAAGCTTAGGTTCAGTGAGTCCCCAGATGATCCCTTTTACTACAAAACTACACAGCAACTAAGGGAAACCACCACTGTTTCAACAAAGATGTCAAGCCCAGGGGTCTTCTCTGATCTCACTGCAAGGCCTTTCGGGGCCTGGACAGCCACTGAACCTGAACCCCTGTGCCTCCCTCTACCCGCAGGGCTGTACACAGCAAGACCCAATGCTTCTTCAACCAGTCCCTCACCTCCATTTCCAGCAAACACACCATCCCGATAATAGGCTCCTTTGAAATGGATGCCCATCATTTCAGGGCCCACCCCCACTTAGGAGCACCCCACTAGCTAGCTCACCTTTTCACTTGGAGGGGCCAACCCTTTGCCTCGGGTAGAATTCTGTCACCTTAGAGGATGGCCCTGAAGAGCAGACACATGGAAAATGAGGCTGGGGGTAAGAGGCAGGAAGACAGGGCCAGCCTAGAGAGGGAAGAAAGGAGGCAGAGGTAGGGCCAACGGTCACGTGATACGGCTACATCTTCTCAGGTTAAGCAAGCATCAGGATCTCCCCAGGTCTAGACAAGTGTCTGTTCCATCCAGAGGTAGGGACAGGGCTGGCAGGCTGGCCAGATCTCTGGTAAACATCTGCATTTTGCTGTGTAACACTGAAGAGTGTCAACAACACTATGACGTCTGCCCTGCTATTTTATTTATTTATTTATTTATTTATTTATTTATTTATTTATAGCATCTACTTTTATTATCTTATCTTTCTTATTTTTATTTATTTATTTATTATTTATTTATTTATTTTTGAGACAAGGTCTCACTGTGTAGACCAGGCTGCCCTTGAACTGGTGGCAATCCTCCTGGCTCAGCCTCCTGAGGGCTGAAATTACCAGCATGCACTGCTACTCCAGACATATTTTTTTTATTTTTAATTGACATGTAATAAGCATACATATTTATGGGGTACAGTGTGCTTATGTCTTTTTTAACCCCTGGCCCCAACCCTGTGGGGAAGGCTGATCAGGGTGACAACCTCCACCTCCACGTCCCACGGTGGGAAGGTGGGACCTGAAGCGCATTGTTGCATCCTAGACTATGCAGTTAGCCATGGCTTAAGGCTGGGGCCAGACTCTCACCACCTACACTGATTCCGGGAAACTTGGATTTTAAACCACAGACTTAAGGTCTTTTGTTAGTAGAGCTAACAGGCCACTACTCCCTGTCCTTGACATGGTCAAGTACAAAACCTGCACTTAGATTCCACCCACACATGCCTTCACACACAATGCCTTCTGAGCCTTGCAGTCTTTATTACTAAATAGAGGAGCATCTTGAATGCAGTAATTAATCTTCACCATGTCCAGAAGAAGTGGGAGTAATCTTCACCACGGAATAACCGTCATATCACACACCCATAAAGAAACCTGCTCAAAGGCACTGCACTTGCCAGACACTTCACTCCAAGGTAGTAATTGTACCTCTGTGTGGCAGCCCTTGGTTTTTAAATCCTGGCTGCCACTTTGCCTCCTCCCCCCTCACTGGGTGGGTGGCCTGGGGGGGGATAGCCTCTCTGTGACTCAGTGACCCTGAAGGGGGCTCCTCGCTCCCTGCAGACGGCACGCCCCGCATCGTCTCACCCTTCAGCGAGAAGGTGGTCAACCCTGGGGAGCCGTTCTCACTGATGTGTGCTGCCAAGGGCGCCCCGCCCCCCACGGTCACCTGGGCCCTGGACGACGAGCCCATCGTGCGGGACGGAAGCCACCGCACCAACCAGTACACCATGTCCGACGGCACCACCATCAGCCACATGAACGTCACAGGCCCCCAGATCCGGGATGGGGGCGTGTACCGGTGCACGGCGCGGAACTCGGTGGGCAGTGCTGAATATCAGGCGCGAATAAACGTAAGAGGTGCCTGTCCACATTTAAATATCAGAATAGGCTTTTGAGTTCCTTTGACATCTCTGTGGTCACCATCATTCTTGTGTGGTTCTTAGTAATCGTCATTTTGATTTTAGTGGTGGTCTCTCTGTCTCCTTTCTCCTCTCTCTCTCTCTCTCTCTCTCTCTCTCTCTCTCTCTCTCTCCTCCTACACCCTGCCCACAGACCCATCAACCATTCTTGTGTGTGAGTGTGTGTCCGATAGAATCCACCTCATTTTCCTTTCCCCCTTCTCCTCTTCCCTCCCACAATCTGTCCTGCCCATCCTCCCCTCCCCATCCACCCTCATCAAATCACTCTGGGCCCCCACTGCTCTATGCACCTGCTAGCATCTGCCAGCCCCCAGCAGGGTCTTGAAAGGACAAAGACAGACAGAAGTAGAGCAGACACAACCTTAATGTTAGTGAGTTCCCAGCATCCCCCACAGAGCCAATTCTAAAATGTGCCGTGGGATGTAGGCAGCCAGGGGCCTGGAGATCACATTCTCACTGCAAGGCTCAAGCCTTCAGGAGTGCAAGATTGAAACTGAGGCTCAAGTTGGGTCATTCTTGGAGATAGGCAGCCTGCAGGAATAGGAGGAGAGAGGTCCACAAGGTGTCAGCCACCCCTTCCTCATTTCTCCAAGTTAATGTGGTAAGAGCAGTCTTCTCTGATGCTCTGGAGCCCTTTGGGTCTGACTGACCCTCTCTGGACCCTACCAGTGACTTCTAACCCAAGGCCAGAGGACAGGGAAACTGTCAGAAATGGACACTTGTCCAGGGTGCTAACAGCTGCCCTGAGGCAGGAAAGGGGTAGAAATGGCAATGGATTCTAAATTCACCTCTGCAGGCTCCCCCACACCACATAACATGCCTGAGCCAAGCTCCTGTGTCCTTCTCTGAACTGGAGCAGGAATAGAGCTATGGGGCCCTGGGCTACAATCTAGTTCCCTGGAGTTCCAGAACATTCTCCAGTAATGTCCCTTCCTGGTGCCCTCTAAGCTTCCTTCTCACATTCCCATGATGCTTCGTGCCAACCAGCCCAGCTGGGGATACTCCCACCCACCCCCAAGTCAGAGCCCACTATGCACCCCCTTCTCAGGTACCCACGATGCAATGTCCCTGATTGGAGAAAGCAACGTGTGGGCTCACATGGTCAATACCTTCCTGGTGCCTTTTGGATAGGTTATTACTAGGCGGGGAGGGGGGTTCTTTGGGGTTATGTATGCAATGTAAACAAGCAGAAAAAAGGCATGAGGTCCCTGCATCCCTAATGACACCACAATCCCAGCTTCTCCCTAAATAAGAACCCACCTGACCCAATCTAGTGGTTCCCTGTCATGGCTATGGATTGGCCTCGCCCAGTCCCGTAAGGGACCGGATCCTTGTGATAGACACATGTAGCTCACATCTTTTTTACAACTATTTTACAGTGAACAGAGCGTTCTGGAGGTCACATAGGTGACCCCAATTCTGGCTTCTGCACTTAACAGAGAAAGCCCCCAACCCCCCCACCACCACCCTGTGCCCTCACCCAGTTTCTTGCCCCAGGGGAAGTCTCAGGGATTAAGCAAGGGAGAACCATCCCACCACAGAATGGCACTGGCTCATGGCGCCACCTGCCCCTCCTCTCCACTTTCCCCCCCGACACTCCCCAGGACCCCCCAGCATCCGGGCAATGAGGAACATCACAGCAGTCGCCGGGCGGGACACGCTCATCAACTGTAGGGTCATTGGCTACCCCTACTACTCCATCAAGTGGTACAAGGACGCCCTGTTGCTGCCGGATAACCACCGCCAGGTGGTGTTTGAGAACGGGACTCTCAAGCTGACGGATGTGCAGAAAGGCATGGACGAGGGGGAGTACCTGTGCAGCGTTCTCATCCAGCCACAGCTTTCCATCAGCCAGAGCGTCCACGTGGCCGTCAAAGGTAGGCCCCACTCCTGCCTAGAGCCCTTGTCTGTCTCCTCCCAGACTGCCGGCACCGGTGTTTGACAGAAGGCAATCCCCAGTGGGTAGAAACCCAAGGAAGAGGGAATGGGCCTGGCCTTTGGATGAAGGGTGACAGAACCTGGGATTGTGATGGACATGAGGCTGAAAAGCTACAGGAAAAACAGCATTAACCCCAGGGGCATGAAGACTCAGCTATAGGCAGAAGGAGGCAGCACGCTTTCTAGACAGGAGGCTCAGGCCAGGGATGGTGGCCTACACTGAGCCACTGATGTCAGAAAGGAGCCACCAGGGACTTAGTAGGGCCACACCAGGTACTCAGTAGGGCCACACTGGAAAGCAGCAGCAGGAGGCCAGGGTAGAGGAAGTGCTCACTAACCAACCTGGCTCCCGCCTGGGCACAGAGTGCATACCCCCTGCTTCTGTGGAGACATAGGGAAAAGACCATCGGCTAGTTCTCTGAGGCCTGGAGCTCAGGCACCAACCCACTGCAGCCTTCTTGCTCACCCAATGGTTAGAGCGAGGGTTGGGGTGGATGCTAGGGGACTTTGTAACCCTCTCAGGGGTTTTAAAGGACAATTAAGTAGATGTGTGAGCCGCTAGCCTCTGCCCACTTGGCCCTGGGACAGCGCAAGTTATGGAGCCCCAAATACATTCTTTGGGATCCACAGGCATGGGGGTTAGCTAGAGAGTGCATGGGGTGAGGGGTCCTGTGGGTTCTAGTGGCAGGATGGGGACGTTGATCCTGTAGGCCCCGGACCAGGAAATATCAGAGGGAGATGCAAGCTAGGAGGCAAAGAGCAGTCCCAGCCTACACCTCAAGAATGAAGAGGCAACCTGGGGTGCTTGGAGCGGGGGAGCAGAAGGGAGACAGTGCCCTTGAGATGAGTGAGGGGGGCCCTGTCACCTGAGGGCTTCCCTTCTGAATGCATCCATCTCTCCAGAAAAACAGGGGAAGCTGGAAACACCTCTTCCCATGTCCTGTTGAGAAGAGAGGGAGGGACAATTAGCCTGGGAGGGAAAGGCAGGCAGAGGCCACGGACTGTGGGAAGGAAGACAAGAGCACAGGTCCAGGCCGAGAAGGACCCCACCACACTGGGAGCCCTTGAGGGTCTTAGCCCCGGAGTCTTCCCTGCTCTGACACCGGAAGCCACATTGCATGTGCGTAGGAAGAGAGTTGCGAGGACAATGACCGCACGGATAGGAAGGCCGGAGAACCAGACAGTTTCAGTGAAAGGTGGAGCAAGACCCCAACCACCCCCCACCCCACCCCCACCCCCCGCCATGCTTCTTATCTTTCTGTCATCTGCCTCACCCAGAGCAGTTCTCAGGGCCAGGTCACACACGTCCTGTGCACCCACCCTGCCACCTGTCACAGCACCAGACAGCACGTGTTTGTTGAACTGAATTCAAAGACGTTAGTCTGGGTTGGAGTAACTTATCGGGAGCCACCCTGTGAGCTCCAAGAACTTGGGCCTCTGTGGCTACCTCGGGCCTGAGAAAGAGAGCTGGGATACACATTGGCAGTACCATCTCCTTGCTGTCGGCTATGGCGATGCTAGAGCGTTTCCTACCTAACGCCCTTTATGGGCAGCCCAGGGGCCCACACTCCAGGACCCCGTCCCCATCCCACACCCGGGAAAATGGACTTGGTAATGATGCGCCACAGTTCTGCCTGCCCTGTTTCCACCCCACTGGGCATCACAGGAGCCTGTATCCATTTCTGTTACAAGCAATGGGCCGAGAGCGTACAGTGTAAACATCACATATTAAAACATCTAACCTCTGCTCTGCTCCCCGGGCCCAATGCTCCAGCAAGCATTTGGCTGGGTTTGTCAGCTAAAAGAAAAAAAACAATAATAACAGGGCTCCAGCAAGCCTCGGAGTACTCAGAACATCCTGAAAGCTGCTCTCTGCTCATCAATTATTCAGCCCCATTCAGGGAGTGATCTGTTCTAATGAATTGAATCTGATGCATTCAGGCTCAGAAACTCACTGGACCTGTAGTGATAGTATAGAGTGGCAATATCTCCCAGCCCAAGGGGAGAGGTGGAGAGTATGTGTGTGCATATGTGTGTGCACGCATGCGTGCGTGTGTGTATGTATGTGCATGTGTGTGTGTGTGCCTAAATGTATGTGTTTGTATGCATGTGCCTGTGTTTGTGTATGTGTGTGTGTGTCTGGGTATGTGTGTTTGTATGTGTGTGCCTGTCTGTCTGAGTCTATCTGTATGTATGTGTATTTGCCTGTGTGTGTCTGTTGTGTGCCCCTGCATGTGTGTGCATCTGTGTTTGTGTCTATTGTGTGGGGTGTGTGTGTGTGTGTGTGTGTGTGTCTGTCTGTCTGTCTGTCTGTCTGTCAGGGTATCTGTGTGTGATACAAGCTTGTGTGTAAACCTTCCTGTTCCTCCTCATCAGGGTCTAGAAAAAAAAAACCCGGTATGCAGCCCTAGGAGGGGTGAGTCCCCTGTTTTCTCACTAAACCAGACACTCATGTGAAGGCCTGTAAGCCAGTTCCCCCACCACTCTGAAAGCTCGGCTCCTCCCCCCCCACCACCACCCTCTCGGGCTCAGCTCCCCCACCTCATTAGAATGCACTTTTGCAGAAGAGCCCATCAAAGCTGATTATGATCACGCTGCTTGATTAGCGGCTGTGCTCTTCCAAAAGCTCCCCAAGGAGGGGGGAGGAGGAGGCGCCCCTGGGCATGGCAAGGGGCCCTGACTCCAGGGAGGAAGGGGTGGGTGCAGGGGGTAACGCTCCAGACCCTATGGCTACTGGATATTGGAAAAGGCATGAAGTTGGAGGGTCAGACTGGAACAGCACAGGACAGGATGAGGTGGAATAAGACAGGAACTGGAAGCCTGCGATAGTGTGTCAATCCCCCTCCCCAACCCCCCACTGTTCTGTGGGGCCAAGACTGGTGGACCAGGTGCGGCCAAACCAACGCTACTGCTTCGTGAGCTGGAAAAACAACTGCTGACTCCGTTCCTTCTGGGGACTGCTTGTCTGCTAATGAAATTTTCAATCAGTGAGCCAGGATCAGAGCATACCCGGCACGCATATACACGTGTGTTCAGAGGTGTGTGGGGTGCACACATGTGTATAAACTACTTGCACAATCAAGCATCAGAAGTGGCACACTAACCAGCTCGTGCTGGGGGCAGATTCATATACATGCATGTGAGCAGTTAGGTGTGCACAAATTCTTTCTCTTGTCAGACGGCATCCCTGACCCATGAAAGGCAGCCACGGGTGGTTATGAGAAACATTGCTCAAGAGTTCCTGCGAGGCACAGAAAGGCAGGAGAAGTAGGAGATAGAAGAAAAAGATGCAGCTTTGAGGAATTCCTGGACTTGGCACATGCAGCACTGAGTGGCAGGGGAACCAGCTGCAGAGAGTCAGCACCTGTCGCTGGGCTTCCGGACAGATCCTTGGCGGGATGCTAAGGGGAGTGCACACAGAACCAATCTAGACTTGGTGGGTTTGGGGGTCCTCGGCAGCTGAAAAATAATGTATCACAAACTCGACTCTGGGTGCAGGAGCAGGGCAACAGGGGCCTCTTGGCATGGTTCTGTCGGGAAATGTCTCTACCCCACATTGGACTCTCCGAGAGCCTCCAAAGCTACACTGAAAGGTCTGAGGCACACCCTGACTGACTGGATTGAGGACATGGAGAGCAAGCCAGTGGAAGAGGGCACTCATCACACACACACACACACACACACACACACACACACACACACACACACACTTGCCATCCAAGGCCCCTACCCCAGGCCCACGCACATATGTCCCTGTTTAGTCCCTGCATAGCTTCGTGGTGGGAGATGCTACATAAACGACCCACCTGCCTGAATGCTTGCTTTTGTTGAAGGTGATTTAGGAATCCACAGGCAGGGGGCACCACAGGCTCCACAGGAGGAGCGGTGCCTATTTCCACCATGACACCCTCTGGAGAAACGCTCTGCTTGCAGCCAGGTTTCCTTGGGAACACAGAGCAAGCAACCTCCTCTGGGGACAGATGAAGCTGGTGATGGTGATGGTGACGGTGATAAGGATGGGGAAGCACTGGCAGCCGGTTTATTCACTCAGTGACTGGCTGTGCACCTACTATGCTTCCGGTGCTATTGCCGGTTCACCAACACAGCTGTGCGCAAAGCACACAAAATTCCCCCACCCCCACCCCAGGTGCTTGCATCTTAGGGATAAACGGGTGGTGTGTACAATGTATAGCATTAAATCTAAATTGAGGCTGAGTATAAGAGTGCCAAGAGAGAGGGACCTTGTAGTCAGGGGTGGCCTTTCCTAGGAAGGGATGGCTGTGATAAAAACTGAAGTAAATCGTGCTTATTCTTAGAATAATTAGATTTAGTGAAACTAGAAACTCAGTGTCATGCTTGTGAAATTAACTGGCCTGTCCATTTTGTGTCTGGTGTGTGTGTCTGGTGTGGTGCGTGTGTGTGTGTGTGTGTGTGTGTGTGTGTGTGTGTGAGAGAGAGAGAGAGAGAGAGAGACAGAGAGACAGAGAGAGAGAGAGACAGACAGACAGACAGACAGACAGACAGACAGAGAGACAGAGACAGACAGAGAGAGAGAGAGAGAGAGAGAGAGACAGAGACAGAGAGAGAGACAGAGAGAGAGAGAGAGAGAGAGAGAGAGAGAGAGAGAGAGAGATGCACATTTATGTGTGTTGTCATATGTGTTGTGCATGCATGCAGAGGCCAGAAGAAGACCTCAGTGTCTTTTCCTCTTGCTCACTATTTTATTTCCTTGGGACAGAATCTCTTGCCAAACCTGGAGCTAAACTAGTGGCCAACAAGGCCCAGTGGTCTTCCTGTCTCTACCCACAACAGAAACCAAGGCTCAGGCAGAGGCCAGCTACTTGCCCATGGCTGCTTGAGTAAGGGACAGAGTCTGGACTTCAGATGTCCTGGCCACAGACATAGATCTTACCTGAGTCCGTGCTGTGTGGACAGAGAGGATCTGACTTCCCACAGTGCACACGCTGCAAGCAGGTGTAGGAAATAAAAAGCTCAGCCTCAAAGACAGATGATAAGAGATGCCATAAAGCCTTTATGGGCTGGGCTGGTGGTCAGCACCGCATGACACTCCGAGCAAGTATCCATAAAGGCTTTATGGGGGCCAGATGTCGCATGAACTGCCACAATTGCTTCATCTTTGTAGACAGCCTGCCCTCCAGCCTCAACACTGGTGGGTACCTTGCTCCAGGAAAAAAGCCCCCAGTTATATGATATTCCAAGGCAGCTACTGCAGAAGTGTAGGATCACAGGCACAACAGTCTTGAGACTGCACAACTGTAACCCCAGCACTCAGGGAGGCAGAGGCAGGTGGATCTCTGTGAGTTCAAGGCCAGGCTGGTCTACAAAGCGAATCCAGGACAGCCAAGGTTACATAGAGAAACCCTGTCTTGGAAAAAAAAATCACATGTTTTTTATCAAATATCTCGACACTGCTGAGAATCCCCTTGCCCACTGCTCTCCTCTTGGGCTTTAACTAGGCCATGCAGCAGCCAAGAAGCCTGGTTTTCTTCCCTCCCCCTTTTCCCTAGAAGAATGAACAAATGTCCACTTCCCACCTTCCCCCCAAGGCACGGAAGTAACAGACCAAAGGAATTATTACACTCAAGTCTAGCTTGGTGAAGCAGAAAGTTTATTGGGATTATTTACAGAAGCAGAGGGTGCTCACAGGAGCACCCACATCAGGAAAGCTGCACCCCTGAAGCTCGTCAGGAGGGAGTCTACCAGAACCAGCAATTGTCAGCTGCTTTTATAACCTTGGGGAAAGCCTCATGAATCTTCCAAGTTTCACAAGCTTGCCCACTTTTATAAGCATCTGTCCTTCCTCCAGAAGGGGCTGTTTCAACTTGCAGCCAACAGCTTCTGCCACAGTGGCACACAGACCTTGATGGTGGCCGTGTGATAGGGAGCATCCTGGTATGCTGGACCTCTGAGGAGTTGTCTGGTCATCTGACTCAAAGGATATGAAGGAGGCCTGGGCCATCCTACCCACATCACTAACCAACCCCCAGCATAGGTGCTGGCTGCCTAGGAAGGACCAAAGAAAAGCTCCAGACAGGGGTTCACAGAGCAATAGCACCAGGAGAGAAGATAGAGTACCTCTTATTGCAGATGACCCCTCATTCCGTGTTGGCCACACCCCCATCCACCACACAGGAAAACTCCTGAGGTCATCCTGAGAGGTGATACCCAACACTTACATCCACTTATTTACATAGCTGATGCGTTTATTGGGTGCCCACAATCTTTACCGAGTAAATACTCCTGTTATACAAGTCCTAGCTCCAAGCCCAGGAAGATGGTGACAGTCAGGCCTGCACAGGCTTCCAGAAACAATTCTACCAAAAACCTAAGGAGGCCTAGGTGTGACCTACACACACACACACACACACACACACACACACACACACACACACACACACGGCAGGGGCATTCAAAATGACCTAAGGAGAGCAGTCTCTCTGGGAAGTCTAAATAAAAGGGCATTGGACCGTTGTTAGCACCTGATTTTTAGAGAAATCTATGTATAGATGCCTATGTCCCAGCCAACCTTCCACAGGACCAGGGACAATGTCTCACCCCAACCAATAACGAGGATGTGCTGATCTGACCAATGACCAGAATCCTAGGATATCTGGCTAGGGCCTAAGATCTGGCCAAGGCCAAGATAGGTGTGGAACCAGATGGGTGAAAGCTGGCTAGTGGGTGGTGAGTTCACAGCAGTGGAGGGGGCCGTGCCCAGTACGCTGCCCGGGCAAGGTACGGACATGGAAAGTCATGCCGATAGCCCCCTTGCCCGCCCGCTAGCTGGAGCGGAGGGAAGGTTGGGGTGGCATTAGAAGGCCTGCTGAGGCCCCTGATAGGAATTCTGGAAGCAGTATCTACTTACCTGCCACACCCTTTGAACTAGCATCTCTGGGTCAAGATACACCACCACCCTACCCCCACCCCACCAAGGATCCAGATGGCTTTCTATGCGCACACCTGGCTGCTTTAAGGCCTGCCTGTGCTCTCTGCTGTGGCTGCGGCTGCGGCTCCGGGGAGGCCTGTGGTGAAATAGCATCACTGGCTTCCAAAGAGGGGTGGGCTGGAGCCTGGGAGAAGGCTGAGGACCGTGGGCAGCCTTGTAATTTAATTATTCGACTGCAGAAAGGAGACCTCATCTACTCGAGCTCATCCTTGTTAAGCTAATTGTCTGTCTCTTTCGCTCTCCTCTCCCCCCACCCCCCCCCCATGAGCTGGGGAAGTTGCTGCCGCCTAATTGAGTTATCATAAAGATAATGGCCGATGTGCCCGCCAGTGCTGAGAGAGGAGGATCCATCTCCCAGCGACTCAGGCTGCAGACAGGAACCCTACCCCCAACCCCCCACTTTCACCCCTCCCCAGGGGCTGAGATGAGGGCAGCTGGGTGCAGAGAGCTCTGCTGAAGGACTCTACCCATGTGGCCACCTGGTAGATAACAGGCTCCCTTTTCAGTTTTGGCACGCCCAGGGAGACAAGAGAGCCTGCTGTAAGAGCATAAAGGGGTCGGTTCTCAGGAGAGAGTAACACCGCTTAGTGAAAAGAGCCTTGACTTGAAGAGCAGATAAATCAGGTTTCAAGGTCCAATGTCACCTCCCAGCCCTTAGCTCAGTTACTGCTCCTCTGAACCTGGTCTTCCCATCTGTAAAATAAGACCATCAAGTTCCAGGTCCACGGCTGGGTAGCCGGATTCAGTGAGGCTCCCATGCATAGGTAAAGTTTCTTTCTACATGCTGATGGCCACGGGGAGGGGCAAGTCAATGAAACGACCTGTTTGGGGGCGTCTGGTTTCAGGCATGTGGTCATGGAGAGGGAAGGGAGAGAAGCTACACAGGCCATCCTCCCCTGAGCCCAGAACACCTCATCTCTATCTACCCCAGGTCCCCCAGAGGGCTGGGAGATGGCTGCTAAGATAAGAATTGATACACAAGCTAGGCAGTGGGCCAGGAAGCACGTGAGTCAAATTCAAGGACCTATCTGAGAGGCTAAGACAGAGACAGGGAGCTCTGGCTGGGTATACAGGGGTACAAGAACCAGGGCACCAGGGCGTGCCCAAAACATGTTGTATTCAAAGGAGAATAAAGTCCCAGAGGCCTGGGGAGCCTGGATTCCGGGCCTGTCAGAGCAAGCCAGAGCCCTCAAGTAGGACAGCTGGCCAAGGTGGGTGACACTGACCATAACATCCCCTTGTCCCCCAGTGCCCCCTCTGATCCAGCCCTTCGAGTTCCCACCTGCCTCCATTGGCCAGCTGCTCTACATCCCCTGTGTGGTGTCCTCGGGGGACATGCCCATCCGCATCACCTGGAGAAAGGACGGACAGGTGATCATCTCAGGCTCGGGCGTGACCATTGAGAGCAAGGAGTTCATGAGTTCCCTGCAGATCTCCAGCGTCTCCCTCAAGCACAATGGCAACTACACTTGCATTGCCAGCAACGCAGCAGCCACCGTGAGCAGGGAGCGTCAGCTCATCGTGCGTGGTGAGCAGGTCTGGCCGGTCCCAGGAAAGAGGGGGGCGGGAATGGCGGCACACCAAGAGTGTCTCTCTAGGGTTCCAGTTGGAATTACAGGCTCTCGGGTTCTTAAGGACAGAGAGGCCCACGCCTCTTACTTTCAGGCCTGGAGTGGAGGGCATCCTTACGTGGTCAGCCATTGGCACAGTCAGATTTGGGAGTCGGGACTCTGAGCTCCCACTGCAGGGCTTGCAGGAGCTCTCAACCTTTTTGGCTTTACAGGCTGTCTGGTCTCAACACTAATGAGCTAAGAAGGGCTGACATCTTACTGGAAGAGGCCCCCAGATTTGGGGACCTGGTAGAGACTAAGCCGCTTTCTCTCCCCCTCCCCCACCCGCTTCCCTTCTTTCCACAGTACCGCCTCGATTTGTGGTGCAGCCCAACAACCAGGATGGCATCTATGGCAAAGCTGGTGTGCTCAACTGCTCAGTAGATGGCTACCCACCACCCAAGGTCATGTGGAAGCATGCCAAAGGTGAGCCAGACAGCGTCCGTAAGAAAAGCCGGGAGGACCTGGTGTCAGCTCTGATGGGCATGGGACCTGTTCTTCCACGCAGCTCCCAGCCCTAGGAGGAGGGCTGAGTTTTGAGCTTGGGGACACCCCCCCCCATCACGTGGTCTAGAAGTCATTCTCAGTCACACCAAGGGGAGGGAAAGCATGAGGATGAATCCAAATCCTGTTTGTTTATTAGGATGCACAAAAGGCAAGCCCCCCACCTCTGAGCTACATCCACGGTCCCCAAAGGTCCTCTTGCCCACACTACCTGACCTCCCGTAACCCCAAAGATAGTCTGTATTGCTTCCCCATCCTGGGGTCCTAGGTAGTCTGAGATCTTAATCCTCCCCCAGCCCAGCCTCAACACTGGGGATCTTACTAGATGCCACGTGATAGTCAGTGAACCTGGCTGATGCTGGGATTGGAGGGGGGTACGTCAGATCCCCAGAGAAGACAGCCTCTTCCCCAGGCATGACCACAAGTGACCAGGGAACTGTCATATAAGAACTCAGTCTTCTCCTGGCCTATTGCCAAGTGGACGAAAGATGGCTCTTCCCTTCCTGCCCCAGGAATTTATGCCAGCAAGTTCGGTGACAAGGTGGGCTCTGCCTGAGGTACTTCCCCGACTGTTCCCAGGCCTCAGAGCCAGTCAGGGCCTTACCTCTCTCAGGGTATTTCATGTCATGCAGTGGGAACTGTGTGGCACCAGTACTATGGGATGGCATGACTGCTGTGAAACGGCCATGGGTGGGCAGGCGAGCCCTATCAGGCCTTTCTGAAGGCACTAAGTCATACCCAGCCCAGCCGCAACACCCCTCTAACGGCTGCCTCCTTTCAGGGAGTGGGAACCCCCAGCAATATCACCCAGTGCCCCTCACTGGCCGCATCCAGATCCTGCCCAACAGCTCCCTGCTGATACGCCACGTCCTGGAAGAGGACATCGGCTACTACCTCTGCCAGGCCAGCAACGGCGTGGGCACCGACATCAGCAAGGCCATGTTCCTCACTGTCAAGAGTGAGTCCTTCCCCCCGCCCCCCACCCCCACGGCCCTGCCAAGGCCTACCAAGGCCAGCCTTGGCTTTCCCATGCCTGCCCATCCTCCTCTTGGGATTTTGCTGTTCTGTCCAGAAACAGCAAGCTTGCTAGAGGTGAGCTTGGGAGCCTCCTGGAGGCTTTTAGAAGCACGCTTATCCAAAACCAAGGCACGCCTGGCCTGTGGCACGTCAAGGATGCAGGCCCTGGGAGCTGTGTGCTAATTATTTGCTTCACTTGTCAGTTGGCAATATCAATCCCAACACCTGAATCAAGCAACTTCTTTCTGCTGCTTAGTACATACTCAGGTGTGTACACCGTGTTTACAACCTCAAGTGGAAGATACCGTATCCACTGTGTAGGTAGAGCCATTGGTTGGGAAACTGGGTTCCCAGGCCTAGCTAATGATCTATGTGACTTCAGAAGACCATTTTGTCTCTCTGTGCTCTAGTCTCCCGACTTATCCTAGAGGTTCACTCCCAACTTTAAAACCTTATGAAACTGTTTCACATGACACAGGAACTGGCTAAGTAGACGCTTGGCAGGTGTGGGGGGGGAGCAGGGAGGGGGCGCGCAGCACAAATCTATAACTAACTCTAGGGACTGCTTCTGAATTCTCCAGCTGGAGCCACCACTTCATGGCCCTGGAGGCCACTCTTTATCTGCTGTCCCTGGGTTCTGTTAAGTACCGTAACAGCCATTTATGCTGGGTGAGCTACATTCCTATCCAGGCTTAAGACCCTTTGTCATGGGTCCCTGAAAACCATGTCAGAACAGGTGTTCTTGTGGTCCTGGGTCAGGAAATAGACTTTGGAGGCTGTCCAACAGCCAAGTGTGATTCTGAGGGCACTACTATGTGACCCTGATAAGCACATGTGACCTTGTTAAGCCGTACTTTTCCTATCTACAGAGATGACATAATAGCCCACAGCCATGTGTGTCTAGCCCTTTGCATAGGGTCAGGCAGCCAGTGTGGCCCTGACTGGGCACAAGTGCAGCCACTAGTGGCATTTCCAGTGGCCCTCTAGGGTAGCTGCAGAGAGCTGTAGGGCCCGTGTGCAGTCCGCCCTGCACCTCCCAGGAGCTCCCTCCAGGAACAATCCTGGGCCTTTATCCAGACAGGAAAGCCCTGCCAGGAGATCGATGCTGAGGGAGCCCCAGGGCAGCGGGTGGAATCTCCGTGCTGGGAGCAGTCTCCCTCCCACCATCAAAGAGCTCTTTGTCCTTAATAAAGCCAGGCAATCAATCTGCATCCCTCAGCCAGGGAGAACCACAGGGGAAGGATGGCTCCCCTGGACCTGTCACTCCAGCTCATCCCTGTACCTCGCTGTCAGCAGGGGAAGGCCCAGCTCTCCTCAGCACAGGAGTCTGCTGTGCTGCCACACGGGTGAGGCTGAGGCTCTGGGGCGTGAATGGAAGGTAGACTGTGTCGGGGAGACCTGGCTCATGTAGGGTTGGACTTAGGATGAGTCACTTCACTTCCTGGGACTGTGACACTGTTAACTGGGCCAGCCCAGAGAGAGGAAGCAGTTCTGGAGTATTAGAGCTCGCTCGCTCGGCCTCTCTCTCTCTCTCTCTCTCTCTCTCTCTCTCTCTCTCTCTCTCTCCACACACAGTCAGCAGCAACTATACTCCAAAATTCAAATTTTGCTCCTCTTCCAGTACTCTTTCCCAATGCCAGGCAACAGCAGTGACAGGTGACCCCACTTAGCCACACCCGTCATGAAAGTAAACAAGAGACACACCTGTCTACCGGTTAAGGTAGGAAGCTCAGCAGACAGCTCCTAACCCCGTAGCGCACTACATTTTATTCTCCTTCCCTCCCTCCCCTCCGTACTCCACCAGACGCACTGGGTTAAGAGTATCCAGCGCATTTTAACTTAAGCACTTCCCACTTACCATAGGGGTTTCTCATGGGTAACCCAGTTGTGAGTGGGGGAACGTGTGTGCTTTTTCTCACTAGTGAGGTTTCGGTGAGGCTACACGTCGACAGTGGGTTTATCCAGTGCTTGGCACAGGTATGCATCTGGCCATTGTTGGCAATGGTTGGTTTAGGGGCTGGAGATGAGGGAGACAGAGCTCCTGTTCTCAGGGGGGGGCTAAGCGGCAGGGATGTTGGCAGGTGGTAGATGGGGCTTTCTTAGGAAAACTGCAACATAAAATAATGCAGCCTGTGGGGTCCCACAGCCAGGCATTTGCAAACAGTCCCCCAGGATGCAGATGCTGGTCACGTGGCTCAGTCAAGAACAAAGACCCAGAAGCAGAGAATCCAGAGTGCTGTGACTCTGTCCAAGGTCAGACCAGGAAGCGAGAGCTCTGGTTCCCAAAGGCAGGAGGAGAATGGAGTCCCTGCTCTAAATGGGGGACTGTGTCCACTGCCTTTCTGGTCCTCTGGGTTTCCATCTGATTGGACATCATGCACATGAGAGTGGAGTTTACTAACTCACATGTCATTTTCCCCTGTGAGACCTCATAGGTGCCCAGACTATTCTGCCAGGTCCCTGGGGATCCTGTAACAGTCCAACTGACATCTAAAACCATCCAGCCCAGTCAGGGCACCAGGAGTTGACGGGGAGGAGCAGGAAACTCGTTGTCCAAGTCTTTGGACACCCCAGAAGACAAGTCCTGAATGGCTTCCACTCCTCTGTGGCTCCCAAGTCTTGATGTAGCTAAGCTCATGAGTCCCTGCGCCCAGCCCTGCCCCTTCACACGTGGCACTTTGTGACTCTCTCCCCACGTCCTCTCTGGGAGAACTGGCAGTGGCTCCTTTCCAGAGAACCTGAGATGGTGGGTCAGGGTCACTGGGTCAAGTTGCTGTGTCCACAGAGCAGGCCATCAGCCATGCTTCCCTTTCTCCTCTTCCTTTCTCTGCATCTTGGACTTCTCAGCCATAAAATGAGAATTCACTCAAACTAGAAAGTCCAATCCTTAGCTGAGCCACAACAATGCCACCTCTAGCCCAGCTAGTGGTGGTTCCAGCAGCCTATGGGAGTCTTTTTAGAGCACCAGGCTGTTGCCTCCCAGGCTTTGAAAATAAGCATAATTAGCAGAAGAAAATACCACGTCCACAAGGCTACCTTTAATCTCCTTTTTAAATTAAAGAGAGAGAGGGGGGGGAGGGAGGGAGAGAGAGAGAGAGAGAATATGACCAAAAAGAGGAGAAGATGATTGCTGCTCCATCTGACACACAGAGGAAAAGACATCATCTTCAAAGAGAATTCTTCAACAAGAGGCAGGTACAAAGCCAAGTTGCCTCATCGGGGGTGAAGGAGACAAGCTGTGTTTTGATGCCACCTTCACGTGACAGAGCCCCCCTCAAGAATTGTGCTGCTCCCATCTTTATTAGGCAGGTGTTCTTCCTGCCCCAGGTTCCCCTCCACCTATCTGAAGGCCCCAGTGACTGAGGCACAGAGAAAGCCCATGGCCAATTAAACCCAGAAGGCTCTTTGTTTGGTTTGAGTTTTTGATTTGTTTGTTTAGCAAAATGTCAGGCCAATTAAAGTGAGCTCCAAGGGCCCTCAGCTCCCACACACCTGCATCATCACAGGAAGTCAGATGGAAGGAACCGGACTCTAAAGGAGATGGGAGGATGGAGGGAGCCAGTCTGACCCCAGGAAGGCCTTGAGCTTGCGGTAGGTTAGCTTACCTGCCATAGCTGACTGCTGGTTCCAAGGTGCAAAACCTTAGGAAAAGCACAGTCAACTGACTCTATGATGCATGATCCAGAACCATCCCTATTCAAACTCACCCAGTACAACAACTCTTGTCAGACAGAAGGAGTATGTCCTTAGACCTGGTCAGAAGACTGCTGCTCTTCCCACAGGCACAGGAGTCAATGAACTAAAGGAATGGCTACTCAGAGACCACAAACCCCTGTCCTGACTATACTTCTGGTACAGCTCAGATGCGCCAAGCCCGCCTCCAAGCTGCCCAATGTTTGGGGCTTTTGTTTTGTTTTTGTTTTAATGTGTATGGGTATTTTGCCTGCATGTATGTCTGCGCATCACTTGTGTGCCTGATGCTCACGTAGGCCAGAAGAGAATTCTGGGTCCACTGGAACTGGAGCCATAGACAGTTACTAACCACCATGTGGATGCTGGTTTTTGAACCAGGTCCTCAGAAAGGTCAGCTAGTGCTCTAACCCCTGAGCCATCTTTCTAGTCTCCCCAGGGCCTCTTTTGATGTCTCCTCCTCCCTCGCTTGGGCACTCAACCTAATTGAACCATTTGCAGTTCACATGGATGATGCCAGAACACACCGATTGGGATGTCACACACATTATGCTCCTCTCGGAACAGATATGGCCCAGGGTTCTCCTGTGCTTTCCTGATTGGTGGTGGGGCCTGACGCTTCACTATCTCTCAGCTACTTTGGGGTCCAGAACTCACCTGTCCCTCCTGTATATGAACCGCATCCCTGACACCTCACACAGACCTGACCTCTACCCATTCTGGCACTGTGTGCTGGGAATGGACAGGCCACTGCTTTCAGGTCTGGTCAAATTGGTATCACAAGTGACTCCCAAACTCTTCTCTTGACCCTATGAGCTCCTGAGAGGATGAGGGGGCAGGGCAGACCCTCTACATGATCTGCTAGCAGTCTGAAGAGAAAGCAGAAAACTGTGTGGCAGGCAGGACTCGCTCCCAGATTTGGGCACTGAGCCCCACTCACTCAAAACACAATTGTGGGGTTTAGGTGCTGTCACTGGCTCTTTCTCCTCTTAGGTAATGGCCGTTGGTCAGCCTCAGCAACCCAGCCTCAGGGTGGCCTATGCTAAGCCAGGCAAGGGTAGAGGACTCCCTGGATGCTGGTGAGAGAGGGATGGTGTGATGATTTCCATGGCAATGAGTAGCCAGCTAGTGGCCTCTCCCGTCTTACTGATTCCCAGACTTCAGAGAGTAAGAGGCAATGTGGTGTCTTGTGCTCCGTCAAGCAGAAGCCAGGACAGGCTGTAACTTCTTTTGCCCCTGGGCCTTCTTCACAGAAGAGTGAGGGCAGTCAGCAGAGCTCCCAGGAGTCTGCAGCCTCCAAAAACAAAGGAAGACAGAACAAGGACCCAGAGATTGGGAAGGGCCTGACCAGGAGACTTGCTCTTGATGCTTGTGACCTGGCTAATCTGAGACTTGGGGGATCACCACTATTCACTTTCTCTCACCCCCTACACATGAATGAATGGGTTCCATCGAGACTCAGGTCTTGTTTTCCAGTCCTGCCTTTCAGAATCCATAGCCCAGATGTTTCACAGGGGGGGTGGGGCTGGGGTAGGAGGGGGGAAATGGGAAAGATAAAGCCTCTCTCAACCAACCAAATACAGGAAAGCAGATTGACCTCATGACACCAATAAGGTCACTGGAAGGGGAACATTCTGTCACATCCCCAGACCTGGTCCCCTACAGGACCTGGTGCCTCCATCCTAGCCCCACCACTCTCTTCCATCACCATGGGAACCTAGGTCCTTACAGACAAGGGAGGTGTTGCTGAGGAGATGTGGTCCTGTTCATTCAGTCTCTACTTCCTGTTCACCTCCAAGTGAAGCACCTGGGCCACTCACTTCTCAGAGGTAGGGACAAGTGACATATTATCACTCCCCTGCCCCTGAAGTTCACATGACTATAGCACTGAAGAGTTTCCAAATGGATCCCAGCTCCAAGGTTTCACCCAGGGCAATTGGGATGAGAATTGGGATCCAGGCTTCCAGCACACAGGGCTCTCTGTGGTTAGAAAACTACAGCAAGCCTCTAGGAGAAGAGGCAAAGGTGTGAGCTGCAAAGGAGCCTTGTCATCAGTTAAGCCAAAGATGGAAGAGCCTGGGGTGGATCAGTAGAACCGGTCAGAGCTTCCAGGAGCAGTGGTCCTGGGATACAGCCTTGAGAACTGAGCAAGGGGAGGAAGGTGGCTTCACAGGGGATGGCAGCCAGGCAAAGACACTGGGTCTACATGGGGGACAGTGTGGACAGGGTGGCACTGGAGAGGAAGAAGGATTTCACCTTGAAGGAACAGTGCCAAGCCTTTGTGAACTGAGGAAAAAGTCAATATCATGAGGCTGAAGAGAAGACATGGCAGTGTCAGCCACAAAGATGACCTGGATGGAGAGGTAGCTATGTCAAAATAGAGATGCCTGGTTAGCCTGGGATAGCTCACTGGGTGATACATCTGTATAGAGCTAGGTGCTAGCCGTCATGACCCTATGGGGCTCAATTCACTATGGAACTGGCAGGTTATCTTCCTGACCCAGAAAGCAAGATATGAACTAAGTACAGAATTCCCCCTAAGTTTGCTGTTTCTAGAACCCTGCCTCTATTTCCCCTGGCTGCTGTAGCAAAGTACCACCAACCAAGTGCCTCAAAACGCTGTAGCTTACTCTTTCCCAGTTCACAGAGTCTGACACAGGTTGTCACTAGGCCTGTGTTTCCTTGCCTAAGGCTCCCTGGAGATGCATCCTTGCTTCTCTGGGGACTGCAGCAAGTCATGGGTTCCTTGGATGGCAGAAACATCACTCCAGTCTCCATCCCAATGGCCAGTGGCTTTTCCCTGTGGAGCCGTGTCACCTTCTCTGTGTATCTTCTCACTAGAACCATCCTTGGTATGACCATCTCATCATCCTTGGATTAGAAACCACATCTCCCATGGCTAGTGGCTTTCCAGAACCTCTTTTGTACGCCACAACCGCATTGTCCTAAATACAAACAGCCTCTTATGCAACCTGCCCCCATAGTCAAGGGCCTCACGCCCACGTCATCCTGTGCTCACAACTCCACAGCAGAGGTCAGCAAGCTAGGCCTAGGGTCAAATCTAGCTAGTACAGGCCCTATCCCTTCTTCCTTCTCAGTTTATTTATTGTCTGTGGCTTCTTTTGTGATGCAATGACCATCAAAGCCTAGAGTCCTAACTACTTGGCCCTTTCCAGGAAGCGTTTGCAACTCCTCTGGCTCTGAACTGATCTCAGCAATGACCCAGAACACCTTCTCCTAGTAGCCAAAGAAAGATGTTCATGTTTCCTGTTTCTAAACGGACTCTGTCAGTTCCAGGCCATCTTTAACCATCACTGCCACTCCCCCCTCGAGCCTCCTAGGGCTATGGGGGAGGAGTTTAATGAGCTAATTCGTGGAAAGCATTAACCACGGTGCATGCACATAATAAGCATTCAATAAATGTTAGCTATTATTATTTCTATCTTTTTTTCCCCCCCTGGCACTCTCAGTGGGGAAAATGGGTCCCCATCCCCCACCACACTCCTACTCTTGCACACCTTGGCCAGCAGCCAAGGGAAAGAGCAACTGCCCCCATTTTATAGTTAGACAGAGGAAGGTCTGATGGGGCTGAGGGTATCAACTGCACCCTCCATGCAGTTGGAGGTTTCAAGGTCCCGCCCTTCTCAATGACCAGAGTGCAACGCCCTTGGCATGTGCACACACTCTTCCTGTCTGAGTCCTAATGCCTGCATCCTTGGGCTGGAGTCTTGGGGGCCTAGAACTCCCCCCAGATTCCTCCCTGCCCGTTCACCAAAGCCACCAGGGTGGTTACTGCTACACAATTTGAACCAATCTCACACTTCAGGTGGAGCTTGCCTAATCAGGGGTGACAGGAAGCCAGAGCGGGTGCAATCAAATTAACGACGCCATGGCCTGGCTCTTTAAGAACTAGAAACAAAGCAGGCACCAGAAGGCCCCCCCCCATCCCAAGCTGTCCCAGGGGAAGCCTGCAAAGCTGGGCTGCCACGGAGGCTGAGCTGCTGCGAGGCTGAGTGGAGACTGCTCCCACCTCCCAGCGTGCCAACGATGCCCCTTTGTGGTGGCTTATCTCACACTGCCAAGCAGGTCCTGTTCTTGTAGGGGAGCTTGTTAACACGGAGAGAGAGACAGGCTTCGCAGGGAAGGAGAACAGACTGCTTTGAGGGCAAGGAATGCCCCTCACCTCTCAGGCTGCTTGTAATCCTTTTGAAAACAAAAGGCTCTGAGAGCCTCGGAGAGAGAGGAGGAGGTGCACTTTCTCCCCTGACAGAGTGGGTGTGCAAGAGCTCTGAGCTCTGCTCCAGGGCACCGGCTGTCTCTGAGAGCTGAGTCTACCGGAGCGCAAAGAAGAGGACATCCGAAGCCCGTTTTATCTCCCTAAGACATCCTTTCCTACTGAAAGGCCCAGGAGAACGCTGGAGAGACTTTAGTTGCACTATCAGAGATACTTCCTTTAAAAAGGCAAGCCCCTTCCTTGGTGGTGCCCAACACTGACTTTGTTGTCATGCTTCCAATTTTGGTACCTTTGGGGATTTCCTATCTGAAGCAAGCAAGGGACTAAACATTCAGCCCTATGTGAAGACCACCAGCCTGAGGCTGGCCCCACTCAGACCTATTAAGTCACAACCTCTAAGGGTAGGGTCTACACTGTGGGAGGTTCATTGGTTTTACTTTCGGGGGAGTTGTTTTTGACACAGGGTCTCATGTAGCACAGGCTGGCCTCAAACTCACAATATAGCTAGAGATGGCCCTTAATTTCTTATCTTCCTGCCTCCGGTGCCTCTATGCCCAGTTTATATGGTGCTGGGGATTGAACCCAGGACTTCACACACGCTAGGCTCAACTGGCTGAGCTCCCTGCCCCCATGATGAGTTATTAAGCTTTATAATAGTTCTCAAGGGTCAACAGGTATGAAAACTTCCCGGACCCTCCCTAGAACACCCATTTGGGAGAGCAGACTGGTCATACTTGGTCCCCAATTTCCAGACAAATCCTCTTTCCGCAAGCCAGCCCTGGCACATCCTTCTGTCTGTCCCCACCCCATCTTCTTCCTCTGTCCAATGTCACAGGCCCAGTAAGCTCCCAAATGCCCTGAGCCAGACTCTGACTCTGCAGTTACTAGCTGTGCAACCATAGCCTGTTCGCTACTCCAAACCTCAGTTTCCCCATCTGTAAGGCTTCAGCTTCTTCATCCCCAGTGCCCGGTGCGTGCATATAAGTCCTCAGCTGAGTCAAGTTTTCTCCGTGACTGGCACCAAAGAGCCTCACTGTGAGCCTCTCAGGCCCATTGTCATCAGTTTCTTCCCACTCTTCCCGCAGGGCAACACTTCTCCATTGGGTATTCATGGCTAAAGCTTCCTTCCCCAGTGGCTTAAGGACTGTCAAAAACAGCAGCTGAGCTCCCATCACCGTAGAGGAGAGGAGGGAGCCAGATACAGAGGAAGCCTGCTTCATTGTCCCCACACCTGCCTCATTGTCCCCACGCCTGCCCAACCCCAGGTCGTTAGGACTGGCCTCTGCCCCCCCCCCCCACATATGCCATCCACCTCCTATTTTTACCTTCTTCTGGAAGCTTCACAAGACTCGTTCAGGGAGGTGTGCAGGTGCAGGAAGGAGAAGCCTAGGTGAACACTGATGGTGAAGGGTGGGAGGTTTGATTTCCTCTTTGCAGATCACCACAGCGTGACTTCAGACAGATCACTTGGGCTCTCTGAGTTTGCACACTGGCAGGGGTGATGGATCCTAGCCTCTTCTGAAGCAAGGAATGGGGATCTCTCCAAAACATAATGCAATGTTCCGTAAACTCAAGGAACAGACCCATCCCTACTTAGGAAGCGAGGGAGGTGAGGAGGGAGCTGCAAACCAAGGTAGAAGCCAGGGGGGAGGGGGTCAAAGTTTAGTCCATAGTATGATGTCTGAGAACTCAAAAGCCTATGTCCCAGCACTTGGGAGGCAGAAGCAGGTAGATCTCTGTGAGTTTGAGGCCAGCTTGATCTATATAGTGAGTTCCAGGACAGCCAGAGAAAATAGAAGAGAGACGCTGTTTAAAAAAAAAATCCAGGCTGGAGAGATGGCTCAGAGGTTAAGAACACTGACTGCTCTTCCAGAGGTCCTGAGTTCAATTCCCAGCAACCACATGGTGGCTCACAACCATCTATAATGTGATCTGATGCCCCCTTCTGGCCTAATTTTAAAAAAATCCACCTCTAAGCCTGAAACTAGTTGCAAAGTATGTGGGTGCTGCAAGGAGTGGCCGTCTCGTGGTGTTTTAAGAACCTATCAGCCTCTCACACCAAATTAAAATGTAAACAGCAGCTGATCCAGGCAGGACCTCATGGGCGACAGGAGCCAGCCTGAGAGTAATTTCACAGATGGAGCTGGTAGCATCGGATTCTGACAACTGTCCTGTTTCTGAAATTGATTTCCTCTCTCCTGAGCTGGCGCCCTGGACGGCCGTGGATCTCAGAGAGGGATAGCCGCTCTCTGCAATCAGTGCCCCCCATTCTAGGTCTTTCTCTGCTCTCTGTTGCACCTGCCAGTAAGGCCCCATGGGACTAGGAGGAGGAGGAGGAGTTGGCCCAGGCTTTATTTAGATCTACAGGGGCCTAACTGGTAGCTATGTGCCAGGTTGGGGCTCACAGAGACTTCTGCCCAGGAGACAGCATGCAGGAGGGCATGTCTAGTTGTGGAGCCTCGCGGGAGACACAAGAGATAAACATGGAGTCAGGGAAGGACCTGGAACCCACCAGGATACTGCTGTGCCACCTACCACCGTTTTTCCCATGTTGGACACTCAAGTGTCACTAAACAGCCTGCCTGTTACCCACCAGGAGTCTCTCAGGGTCACTTCCCACCTAAAAGGAACAACATGGCCATCCCAAGGCTGTCATTAGCATATCTACCCAAGACTCTGTCCTGTGCTTAACTTTCACTCCCACTTCTGTCTGGGCCCCTAAAACTGGGGTCCCTCCCTTGCTTCCCAGGGTCATATGCTGAGGCTATACCAGCAAGCAGAGAGAGGCCACACCATGAGCCATGAGCAAAAAGGGCAGGGAGACAGGCAGCAAGAGATGGCCCATCAGACCAAGCTTTGTCACCACAGCTCAGGGTGAACAGACCCTGCTGGAAGCTCCAGGTTCCCGTCTAAAGAGCGGGGCTAATGAGACTCATTTCCTGTGGCTGGCACCGGGAGAGCTAACTGAAAATGAAGCAATTACTTACTTCACCCAGAGCCCTGTAAGTGCCAGGGAAGCCATGGAGCTGGTGAGGAAGCAAGTGGGGACTGAGCCTCCTCACTACAGGGGACAATAGCTCAGAGTCCCCCTGAGGAGGTCACTCATGAAAAGCACACAGAATACACTGCCATATGGCAAGCTTGCCACCACAGAGGACCATAGAAGTGTGCATGCGTGCGCGCGTGCGTGCATGCGTGCGTGCGTGCGTGCGTGCGTGCGTGCATGAGTGCATGTATAGGCAGTGAGTGTATACAGAGGAAATATCAACTCATGGATCCCTGAATTAAGCAATCACACCAGGGCCTCAGCATACAGGGGGCACGCCACTGGCTCACATGTGATGGCACCATGTGTGTATGCAGGGACACGAGAGAGACTGCTTATGATTACCTGTTGGGGTATGTTTTGGAGTTCCCTCCCTCCCTTTCCCTCCTCTCCCTCCTCCTCTAGGTCCTCTCCCTCCTCCACTTTCTCCACACCTCCTCCTTCTTCATGGCCCTCGCTATGTTACTAAAACGGTCTCAAACAATCCGCCTGCCTCAGCACCCCAATAACTGGGACCATAGATGTACCCCGCTGTGCTCAGCTTTCCCCCTCTTTCCAGGTGCCCTTCTGCCTGCTTGCAGAGTGACCTTGGGCAAACGGCTTCCCTAAACAGCCTAGGTTTCTTCCCTTGGCTGGAGTGTTGCAAGCTGTAATCCTCCCATTCATTTAACTCAGTATCAGCGTACATCATCAGTGTAAAAATGTAAGCGAGCTGTTTTGCGTTTCTCTCCTTTTTACATTTCTGAAATCTGGTGTCTGTTTCACATTTATAGTGCCTCTCAGTCCTCCCCACCGGTTCAGGTGCTCAGCAAGGCATGTGGCTACAGACATAGTGGAGCGGGTTCTTGTCCAGGCACGATGATTCTGTGGAATCATCTGCCACAAACATTTTAAGCCAGAAGTTTGGTGCATGTGGGTCTAGATAATGCTTCCCTTAGAGCAGGAGTGGGGCATGGATGTCACATGGGTAGGAATAAAGCCTGATAGGGCAGGTGGACATGTACTCTTTATGGGCCACAGGAAAGTTTAATGTGCTGGAGGCCTAAAAAGCTGTCAGTGACAAGTCTAGATCCCAGGCCTCCTGGCCCCCAAATGCTTCCAACCCCCCCTCTTCCTTGACTTCAGTGGCTTCCCTGAACTAGCAGTAAGGAGAGTTTTGGAATGTGGTACCTGGCACCTGTTTACTATAAAAGCATCTAGCCAACAGGAGGATGGGGAGCCAGCCTCTATGCCAGGCTGAGATGCCAAAGATCTCTGGGGACCCTCCTGTCCCTAACTACCCACATGTCTGTCTCTGGGTAACCCTGATTGGAAAGACAAGTGCCCTGAGGCAGACACACAGGTTGTGCACTTCTCAAAAGTATGCCACCTACAAGGTGAGTAGCATCTGAAACTGGGTCTGTGCTCCACTTGGCAAGCTGCGGGTCCTGGCATGAAGTTGCATCTGACTAGAAGGTGTCTTTACACAGGGCACTGGAGGTCTGCATGGAAGGCAGATCATAGGTGAGCAAGCTTCTCACTGTGGCTCAGAGTTGGGACGTTTTCCCAGAGACTCTTCTTCCTCATTCTCCTCCCCTTCCCAGACTTCAGCCTGTGCTAAGGCTAAAGCTGCCCTCATCCTCCTTTTTGTACACACACACACACTCATACATACACACATACTCATACATACACACTCACACGCATACACACACACTCATACATACATACTCACACACACACACACACATACACACACACAGTCATGAACAAGATCACTTCTCCCCCAACTGCCTCAGGCCCCAGCCCCACCCAGAAGCTCCGATTCGGGCCTTGCTCACTCCCTGCGGGAGCTGCAGAAGCAGCTGGGTCTCCCCCACCCTAGCATTCCCATCCTCCTGTAAAACATGGAGGCATCTGCAGTGCAAGGCTCAGCTTGTCGATGTAAAATCTCACTCTATATTCCACCCAGGTTTATACGAGTGAATTATGCAAATCTTTGATGGAAAAATATTCCTGCGCACATCCTTGAGAGTGTAAAACCTTAGTCAATAATTCATACTTGGATGTCTCTGACTGCAGGCTTTTTCTTCATTATAACTTACACCTCGTTATTTGTCTTTCGCATTTTATTGTATATTCTGGTGTAATGCCGTGCATTATAAAGTTTATCTGCTTCATTATTTGATGAGCCGGGACTAGGGAGATGTGCTGAGACTTGGGTACAGGGGGCCTGAGGCTATGGCTGCCCCAGCCCCCAGCTCCCATCAGATCCTGCACCAGGAGACCTCAGAGGGGCTAGCTGGCTATGGAGCACGACTTCAGGGTATCTGACGGAGCAGGAGCCGCCCTCCATCTTTTTCCACCTGTCCAAGTCATCCCATCACCCTCATTTGGTATCTGAGGTTGCACCCCTCCAAGTCTACCCTCCTTCCTCCGGAGGCTTCTTTGCTCATAAAAACCAGCTGTCCCTGGTTCAGTGTCTGGGCTAGCCATTAAAACTAGAAGATGGGGTGGAGCTGGAGAGAGGACTATGTTGGTCAAGTGCTTGCTGCACAAGCCAGAGGACCCGAGTTCGATCCCCAAAACCCATGTTAAAAGCTGAGCATGATGCTATCCCTATAATCCCAGAGCTGAGGAAGCAGATCCAGGAGAGCCCTTAGGATTAGCTGGCCAGACTGGTTGGCCAAATCGATGAGCTCTGGGTTCGACAGCTGACGTCAATCTGTGGCCTCTCAGTGGGCATGTGGGCACACGCGCACATACCTCCACCACACACCACACATGCCCAACATGAAAATGAATCAAAAGATGACAAAAGTCCAAGAGGACACTGGAGGGAGGAGGGGAATAAGAGGAGCCAGTGGAAAGGAGCAGGCCTCGTGCCGGCCGACCAGGTTTTGAAACATGAGAAGACAGGGCCCTTTTTCTGCACCCCTGCATGGACAAGCCAGTGATGGTCAAAAGGGAGCTCCTCTCGGCTCTGCAGAACCCAGTGTGAGCAGATGCCACATACTTGGTCTTAGTGAATGCTTGTGGCAAGTGTGGATTGTGGCTTCTCATGCATTCCTAGAAACACTCCTCAATTACCTCCCGTGTCCCTGCTGCCCACAGATAATTCTGTCTTCCCAGTGCCGCCATTTGGGAAGTCGGGGATGTGTTACAGCGTGTACACCTGAGGCCCCGCACAGTGCCTTTTGATAGTCTGGGAGCTCAGCACACGTTGCTTTGAGTTGTACAATAGACCAAGATTTCCGAGACTCTACACCATCCTCCCTCCCTGTTTCTGGTCAAGATACATGAGTCTAGAGGAGGGTCGGCTGTTGGAAAGGCTCTGGGCCAGGCGAGTGGGAGGGGCCACCTGAGGACCAGCCAGGGCCTTGGCTCTGCCTTGGTGAAACCATAGGGTGAGCAGATGGGGCATGATGGGGTAGACCCTACTAGCAATGCTAGAAGGTCTTTCGTAATGTCCCAAACAGGCCTCCTGGGACAAGTCGACACTTCTGATAAGCAGAGACCCTAGCCTTAGAGTATGAGCCTGAACCTGGGGCCCACAGAGGCCCCAGACGTCTACAGAGATGATCTGGTGGGGCCAGAGCTGTTTGGGTGGTGTAGAGAAATCACATCTTTTTTTTATGTTAGCCTCTGGCTGAACAATAAGCCACAAACCACAGCAGGAACGGTGTGTGTGACTGTCACCCATAGAAATGCACAGATATTTTCATGTCATGTCCTATTTATCGTAGAGCTCTCAAAATAGCATTTGTGCTCATCACTGCTACAAAAGCATGGTAATATAAGACAGTAATTATAAGGCCTGCCGCCAGATCTTATTTCATAAAGAATAAGAGTAGGGCATATTGATGTGTGATAAACAATATCCAAAGTTTGCTTGCTGGTGTTTTTAATATTTGCATAACCATATTTCAATATAACTGGTTTTCTTTATAACTATGTTGTACACATTTTTTTTAAAAAACTGGTGTCACTAGAAGGGTCCTGGAAATGTAAGGGAAAGAGGAGGAAGGTGCCAGGCATGGATGCCAAGGGGCAGACAGGACCGGCAAATAGGCGCTTGTTCCTGGAAGGAATCCCTCAGAGGCTGGGCACCAAAGGACAGAGCTTGGGGGCGGGACATCCAGGGAAGCTGGGGGCGGGACATCCTGGGCAGCCAGGGGGTGGAACAGAGTAGGGAACAGGCTTCTGTTACACAGGCACCTCCACTGGCTGGTCTTGCAATATTCACAAGCCCTTGCCTCTTCTTCCGCAGTCCCAGCCATGATCACTTCCCACCCCAACACCACCATCGCCATCAAGGGCCATGCCAAGGAGTTGAACTGCACTGCACGTGGCGAGCGGCCCATCATTATCCGCTGGGAAAAGGGGGACACCGTCATTGATCCCGACCGCGTCATGCGGTATGCCATCGCCACCAAGGACAATGGTGATGAGGTGGTCTCCACACTTAAGGTGGGTGCACAATCCCAGGCCCAGGGGACCCATTACATCTCTACCCAGGGGAAGTAAATGGGAGACGGGGGGTGGGGGGGGGGGAGGGTCCCTTCCTTGCCCCTCATAAGGTACCTACCATCCCTACATGTACCTCTCCACCCAGGAACTTCTACATCAGGATCTCACCCTGTCTCCTCTTCTGACCGCCACAGGCATCATTGTGTTGGTTCCTGGGCCCCTCTTCCTTGCCTGGAGCCCCTGAGTCTCCACTCTCCTTCCTGGGATGCACCCACCCCAGCCTCCTTCACCGCCCTTCTTCCTCCCCGCTTGAGTTCTCTACACACACACATCTTAAACCTTCTGGAAAGAGAAGCCCTTGATAGAGCACCTCTGAATCTCCCTCCCAGTCCCCCCTAGAATGTCCCCCTCTTTAAAGCTCTCCCTGTTTCCTCCCTTTCTTGCTCCCTGCTGGTCACGTCTCAGCTCAAGCCAGCTGACCGCGGGGACTCGGTGTTCTTCAGCTGCCATGCTATCAACTCATATGGGGAGGACCGGGGCTTGATCCAGCTCACGGTGCAAGGTACACTCACATGCCCACCTGCCCTTTCACCTTCCCTGGGGCCCAGAGGCCCACAGGCTAAGCTCCCTGCTCCCGTCTCACCTTTCTTCTTCTTCTGTCACTTCCCAGAGCCCCCTGACCCTCCAGAGCTGGAGATCCGCGAAGTGAAGGCCCGGAGCATGAACCTGCGCTGGACTCAGAGATTTGACGGAAACAGCATTATCACTGGCTTTGATATTGAATACAAGAATAAATCAGGTAGGTGCTGAGACAGATGGTAAGGGTTTGCGGACTGTGGCCACTCATGGTACCCAGCACGAAGGGGCAGCAACCATCTAACACAGACTCACCAGCACCCTCTGGTGTAGCCATGCCCCAAAGGGATGGGACAATGGCTAGCTTAGGAAACTAGGGTACAGACTGAGTCATCCACCTGGAAGGCAGGGATCAGTCTTTGGGGCATGGTTCTCACGCATGGTCTGATATGTAGGTGCTGAGTGCAGGGCGGTGGGCTGCTTTGTGGGGATGTCATGAGTTTGCAGGGTCACCTGGATGGTCATGGTTTGGAATGGAGAGTGTGTTAGAGATCGGTAAGATTGGATCACTGAGTCCCTTCTCCCAGAGCCCTTCCAGAACCTTCCTCTAGAGCCCCAGAGGTCTGGGGTGCTGCGACATCACTGTGAGGCACCATGGGGCACAGTGAACATCAGGTAACCAGGATGTACAAAACATAATGGGCCCCATGGCGGCCGAGTAGCAGGAATGGTACGGGGAGGCAGAAACAAAAGGAGAAAGAGGACCCCTCCAGAGCAGGTGTGAGAAGGAAGCGGAATTCACTGATCCTTTGTGAACCTTTGGGTTCCAGTACCAAGAGCTTACTCTGGCTTCTCTGAGTCATTTAAAAGAAAAAAAAAGAAAAAAAAAAGAAAGTCAGGAACAGTCTGGAGACCTCAGTCCTTCTCTGACCTTCCCCGTCCTTTTCTGACCTTTCCCTGCTAACCCCGGTTCGTCTCCTGAATCATAACTTAGCTAGGTTGTACCATCTACAGCAGTGACTCTCAACCTTCCTAACGCTGAGACCCTTTAATACCGTTCCTCATGTTGTGGTGATCCAACTGTAAAATTATTTTCATTGCTACTTCATAACTGTAATTTTTCTACTGTTATGAATCTTAATGTAAATGTTTTTTGGAGATAGAGGGTTGCCAAAGGGGTCCCGACCCACAGGTTGAGAACCACTGATCTAGATCCTTCCTGCCCCATGTAGGACAGTACTTGACTTTGGCTACCCAGCCTTGCATCCTAATTAGCCAATCCTCTTCCCTCTGGTACTTGTAACACCTGTCACAGGTGTGGTGATGAAGGCAGACACTGGAAAGGGCATCCCTGATGTGCTCTGGAGTCTCTGCCTACCCAAGATGTGGCCCATCATCTGATACAAGCTGCTCCCTAAGGGGGTTCTGACCTCAGACACTTGGCAGTCTAGCCACAGATAGACACCCAGGATCACACTGAATGCAAAGGAGATGTGCAGCTGCCAAGGCTCCTCAAGAAAGGCCCCACCTGGCCCCTTGTGGACGCTCCACTAAGCTAGGCCTAGAGAGCTAACCGATAGAGCACAGTCCCTGCAGAGAACACAGAAGGGAGGAGCCAGGCAAGGCACAGCCCAGGCTTCACAGACCCCATCCATGGGCACTGCACTACGGATGCAGGTATGCTATGGAGCAGAGATGATGGGAGGGCAGCCTCCGAGATGAGCTTCTGTTTGGTGGAACCTCTGTGTCTGAGCTCTCAAGAGGTTTAGACAGCACAGGCGTCCACCACGAGGATGGATGTGTGCTAAATACTGGCATCCAGTAGCAGAGCAAAGAGGTACTCCCACCCTTGCAGACTACAGTAGAAACAGAAATGCAAGAAGGCTCAGGGGGTCGGGTTATGCCTCGCATCCAGGCCTCTCCTGAAGCATCCTAGAGGCACATGTCATCTCTGTGTGGTGATGCCCAGTCAGCCTCCCAACTGGGCTCATGTCTTGCATGGGTAGAGGGTGCCTGGGAGATCTTGGCTTCCCCCCTCTATGTCCTTTGTAACTGTTTCTCTGCTCATCTCCCTGACTGCACTATTGCCTATTCTCTACCCCTCGGCCCTTCCTAGGGGACTACTCGGCAGGGGACCACTGAGAGCATCATTCATCTGGGAGGAGACGTAGAAGAAAGGCACATGCCCACATCTTACCTCCCTACCCCATCCTGCCTCTGGCTCCTTTACAGAATAGAAGTACGAGCAGGAGTAGGTCAGACTGGGGAGAGATGGCTGGAGTTAAGCTTCACAGCCTTCCCATGAGGCTTTGCACACTTAGAGGTCCAGGGGCCCGGGACGGTGGCCTTCAGGGGGACTGCTCCAGAAGAGAGCACCCAAGCAGGCATCTGGCACACTGGGCACTTGAGTCAAGGGCTTCATGAGGACTTTGGTTTGCTGTCCCTGAGGCAGACAAAGGGTGTAAGCATGGCACAGCTTCCCTGTCTCTAAAGTGGGTGCGGAATGAAGAATGTCTAATGGGGAAGGCTGTGGAGACTTCTAGAAGCAGCTGGCATAAGGCTAGAGGGAACCCTTGACAAATGTAATCCCCTCCCCCAATAACTCAGACACTTCATGTGGCAGTTTAGAGCCCTGTGGGACTTACAGCCTGAAATATATGTCTGTCAGTCAGCCATACGGACCAAGTGCCAATATTTCCACTGCCCCCAGAACCACGCAAAAGTCATGTAGTAGAAAAAGAGAATGAATTAAAAAGCAGAATATCGCCCTTGGAGAGGGAACACAAATGGCATGCGCGTGCGCGCACATGCACACACTCACACACACTCTCAGAACCATTACACAGCAGTATCCAATCAGATGCAATTCACTGTTAACCATATTACATGAGACTGGAGGACTGTATCCAAGGGAACAGAAGGATGACTCAAAAGAAGGAAGTAGACGTGTGTGTGTGTGTGTGTGTGTGTGTGTGTGTGTGTGATATCTAAGTTCACCTCTTTGTACCTGTGGGATAGGGAGATGACAGTCATTCCTAAAACTGCAGACTTGGAGTGACTAGATATCAGAATTGTGTGGCATTTAGCAAGTCTTTTTAAGCATCTTTTGAGCATCTCTCTTCATTTTTCTAAGAAGGTAGGGTGACTTTTGAGACAATATCTTGCCTTGAAGCCAGGCTGGCCTGGAACTCTCTGTATATAGCTCAGGCTATCCTCAAACTTGCTAACCTCCTGCCTCGGCCTCCTAAATGCTAAGATTGTGAGTGTGCACCAACCACACACAGCAAACAGATTCCTTGCTTTTGTTTTGCATTGCAGTGTTGGGTATTAAGTAAACCAGGGCTTCTTGAATGCTAGGCAAGCTCCCAAGCCTTAGCCCTAACCCTCTGGCATCTCTTTGCAAAATGGAGATAGGGATCCTTCATTCTCAGGGAAGCTGTGAATGAAGGAACAAGCTGACATATGTAGAAACGCCTCATATAGAGCCTGGTGCACTGGAACCTTCCATGGCTCTCTTTCCTGTATCTCTGTTCCCCTTCTCTTCTGCCTCTTGCCTCAAACCACACCCAAGCTGGGTCTCCACCATCTGTTCACGATGCCCTGCACCTCAGCCCAGGTTTTCTGGCACGTTGCTCATCATGCTAATTTTCCAGGGGAAATTACCCAGCCTGCCCTTTCTAAGCCATCGTGTTCGTGCTGTCTTTTCCCGGCCCCAGGCAGTAGAGTAATAAAACATGAATGCTGAATGATAAATAGCACCGTCCACACAAATCTATCAGATGGTGCTGCGCACACTGGAAAATGCAGATGCCACGTTTGCCTCTGTTCACCAAGCACAGAGCAGGGATGGGCTTGTCTGAGGATAGCTCTCAAAGCCCAGAAGGCTGTCTGGTGGGCAAGCCAGCTTGGAGACTGTGCTGGGCCCACAGCAGGAGCTAACGCGGTTTAGTGTGTTGTTCTGTGGGAACTGGGGTGCGGCTGGTACTGATGTTGCCAGTTGCTGCTGTGACCCCAGGAACCTCTGAGCCACCAAGAGAGTTCCACACAGGGGGTGAGCATCAGAGCTGTAATGCAAGAGGAAATCAAGCACACAGACTGCACTGTACCCCCCTTGAGGCATCTATTCCTCCCCTGAGCCCTCTGCCATGAAGTAGCCTAAAACGGCCACAGCCCAGGTTCCTTCCAGAAAACTGCCTTCTGAGCAGAAGGCACGGCCATCACCCCAGCCACTTCCTTAGTTTTTTAAGAAGAATATTTTGCATCATAAACCCTTTGATGAAGAAAGGAAGAGAGAGCCCTTAATGAAATATGTTAATCTGGGCAAGGCAGGCACATATGAAAGGGAATATTAAAAGAGACAATATTCACGAAAACCAGTGCAATGCTCCCAAGGAACTGAGAAGGGAACAGAAGAAAATAGGCCCCTGAGCTCAGCTGTTCAGCATCAGAGAGACGGCCATGATCAAGTCGGGAAAGTCAGGAGAGCCCTCCAGACATGACTCGGATGCATTAGCCATGAAGGGGGTCTCCAGGAGAGAGGTGTTTTCAACCAACATAAAAAACGATTTGGGAGCCAGGCCATGGTGGTGCACACTTTTAATCCCAGCACTTGGGAGGCAGAGGCAGGCGGATCTCCATGAGTTCGAACCCAGGACAGCCAAGGCCACACAAAGAATCCTGTCTCAGAAAAAAAAACAAAAACAAAAAACAAACAAACAAAAAAGATTTGGGAACACAAGGTCAAATCTACTGCAAATAACTGACAAGAGGAAGTGGCTTCCACCTAAAAGCCAGTGACAGGTTTTGGGAAGTCAATACTTGAAAAATAGGGTTAAGAACCAAAGCTTTAGACATGGCTCCTGTTTCAGAGTCCTGGGCGTGAGGCTGAGGAGATGCACGTGAGCCATGGCTACAGGGTCTTGGCCCTGCCGTAAAACTTCTTTCACTAGTAGCAAGGGAAAGGGATTGGAGAGTTTCATGAGAAGAGATGGCAGGATCAGATTGGCACTTTGAAGGGAGCCTAAGTACAGTACATGCCCTTGAGAGGGGCCCAGCCATATATGCAGAATGAATTGCAGCTGTGAGGGTCCCATACAGGTAAAAGAGGGTACGAGACACACACAACTGTCTGGAGAGAAGGCTAGGAGAGAAAAGCAAGAGATAGCAACAATGATTTGGCCTGGGCTAGGGATATAGGTGGAGAGGGCCCACGTACAGTCAAGAGCAAAAAAAAAAAAAAAAAAAAGAAAAAAAGAAAAGAAAAAAGCAATCAGATTTGGTAGTAAAGGAGACAGAGGGGAAGTCCAGAGTAACACCTAAGAAGCCTGGGTGTGAGGGGGTGTGTGGTGTGAGAGGAGGGCGTAGGATGGAGCCTGGAAGAAAGTGTCCATTGGTGGTAGGCTAAGGATGCTGCAGCTACAGGGTGACAGCAGAACAGGCCCAAGAGAGAAGCAGCATTCAAGAGCTTCCTCAGAAAGCCAAGGGAGGAGCAGGAGTGGTTCAGGAAGAAGGGGGGAAGGGAGACTGGCAGGTGTAGAGCTCATTGGCAGGCCAAGTGGGGACTCGGTGATGTAGTGGCCCCTATGCAGAGGAGATAGAGCTCTGGCTTCAGAGGAAGGCACAGGGAGTCAAGGATACATATTGAAGTCATCCGCCACTGCCCCTGGCACCACACGGGGACCTGGTGGATGCCAGTGCCTCTTTGTGGCCCCTGTTTTCAGACACATCCCACGCGGCTCTTCCCTCTGCCTGCACTCATCAAAAATGAATGCGCTGACTTCTGATCATTTTCCCGCTCCCATAAACACAGGCAAACCCAATGTGATTTGTGAGCTGGCACCAGCTCCCAGAACCCCACATACAGAGCCACGAGCACCTGCCTCCACATGGCTAGTCTGTTCCATCCCAAATCAAAAAGACGTCCGTGGCAGGTAGGAGCCAGTTATTTGCAATTCTGGCTTTACCTGTCAGCTACAGAGTGACCCTCTGAGTGGCTGGGGGTGTTTTTAAAGACTAGAAGAAAATAATGTGTTTCTGAATAGCCACAGCCTGCCATGTTGTTGGTTTGGCTCCAGCAACCAATGAATTAAATGCAAAACTACAGACGGGAGTTGGGCCGATGCCCTTCACAGATGCTAAGCCTGTGCAGTTGAGAGCTGTGTTTTTAAAGGCATCAAGCCCTCATTTAACCAGAAATGAAAGTCTAGGACTCTGATGTATTCAGGCTATGTGTGTACATACGTATGTATGTATGTGTGTGTGTGTATGTATGTATGTATGTATGTATGTATGTATGTATGTATGTAAAGTACTTTGGACTGTCAAGCTAGCTCAGTGAGTAAAGACACTGTCAAGAAGCCTGATGGTCTTTTGGTCCCCAGAACCCACACACAGTAGAGAAAACCAACTCCTGCAAGTTGACCTTTAACATCCATACACACATGATGGCCTGTATTGTGTGTGCACATGCGCACGTGTGCTTGCACACATGCATACACACAGACATGCATGCATATATTTTTGTTTGTTTGTTTGTTTAAATGTAATAAAAGTTTTAAGTGTCTTCTTAAGGGCTGGGAGATAGCTCATTCGGTAACAAGCATGAGGACCAGAGTTCCATCCCCAGACACCACATAAGAATGTCAGGCTCCCCCTACCCAGATCTAGCCAATGGTCAGAACATTCTCCACAGTAGAGTGGAGAGTGGGATATGACTTTCTCACATACTCTGGTGCCTCACCTTTGACCATGTCCCCTGGAGGGGGAGACCTGGTGGCACTCAGAGGAAGGACAGCAGGTTACCAAGAAGAGACTTGATACCCTATGAGCATATACAGGGGGAGGTAATTCCCCTCAGGAACAGTCATAGGGGAGGGGAATAAGGGGAAAATGGAAGGGAGGGAAGAATGGGAGGATACAAGGGATGGGATAACCATTGAGATGTAACAAGAATAAATTAATAAAAAAAAAAAAGGAAAAAAAAAGAATGTCAGGCTCAGTGGCACACACTTGCAACCTAGCATTGGGGGAGGCAGCAACCAGAGGATCCATGGGGCCCACAAGGCAATCAGTCTAACCTAATAGTAAGTTCTCGTGGGTTCAGTGAGAGCCCTTGTCTTTAAAAAAGGAAGAAAAAAAAACTATGACAGAAAGTATCTGAGGAACACGGAGGTTGTCTTCTGGCCTCCACGTGCATGCTAACATGTTTGGGGGCACATATGCATACATACACACGTGCATGAAAATGTCCTCTTAAAATCTGCCTGCAGCTGTAGCCTCCTTCCCAGCCTTCAGAATCAAACTGTAGAGATGTAGCTTCCCCCTTTTCCACTATGGCTTTTTCAGGATGCTGTATGCCACAGTGGATTTTTCTAGCACAGAGTTAGTATGAGCAGGGGGTATCTGAACATGCCTGGAGACCACCTTTAAGCCCCACTATCATCTTGCTTCCTTGGTCTTTGCCGTTTCTTCCCAAAGTGCTTTTTTAAAAAAGGCCCCTGATCAAGCACTCTGGGTTGGGAAGGTTTGGGTTCAGCCATCACTGTAGCTGCAGCCCCACTTCGTCTTCTAGAGTCCCCTTAAGGACAGCAAGCGTGGGTGAATGGCTGAGCTCCTCTGGAGATGCATAGTGTTCACAGACACAGGATCTCTGAGTTGCATTTATCTGGCATTGTCCATGTCCTACAATTTTGCTAAACGTTCACCCTGGAACGGACTGCCAGGCTCCTTGGATGACTTGAACTGTGAACACATTAATCCTTTTCTTGGCACTCACTCTGATGACTCTGATACCTTAACATTTTTGTAGCTGCTACAGGAAAGAGGGTAGAGCTGGGCTGTGCACTCCAAACTCACACAGAACTCTCAGATCACCTCACAGGTGCGCAAGGAAGGGAGATACAGAAGCAGAGAGCAGGAGGAAGGGGGAGGAGTCCTCGAGTCCCCTTCCTCATACAGACACTGGGTGAATGGGTATCTCGCAGTCAGAATGGTAACCCTCAGATGTACCAAAAGATGCAATAAGAAAGGCACCGCCCATAAGACCCCAGGGATAGTGAATAAGTTGTGGCCTTAGTGGACATTAGAAAGCATCTTGTCTGGCCCTGTCTTTAGTTTATCTCACACTCTGCCCAGGACAAAATAGCTTCTCCCACACTGGAGCTTCTTCTAATGGACCCTTTATAGTCCCTGTGATATTAAGGTTGCCCACCCCATCCCTGCTGCTGTCGATGCAAGCTGGATCCCCCTGGCATCCAAGCTGGATCTGGGATAGGCTGATGATACTTGAGGCCAGGTGGGACCAGGTCCCAGAGTTTGCAAGGCTGCGCTTTGAAATAAATGGCTGTCTCTCTTACAGATACCTGGGACTTTAAGCAGTCCACACGCAACATCTCCCCAACCATCAACCAGGCCAATATCGTGGACTTGCACCCAGCATCTGTGTACAGCATCCGCATGTACTCCTTCAACAAGATTGGCCGCAGCGAGCCAAGCAAGGAGCTGACCATCAGCACAGAAGAGGCTGGTGAGCACCTATCCTGTCCTCCTCTGCCCCCACTGCCCAAGGTCTTGGGACTCACGGACACCAGGGGCCGCCACCAACCCTGTCCATTCACAGTGAGCTTATAATTTGGAAAGAATAGAGAGGACAGATCCAGAAATGCATTTTATGACTCATAGAGACCAGAGTTTCTAAGGGATTGTTTTTGTTTTGCTATTTTTCCCCCCTCTTGGCTTTGGGGGAGCTGTCCATGGTCCTGCCTTGCTTTCCCTGGCTCTAGCCTATGTGGGAAAGAAATACTGGCTCTACAAAGCAAGGAGTCTGAGTCCCCTGAGCCAGTGACCTTTGTCACAGTGTGTATATATGTGAGTGTGTGAGGCCCGCCTGGTGTTGGAGTTACTAGTGCTCATCACTACACTCAGGTTTTTTACACGGGATCTGGGAACGGAACGCGGGTCCTCAGAGTTGTAAATCACTTTACTGAGTGAGGTATTCACCTAGCCTCCGATTTTTAATTTAAAAAATTAAACAAGATTTCTCTTGCTGTATTTTCTTATGTGTGCTATTGTGAAACAAAATGATACAGAAACATTTCTAAGACATATGTGTACAGTGTTACAAATGATCGTAAAGTTAAAGCTACCAGGTCCCACTCTGATAATCAGCTTCCAACTCTGTCATCTGCGTGACTCAGTGTTGCTTCTTCTGTGTCCCCAGCTCCTGATGGGCCACCTATGGATGTCACCTTACAACCCGTGACTTCACAGAGCATCCAAGTCACCTGGAAGGTAAGTGAGACGCCATCTTGCCTGCCCCCCTTCGATCCACCTGTGAATCCGGCAGGCTCCTTGGTCTATTTTCATACAATACCCATGCCTATTTTCTCACTAGTCCTAGTGACATTTGGAGGACGTGAGGAGATGAATGTAAAGGGAAGGTCCCTTCTCACTCCTTGCTCCCTTTCACCCTGGCTGTCTGCCCAAGGACCGTACCTGGGATGAGATAAAATTAACAGTGCCAGTGTGGTTCTGCCTACCTACCAGTCCATCCTTAAACCCAATGTGGTATTAAAGAATAGGAACTGAGTTTAATCTTGTGCAAATCAAATTTCTTCTTCTAGAGTATTAGGGTAAAACCAGAGAGGAGTGGTGTGTGTGTGTGTGTGTGTGTGTGTGTGTGTGTGTGTGTGTGTGTGTATGTACATCCATGCATAGCCATGTGTCCCACAGCACATGGGCAGAGAGCAGGGGTCAGAAAACAACTTGTAGAAAGAAATCAGTTCTCTTCTACCACTTGGGTCCTTTAGATACAATTCAAACCATCAAATTTAGCAGCAAGTGCCTTTACCCACTGAGCCATCTCTCCAACCCAGAATTGGTTTTTTTCCTTTTGATTTTTCAAGACAGGGTTTCTCTGTGTAGCCCTGGCTGTCCTAGACTCACTTTGTAGACCAGGTTGGCCTTGAACTCACATTGATCCACCTGCCTCTGCCTCCCAAGTGCTGGGATTAAAGGCGTGTGCCACCATACCCGACTTTCCAGGATTGTTTTTAATGTACTGAAAAACACCAGCTTGCCTTCTAGGCCTGGGAAAGTGTCAGAGAAAAGAGATCAGTGACAGTGTGCATTGCAGCCAGGGCAAGAGGCTGGAACTCAGGTAGCTGAGGCAGCTGCCACTTAAGGGTGTCTTAGAGGAAATTCCACTGATGAGCCAAGAGATGAGCAGAACCAAAGTTGGGGTGCTCTGGGGAGCTCTGGCTGTTTCCTGTCCTTCCACATGCACAGATGACTAGTGAGTCCATGCCTTCTTGCAACTCTGCAGCATCCAGTCCTCAGAGCTTGTTCCTACACAACTCATCTGGCCCTCTCTCTCTCTCTCTCTCTCTACTCTTGTGGGGGAGCAAAAAGGTACTTTCATCAACATTCAGCCAAGGAGGCTAAAGGTGTCAAAATTCAGGGTGATTTACCTGCAGTTGCTCATGTGTAAGACAGAGACCACAGCACATAGACTGGACTCCCAGACCCACCTCCCTCCACTGCAGCATAATGACCAGAGTTCTGGGACAAAGAGCTTCTTTGGAGCTGACATTGGTCCTCTAGGTGCATTCCAGTCTTGAGAATGACCTTGGGGTAGCTCCATCTCCGTGAGCAATCGGTTTTCCAATGTTCTGTTCTCTTCCTAACTCCTAACCAGAAAATCCAAGTGGCATTAGCCCTCTACCTGGACTCTTTGAGAGTGTCAGTTTGAACATGGAAGAATGTGAGACGGGTCTAGATATTTTTCATGTGATGGCCATGGCCACCTGTGTGTGCACACTCACACAGCAGGAACAGCCTAGTCTCTTCCTTTCCCAGAGAAAATAGCCAGAAGCTGTGATACTAACTGGTGTCTTATATCCGCTGCTTTTCTTGTTGCTGTGCTTAAAAATAATTGACAACAGCAACTTAAGGACAGAAGGCTGAATTTGGGCTCACAGTTTAAGGGTTCAGCCCGCCGTGGTGGAGAAGTCACAGAAGGTAGTGTGCACAGTCGGCAAACGCGCTTTCTCCTTTTCATTCAGGAGGGACACCCACGAATGGAGCCCCTCACATTCAGGATGGTTCTCCCATCTCCACTAATCTCATCTTAGAAATCCTGCCGGGCGTGGTGGCGCACGCCTTTAGTCCCAGCACTTGAGAGGCAGAGGCAGGCGGATCGCTGTGAGTTCAAGGCCAGCCTGGTCTACAAAGTGAGTCCAGAACAACAAGATAACACAGAGAGATTATGTCTCGAAAGAAAGAAAGAAAGGAAGGAAGGAAGGAAGAAAGAAATGCCTCACAACACCCCTCTACAAAAAGCCCTCTAAATTCATATCTGGGTTCCAGAGCTTTCTCCAGATGCTGAAGGAGAAAGTCCACCCCCCCCCCCATCTTGTCAGCATCTTAGTTTTGAACTCATTTCTTGGGACTACATAGAGGAGCCCAGAGGTGGAGCCAGAGAACTATGTAAAACACCGAGGCATTTGCTACAAAGCGCTGACCCAGAGGTCGATAAAAATTTAGAATCAAATTTATTTCTCCAAAGTCTCATAATGAAAAATAAAATTGATTAGAAAGTTAGAACTTCAGAATGAGCCAGCAAGTCAATAAATTTGGGGACTGACTTCTCGTGGGGATTTTTTTTTTCACACTGAGAACAGATTAATGAAAAATAAAGATTCACTTGAAAGATAAGTCACTTCGCTTTAAGACTCTCTGTGAGATGGATCACCCCTGCTTTATGATATAAATTTGCAATCAGCCCTATTGATTTCTTAATGCTTCAGAGAAATATTGTTAAGATTGATTTAAATCCCGAGTGTGCATGTTTGGAAGGGAGGGAGATGTGGGGAGAAAGAAAGGGAAGAAAAAGAGAAAAAAGTGAGTGACAGAGAGAGAGAGGGAGGGAAAACTATGTTAAGATTTGTATAAATCTGTGATGAGAGAGAAAGTGAGTGAGTGTGTGTGTGTGTGTGTGTGTGTGTGTGTGTGTGTGTGTGTGTACACATCAGGGGAACATGAGTGTTTGCCCAGGGTCTCTGACATTGTATGTGGCTGTGGTCTTATGTACAAGCATATATCATGGCATAGATGGCCCTGGATCACGTGCATAGGTGTCTATTGTGGTATAGATAGCCTGGGTTATATGCACAGAGATATAACCAGACATAGGTAGCCCTGGGTCAAGTATATAGGTGTCTAACGTGGTTCAGACATCTGTAGGTGATATGTGCAGGGGTAGTCCTGGATGTGTAAGGTAGGGTGGCATTGTATAATTATGTGGCTGTGTATGCATGCAGTAGCAGCACGTATGCAGTGTTGGAATGGTGTTTTGTGCTCTTGAAGATGAGTATGTCCTTCCAATAGACATCTAAGTGTGTGCATGAGTATGTACAAGCCCCAGATGCAGAGATCTACTCGTTTGCAGTAGTAGTGGGCAGGCTAGTGTGCAGAGCTGCCCAAGTGAAGAGAGAAAATGATTCAGGCAATAGCAAAAAGTCAAGTCAATTAAACACACACACACACACACACACACACACACACACACACCTATTTAGTGAGTTCAAAGCAATTATGTTAAATTAAAAACTTAATTTTATTGAGTTAACAGTGATCTTAAAATGCAACTCATTTAAAACATTCATTGAATTAAAAGAAACAGTGGAGCTGTTTTAAAAACTTAATTGTTTTTATCTCACTATTTTTTTGTACAATAAAAGTGGGCTTTTAAATTAACTTCGTTGTCTTCAAAACTCTGGTTCTAGCTGATTTTATATGCACAGAGGTGACTGTTCTATCTCAATTTAAAGATGGGAGAGCCCTGTCACTAAAGAAGCCAGTTTCTATTTGAGGCTTTAACTGTATCTGGCCTTGGGCAGGCGGGGATTAGGATATGTGTTTGGGAGGATGTGAGCACATGTTCATAGCACTTCACAGGCATGGATCACACAGCCATGTGTGTGTGTGTGTGTGTGTGTGTGTGTGTGTGTGTGTGTGTGTGTATGGGGCAGGCTTGTATAAGATCCTGCCATGTACTGATGCTCATGTGTCTGTCTTCTCTCAAGATGCCTGTATGTGTGCATGACTGTGTGTAGCAGTTTGCGTCAGGACTCAAGCCTGGGATGAGAACATTTCCCAGCATGGAGTCATACCTCTAGAATATTCTCTGCTCTGTTCTTCTGGCCCTCTGGCATCGGTTCTTCATTCTCACCAGCACCCCGTTGACATCTCAGATCTTTCATCTATAGGCTGCCCGCGGCCCTCTACCCTCATCACACCTCCACTCCTGTCCACTGTGTCTGGAGAACCCAGCCTGTTCCCAAGGGATCTGGACCAGGCAATGTCAAGCACTCTTTGTTTGTGCTTTGCTTTTTATCTTTGGGAGTTCTCTAGTATAAAATATACACCTTGTAGCCATATTTAAGAATGTTGTCCAGGAGGGTGGGGAGCTGGCTCAGAGGGTAATGTGCCTCTGTTGGGCAAATATGAAGACCTGAGCTCAGATCTCCAAAGTCACATAAAAGCCTGGCACTCAAATGCATCTGCAACCTCACTACTGGGGGACAGAGACAGGAGGACCCTGGGTCCAGCCAAAACAAAGGAAGTGCCAGAACAACCAATGAGAGGTCTTATCTCAAAAATAAGGTAGAGAACAGTGGAAGAAGTCACGGACATCAATCTAAGGCCTCTACATATGCACATTACCCTCACATACACATGTGCAAGCCCAAACACACACCAACTTTTAACTTAAAAATACAGCTCAGTGCCTATTAGCACATTCATAGAGCTGGGTAGCCACCACCACTTTTAATTTCTGTCCATTACCTCAACTGAATTCTGTGCCCTTAACCCCTCCTCTCACCCCACCCCCAAAGCTTCTGCTTTCTATTTCTGTGACTTTGCCTACTCCAGAGCCCTCTGAAATGGGAACATTATGGTGCCTGTCTTTTGTGAGTGGCTTACTTGACACAGTGCAAGATCTGAGTTCATCTATTCAATAACCTATGCCACTCCTTTCACTGGCTGCATAATATGCCACTGTATGGATATACCACATCCCATTGATCCATTCATCTCTTGTAAATAAAGCAGAGTTCCTGCTTTCAGTCCTTTGGGGTTTATACCCAGAAAAATTATATGATCACATGGATCATATGATAATGTTTCTCAAGCAGCCAGATTATTTGAACTGCTTTTCTACTACTTAACATTTCTGCCAGCAGGGAACTAATTTTCCCACATTATTTTTATCAGTAATGATCATCCCAGGGCGCACAGGGCACTTTCTTTTATTTAAATTGTTTACATCTCTCTCCCTCGGATCACTTTTGTCTGAGATTCCAATTCTTCTAGGCCCCTGAGCATCCAGTTAGTAGCCCCACTTATTCATACATGTACACTGAGTGTGTACTCAGGGCCCACTCTATGCCAGACACCATTATAGACACAGAGATACAACAGTAAGAAGAGTCAGTACACCTCAACTTCCTGACATTAGGTTCTACTGGGGCAGATGTTCAAATGCATAAGTAAATTCTATGGAATGTCAGAATTCAAGATAAAAAAAAAATATGAAACCAGAACAACCTACTAACAGCTAAGGGCTGTCTCATAAAGAAAGTGGCCTTTCCTCAAGGGCACGACAGAGGAGAGGGACCAGAGTGGAGACAGTCGTGACATGGTGACATACACCAAACACATACCAGCTACACAGGTCGAGGTCGTGACAACAGCAGCATAGAAGGCTGTGTGAGAAGAGACGTCAGCACCCGAGTATCATGGCCACGGAGGGCCAGGTAGCCATGACAAGGTCCTGAGAGTTCAATCCGGGTGAAATGGGAACCGTCCAATGGCTGGGCACAGAGTAATGATGTATCCTTGGCTCAAAGAACAAAGACATCCGAGTGTCACTGTGTCTTCTTCTTTCGCCCTTACCCTGGCCCACAGGCACCAAAGAAGGAGCTGCAGAATGGAGTCATCCGGGGGTACCAGATTGGCTACAGGGAGAACAGCCCTGGCAGCAATGGGCAGTACAGCATCGTGGAGATGAAGGCCACCGGCGACAGTGAGGTCTACACCCTGGATAACCTCAAGAAGTTTGCTCAGTATGGCGTGGTGGTTCAAGCCTTCAACCGGGCAGGCACTGGGCCCTCATCCAGTGAGATCAATGCCACCACCTTGGAGGATGGTGAGGGCAGCCACAAGGTTGGGAGCAGGGGGACCCCGCAGGGCCTGGACCTACACTGATCCTGTGGGCAGCATGAGCTTCCTGTGTGTTCTTGTTCGTTTTCTACTGCCGTGATAAAACACTGGCCAAAAGCAACTTGAGGGTGAAAGGGGGGTTATTGCACCTTAAACTTTCAGGACACCGTCCATCACTGAGGGAGGTCGAGGAAAGAACTCAAGGCAGGGTCCCAGGGCATGAGCTGAAGCAGAGGCCATGGAGGAATGTTGCTTCCTGCCTTTCTCTCCATGACTTGCTCTGCCTGCCCAAAGGTGGCCCCGCCCATAGTGGCTTGGCTCCTCCCACATCAACCGCTAATTAGGGAAATGCTCCACCAACCTGCTTACTGGCCAAACTGAGGGAGAGAATTTCTCAATTGTAGTTCCTTATTCCCAGGTGACTCTAGCTTGTGTCAAACTGACAAACAAACAGACAGAAACAAAGCAAAGCACTAACAAACACACTTGCCACCTCCATCTCCTCTTACCCATTGGCTCTCAAGGGGCCTTGGTCCACTCTACAAATATGGCCTCAGCCTGGGGCATCTGTCTATCCCTCGTTTGCTGATGCTCTGTCTTTGGCCTACCTTTAGGACATTGGCCTGTCTATCCACATCTTCCCATGCCCGTATCTCTCTCCTTCCTAGCTCCTCTCTGACCAAGCTTTCCTCTCATTCTGGGCCCAGTTTCTCCTTGAAAAAAAATGTAGAAGAGCTAAGTTACCCTTGTATTTCTAGGCTGCAATGAGTCCCCCATATGCTCTAAGGGTGTGAGACGAGACCACGGAGTTAAGAAACCCTAGCAACCATATGGCAGAAGAATGTAGAGGCTGGTTCTTAAAAACGATCTGCTGGACAAGATGGCACACATCTTTAGTCCCAGCACCTGGGAGTCAGAGGCAGGTAGAGCTCTGTGAAATCAAAGCCATCCTTGTCTACATAGTGATTTCCAGGTCCAGCAGAGAGAGACACAGTAAGGCCCTGTCTCAAAATCAATAGATAAATCTTATCACCCTGATAACTAGAAAAGCTCCCACGCAGTCTGATAGTAAAGGAAGAGGCTGTATTCTCCAGAGTTGGGGGAAAACAGGAGCATGGCCCCTGTCCACAAACAGGAAAGATGACAGCTCTTGCCTGACCCTGCATCGGGTTGAGATAGGAGATAGGGTCTTGATTCCTCTAGGGGAGGACCCAGGCAGCCACCTGCCACCCCACATCCCTAGAAAGCAGACTAAAGAAGATGCAGAAGAGTCTTCACAGCTTCCTCATACACCCCAATAGAAAGTGGGGGACAGAGTAAAAACCGCCTGGATCTTGAGTCTACTTCACCCAGAAGAAGGAAGGTGCGATGCCCTTGTTGCATGGAACTGACAAACTCCGAGCATTCCAGACCCGGAGAGCCAGGCCTTCAGCTAAGGGGGGCCCTCGCCTCCTCTTCCTCTCTGGAAGTTCAGTCCCCACTGAGAGGGAGCCAGAAACCCTGGAGAAGCTCATCTCTGCTGTTCTGAACCTGGGCTAAAAGTAGCCACTGTCTGGGGTTTTCAAATCCTGATTTCCAGGCTCCATCCCCAGATCCTGTCTCATTGTTGTAAGGTACGGCTGAGCTTTGGGATGGGGAAGACCCCAGCTCTGAGAGAGGAAAGGCTGACAGAGAGCAGGCGAGGTGCAGAGAGCCTGTAGGAACAGCCACACTGCCCCCCCCCCAGGCCCCAAACTTCTCCCCGACCTGAAGACCACTGGCTAGGGACATGGCTGGTCAGATGAACACCAGATTGTCATTCTTCAGGCTGGAATATCGATCCAAGCAGTGCCCTAGCTCAGGAGTCTCCACGGAAGTCCGTGGAAGCCTGTCAGTGTCCACTGGACCCTAGAGCTCTGTGTAGCAGAGACCCCCCCCAAGGTGATGATAATGGGGAGTCACTGCCGCCATGTGTGGTTCGTGGCGTATCAGTGAGACCCACAGCTGGGTCAGAATTCCCAGAGTGCCGCAAAGGCTGGCAGCAACTGGGTTTCCTACCTAGTCACATAACAGCCACGATGACTATCCAAGCTAGATCACCCCAAGCCGTCCCACCTGCTTCCCCTGTGCGCGGGAGCAAGTGTCCCCAGGAAGGTCTGTCTGGAGCCAGCTGTCCAAACCCAGAGCCCAGGCCATCCCGCCCAACCCTAAACTCCTTCATCCTTCATCCCTCATCCCTCAGGCAGTCCAGGCAAGGACCTGAGAGAAGGATAGCCTCTCTTGCACAGACAGGGCCCTTGGAGTTTCCACTAGGGAGGGCTCAGCACGGGCTGCGGAGTCCTTTTCAAAACAAAGGAGGAGACTGGAAGAAAGTTTCCACATGCATTTGCTCGGCAGTTTTTCATACTTAATTAAGGCCCTCGTTAGCCTGTCAGATCCTGATCGTTTTCTGGCAATATTAGCACTCCTCCTGGGGTAGTCAAGGGCCCCTGCCTTAGCAAGAGTGTCTTTCCCATAATTGTATTACCTTCATTTTGTTCGAACGGGCTATCTGTATTAGTTTATTACACTGGGTCCCTAATTACATGGTGCTTATATTTTTACACCTAAGTAATATGAAACAATAATCACTCTCAAAGAGGATCGTTAGGATGATGTATTATCATTTAAATGCTCATAAAAATTAGAGTTGCCTCTTGTGGGGCAACGGGATCTAATTACCTTCCCTCCAGCCTCTGCCTCCTTTCTCCCATTCATGGCAGAGCAGGCTTCCTCTTTCCTTCTGTCCTGGGCTCCTCGGAAGCCAGCACCAGTGTCACTGTGCTTCCTCTTAGCAGAGATGACTCCTGGTACTTTGCTCCCACTGTGAGAAAGGGCAAGAGGCCAGCAGTTAACCCAAGGCAGGGCCCTTGGGAACCACGGAAGGAGATGTCAGAGAGACTCAAGGGCAGGCAGACACCCAAGCTGCTCTCACACTGTGGCTTCGGGACATCCAGGCATTTAGGCATGCTCTTAGGTGGAGATGAGACAAAAGATAATTGGTCCAGAAGTCCTGGTGGCCCCGTGGGAACTTTCCAACCCTGTACCGGGGTCCATTGAGGTCCCTCTTTCTTCTTCACTTTCCCTTCAGCCCAGCCTCAGAACACAGGAAACCCCCAGGCCAGGCCTGGGTCCAAACCCAGCTATGGTCGGTGAGCACCCAGGGCATGGCAGCTCTTAGCTAAGACACTGAGTTTCAGCCACCACCCTGGGCCTTGACTGGACTCCCAGGCCACCATATTTATCTTGTGGGCTCTCTGACTTCCATGGCCTACTAAAGAGTTGCGAAGATGATGCCCAAGTTTGTCCGCTTCTCCAGAACCTACCAGAACCAGAACCACCTTGCCCCCAGAAAGCAGGGGATGAGACTAGAGAAGGATCTAGCTGCCTCTGACTGAATCAGAGGAGACTTGAACGGCCGTCCAACTCCGAGTCAGACAGTCCGCCCACTTGTCTAACTCTACGTCCCTGTGATCAGGAAACAGGACCCAGTAGGAGACACTATATTGTCACCCGTACCCTAACTGACTGACCGCTGATTCCCATCATCCTCTGCAGTGCCCAGCCAGCCCCCTGAGAATGTCCGAGCCCTGTCTATCACTTCTGATGTGGCTGTCATCTCGTGGTCAGAACCCCCACGGAGCACCCTCAATGGTGTCCTCAAAGGCTACCGGGTCATCTTCTGGTCACTCTATGTTGATGGAGGTGAGTCTTCTGGGATTGATGGCCATGTCTGGGTTGATGGGCTTACAGCTTGGTTGGAGCTGTGCATCTTTCAGTAGCGTGTCTAGGGGCAGGCACAGCCTCTTCACATGTATGGAGGCCACAGGGGTGTGACGTGACAGTAAGAAAGTAGATCGGGGTCCACTCGCACATGTCCTTGTTAGCTTAGGACCAGAGTCAGATCCAGGGTCAAGGTCATGCACACAGTCACCTCTCTGGTGAGGGCCAGTAGGTGCCAGCCACATCTAGACAACAGCACACATAGGAATCATTGGGTACTAAGGCACATTTGCTATTCTGGCAACATGTTGATATTAGGACTTTATGGCCTTCCTAGCCAGGGAGCAGGTGACCCACAGAAATGTGCATTAAGGAGCTGCTTTCAGTGGAGTGTGGAGAAGAGAGGGTGGCCAGTGCCTGCAGGAAGCTGTCATCATCTAGGCATGGAGGGGTGAGAGAGGAGGCAGGCTTATCCAAACCTAGGGAAGCTGCCCCTTGGGCCAAACCCAGATGGAGCCAGGTGAGCAGTAAGGTGTAAGTTCAATGCAAGGAGCTGACCTGGGTCATGTGAGGGGTGGGGCCGAGCTCTCAGTATCGAGGGGCAAGTGGAAAGTTGCCTTCGGGGTACCTTCTTTGCCTCAGATGCGGGAACCCCAACAAACACATCACTTTCATGCCCTGTGGCGTACACAAAGACCTTCCAGGGCCAGGAAGCCTGTGGGATGCAGAGCCAGAGGCTGGGCACCCCCAGATGTGCACACAGAAGCTTTACTCATCTCAGCAGAGCACAGAGGCTTGGGATAAGTTTGCACCCTAGTCCTGAACATTCTGCCTCCCAGGCCCCCGCACCCTTCCTCCTGGAGGACCTGGGAGTGCGGCTCACAGCCACCTGACCAGGATACTGGCATCTCCCTTCCCACCTGGATTCACTAGAAGGACATCCCTGATCCATTTTTTTCCTACCAAAGCTAGAAAGCCTCAGTCTTAGGGCCTGGCCTCCGAAGGTCTCCCAAGTCCTTTTGGTGTGAGATCCCAAGCCATCCAACCCAAAATGTGTAACCCTGCCAGCTATGGGAGAGCATGCCTTTAATCCCTACTACACTCCGGAGGCAGAAATACCCAGAGATACATAGTGAGATCCTGGATCAAAAGGCAAACACACAAACAAATGTGACCCTTACACAGTGTCAGGGTAAGGTTCCGCCCGGAACTTGCTTTCTCTTTTCCAAGGCAGCAGGCTTTCTGACTCAGCCCTCGGAGAAGACGTTGGCCTCTCTCTGCTCTCTAAAGGCCACTGGGCTGTTAGTCAAGCTGCTCTTCCTGGGTTTTGCTATGTGTCCCAGACAGGTCTGCGCTCCTTCCTGTACTTGGGCCTCTGCCATGCCCCATCTCAAAGATTTGAATCTTTAAGCATGGTAGGGGCATGGTGTTCTCACCCTCGGGACCACTGTCACCTGGCCAACTGTCTTGAGCCATATGCCTACACCTGGTTGCCGGTGAGGTGCTGAGAGCAGACATAGAGTCACTCATCTCTTCAAAGCTGTCCACAGCACCTGTGTCTGAGCCAACCTTGCACAGAGTTTCAGTGGGAGCATATGCGCTTCTGTGGCCCCCCCATGGGACCCTTTCCATAAGGTATTTTTTTAGACAAAGTCTTACTATGTAATCTTGGCTAGTTTAGCCCAGGCTGTCCCCAAAGATCTTCGTGCCTCAGCCTCCTGAGGGCTGAGATTAAAAGCATGCACCGCCGTGCCCAGCCTTCCCTAAACACTTCTTTAGGATCTACGAGAAACTCCTTGGTGGAGCCAGAACAACTGGTTGCCGCTGGGCTGAGGATGGAGGGTGGCAGGAGAGTGCATGCATCAGGGAGACACAGAGAGTATCTTAAAGAGAAAGCATCGCCAGACATGGTGGCACACGCCTTTAATCCCAGCACTCGGGAGGCAGAGGTAGGCAGATGGCTGTGAGTTCGAGGCCAGCCTGGTCTACAAAGTGAGTCTAGGACAGCTAAGGCTACACAGAGAAACCTTGTCTTGAGAGAGAGGGGGGGATGGAGGGAGGGAGGGAGAGGGAGAGAGAGAGGGGGGGGGGGGAAAGCATCAAGCACAAAGTCAGCTGAGGTTCAAGGCCAGCATATAGGGAGAGACATGGCCTAGGGACAGTGGCCGGGCAAGCTGCCTTGCAGAAGATCCCATCTAATCTTCACCCCTGTAGAGTCAAAGTCTGAGCCCAGGCTGGCAGGGGTCAGGGAGCATAACATAGACAGCTTCATGACCAGGGCTCTGTCTCTCCACAGAGTGGGGTGAAATGCAGAATGTCACCACCCAGAGGGAGCGAGTGGAACTGCGGGGTATGGAGAAGTTCACCAACTACAGCGTCCAGGTGCTAGCCTACACACAGGCTGGGGATGGCGTGCGCAGCAGCGTGCTCTATATCCAGACCAAGGAAGATGGTGAGTCCGGGGCCAAGCTCCCACTCTGCCCTCAGGAGCACATCCCACACACACCCTCCTTGCTTCCAGCCCCTATCCCAGGGGCAAGGAAATAGCAGCACCCCATTCTTTCTCATGTCCCTTTGAGCCCTGGGGGAAGGGGGTTGGGGCTTGTTGACATGCTCTGGGATGCAGGAACATCTGCACAACTGTTTCTTCCTTACCACACTGCTCTCTGAAGCTCCGGGTCACAGCCTGACCACTCTCTTCCCAGCCCCTCCCATAGGGCATCCTTTGGAAACGTCTGCTCCCCTGCCAGGCACAGTCTACTGTCACCTAGGTATGGGTATACCCCTGGGACTTCTGGGATTAAGGACTTGGTGGTCATCCCACCAAGGCCCCAGTGTGGTCCAGACCTTGAACTCACTGGAGGAAAATGGAGTATGGCCTCCCTATGGAGCTGTGATCAGTAGGCTCTTCCTCGTTGAGCAACTTAAGGGCCAAATTCAAAAATAATAGTGAGTAAATGCAGGCTGGAGGCTGAGTCAAGCCTGGAAGGAACAGGTGGGGAGAAGGACTGGGCTTCCAACTGGGGCCCAGAACTATACCAGTCTGGGAGACCACTGAAGAAGAATGTGGCCTGGTCCATACCTAGCACACAACTCTGGGCTCCTGCTTCTGCCCGTCCATGTCTTCCCCACCCTGCCCCAGCACTTTGTTGTTGTTATTATATATGTGTGTGGCATATATGCACAAGCATGAGTGCCATGGCACATATGTGGAGGTCAAAGGACAACTTGGTGAATTGTTCCTGCCTTCCACCTTTACATGGTCTTCAGTGCTCGAATTCAGATCACCAGGCTTGCACGGCACATGTTTCCCTGCTCAGACATCTCACTAGCCCTTAGCTGTGTCCTAACTGAATGCCCTGGGCCAGGTGTCCTGTCCTCAGAAGGGCTGTATGTGGGTGAAGAGTGCCTGGAACATGTAAGCGGGAGCCATTGTTGGTTAGTGTTATAGCTTCCTTCCTACTTAGCCTATGTTTCTTCAAGGAACATGGAAGCCAAGGATCTAGGGTCTACCCAGGTATTTGGCAGAGCTTCTGGAAGGGTCAGGGTTCTGAATGATGGGGAGGAATTTCATTCACTCCCAGTGCAGGGGCTGGACCAGCTCCCAGCTGGTTTGATCTGCTTTCTCTTCAGCCCTAGCTCCCTCCTCAAAATGTGTAAGCTGCTCAGCCCAACACCTCCTGCCACATTTTTCTGTCATTAATCCCGTTACAGCTTCCTAGGACAGCTCTGGGCAGAGCCACCTGTTCTTGAGTAAAGGAGAAACTGAACTCACACCCAGCCTGGTCCCACCGTAAAGCCTGGGACCGTGTGACATGGGCATTTTTCTGGTTTTGGGGAGTGATTCATTGAGGTCCGTAAGCTTCTAACTTCAGCCAAGGCCACAGCCATGAGCACCTTTGTGTGTTTAACCGAAGGGCGCCCAGGGGCCACGGACACCATGCTGCCCTTCCAGGAGCTCTCAGTTGTCCATCCACAGTCACTTTCAGAGCCTCGCAGGAACACACACAACAGGATCTAGACCTAGGGTGGGATTCCGGAGTGCTGTCCCCCACCTTTAGGAGGCAGCTGCATGGTGCGGAAAGGGTCCTGGCCAATTCCGCAGAAGAACTTCCCCGGGCCTGCTGTCAGCTCTCAAGCTTCTGGTGCCCACTCCCAGTTTCTGTCTGACAAAGCAGGACCCACGGAGCCTCATCAAACTGAAAAAAACACGATGGCTAGAAAGCCCTCTGTAGGAGAAGCCCCGGGAGATAGCAAATGATATTTGCTTTCTGGCTACCAAGATGCTGACAGTGACACAACAGGTGACACTCGGTGTCCCCAAAGAGAAGCCCAAGGCCGGAAAGGTGTAACATCAGATAAGCCCCATCCCAAACAGCAGCTGTGACTTGACACGTGTTGTGGCATGCTGCCGCAACGTGACTAATCCTCTTCTAGCCTTCTGGGAGGTAGCTGTATTTTCCATTTTGCAGAGGAGAGGCCTGGTCCCAGAGCTGCCTTGTAAGTGCCACTCAGAAAATGGAGGGCAAATCCAGGCCACCCTCCTGCCTGGGTCTGTTAGGACATTGTTGTAATAGAAAGCCTAACCAGAAAGCCTAACCGAACGAGACAAAAGCAGTACACACGGTTAACATCACATGGACCAGGGACCCTCACAGAGCGAGGCACTGCAGGTTGGTTTGAGCAGTGACTCCCCTCCACCATCTTCAGAATGACAGTTATCCCCACCCTGCGTGCCCCAAGATTTCAAGATGGCCACAGCCCCATGCCTCTCACCAGGCGAGGCAGAGGACGTCATTCAAGTCACCATGCCTCTCTTGGCATGAAGGAAACTTTCGCAGAAGCCTGCTTATCAGATTTATTCTCCTTTCCCATTGGCCAGAATGGAGCTACATCATTCTCACTAAGCCGGGTGTCAAAGGGAATTATCACAGTCAAATGTCTTCCCAAAGCTTAACACACCCTCCAGTGTAGGTGGCGGAGCCAACTACTTCTAAGTGTGGACAAGCATGGGAACCTGAGGAAAAGGCAGGCTCCATTTGTAGGAAGCAGGGAGGAGTGTCAATCAACTCTGCCCACGGTATCACGGCCACCCTAGCTCCATCAGCCAGGCCCTGCCATGTGCAGGGGGAAATTGTTCCAGTTTGTAATCATTTGTCAGGGAAAGCAGACAGCGCCTTGTTCCAAGCACAGCCCCTCTGTGGGACCTTGGCCAAATATCTTAATCTGAAGGCCTTAAGAATATACCTGCCTACCACCCTCCTAAGGAAAAGAAATTGAAACCCTTTAGAAGCAACCAAAAAGAAGTAAAAAAAAAAAAAATAAGGGGCTGGGAAGATAGCGCACTTTGAAAACTGCTTGCCATACAACATAAAGACTCAAGTTTGATCCCCACAACCCACATAGAAAGCCAGGTGTGGTAACATGCTCTTGCTATCCCAGTGCTAACGAAGTAAAGGCAGATGGATCCCTGGGGCTTATTACCAGCTAAATCAGCCTAACTGGCAAGCTCTGGGTCCCAGCAAAAGAGGCCCATCTCAAAATCCAAGGTAGAGGCTTCCTAAGGAACACCACCACCCATGCTTGCCCTCAGACCTCCACATTCATGCACACATGCACTAGCACACACATGAACACACACACACACACACACACACACACACACACACACACACACACACACAAAGAAATAAAGGGCCAGAGTGATAGGAGCACTTGCACTACCCACAATGCAGCTCAAAACTATCTGCCACTACAGTTCCAGGGGATCCAGTAATCTCTTCTGACCTCTGCAGTCACTACACATACATGGTGTACGTACATACACACAGGTAGAATACTCATATGCATAAAGCAAAACGTACACAAATAAAGTTATGTAGCTGGGCACGGTGGCACACGCCTGTAATCCCAGCACTCTGGGAGGCAGAAGCAGGCAGATCTCTGTGAGTTCGAGGCCAGCCTGGTCTACAAAGTGAGTCCGGGACAGCCAAAGCTACACAGAGAAACCCTGTCTCGAAAACAAACGGACAAACAAAACTAAAGTTACGTTTACAAAGAAAAAAAAAAGATAAAATTGCAAACATGGACGTTGCATTCACTTACTAACTGCAGAGCTCAGTCTGTCTTGGTTGGTCTCGGTTTTTGGACTACAGTGCCTCTTGTCCTCTCCTCACTTTCCCCATGGAAACCAAAGGCAAGCCAAGCTGCATGCTAGACCGCCTTAAAGACCTTTAGCTGAGGAAGGAGCAGGACTAGCGCCATTCTGGGAGGAAAGCCCTTGGTGTGTACAGGGAGGTAAGGACTAGCGCCAGAAGCCTATGCGAATCACCCCGGGGGGAGGGGGGCAGCATAGAAGATGAAGGAGAGAGGAGCCATGGGCCGGGAGACTCGTGTCTACCTTCTCTGCTGAAGGCAGCTAGAAGCCAAGAGACTTCTTAAAAATGCCTGCCTAAAGGTTATCACACTATTGGCAAGAGAATGAGCTGCTGGTCCAGGACCCCAGGGGAGACGAGGACCCCGGAAGGGAGCCGGATGTGAAGCAGCAGTTTCCCTAAGGGACACTTTCTGAATCGTTTTTTTTTTTTAATTTATTCACTTTACATCCCAATTGTAGCCTCCTCCCTCATCTCCTCTGAGTCCCATCCTCCCGCTCTCCCTTTCATTCCCCTCCCCGAGTCCTCAGAGATGGGGAGCCCTCCTCCCCTACCAACTGACCCCAGCCATCAAGTCTCATTAGGACTGCCTGCATCCTCTTCCTCTGTGGCATGAGACACCCCACCAGGAGGAAGTGATCAAAGTGCAGACAACAGAGTCCATGGCAAGGACAGCCCCTGCTCCCCTTAATAGGGGACCCATATGGAGACTGAGCTGCCTCCACCCAGCAGGAGGCAGAAGCAGAAGCTGGGTCTCACAGCCAAACTTTGGGCAAAACGCAGGAAATCCCATGGAAGAGCCGGGGGATAGAAGGACCCGGAGGGGACAGGAGCTCCACAGAAGACCCACAGAGCCAACAAATCTGGACCCAGGGAAGTCTGCAGAGACTGATGCACCAAACAAGGACCTTGTATGGAGAGGACTTAGCCCCGCCCTCCCCCCGCCCCCCATCCCCCACCTCCACCCCCACCGCCACTTTCTGGATCTTGAGGCAATGACTGAGACACTGAACAACGCTAAAAGAACACAAATTAGAGGCCATGGCTGAGGGGTTTAAATCCGTCTAGTGAGTCCCACTCTCCTTAAATCAAAACCTTGAAGTACAAACACCCCTTTGAGCCAAGCACACACATTTCTCTTAGGCCTATAATTTTAACTAAAGCGACCCCATGTTACTAGTGTCCGGGTTGTATCTGCTCTTTGGGGAGATGGACATCACCTGAGTTCTCACACCACTGCTATAGTTTGGCAAGTATTATGTCTGGTATTCAAGAAAAATTAATGAGACAGGATTAGCAAGCAAAGAAAAACCACCAAGAAAAACATACAAAGGAAATGTAATTTCCACACTTGGAATGACCAAACATGGACTTTATGATAATTATACTTGACAAGGCTGAAAATTACACTGAAACTATCAAATGGAAAAAAAAAATTAAAATAATACCAAAATTAAGAACTCAGTCAATGAGTTTAAAAGTACATGAGACACAGCCAAAGAGACAAATTTAGAATTGGAAGACAAGGCAAAAGAAAATAAGCAGATGAAGTTACAGACAGACAAATGACTAAAACAACGGTTCTCAACATGTGGGTCGTGACCCCCTAGAGACTGTCAGAAAATACAACATTCACATCACAGTTCATAACAGTAGCAAAATTACAGCTATGAAGTAGCGACAAAAATAATTTTATAGTTGTGAGTCACCACAACATGAGAAACTGTATTAAAGGGTCGCAGCATTAGGAAGGTTGAGAACCACAGAACTGTAAAGTAAAACAAACGAGAAAACACATAGACAAGTTAGCTGTAATTAATTATCTTTAAGCTTATCAATTATCTTTAAGCATATCAATTAGGAATTGTGTTAAAATCCAGATTCTGGTTCAATAGGCCTCGGGTAGAACCTGAGGTTTTCATATGTCAAAGATGTTCCCAACCGATGTCCCTGCTGATTGTGGACTAGTGTGAGTATCAAGGATATAGCGATGTGGAAGAAATTCCAGAACAAAAGGAGAAAGAGAAGCAAGCGGGAGATAGCATTCTGAAAATGTGTTAAAGACGATAAGCACTGTCGAGGCACAAAGTCAAGATATTCTAACTCTATAGATGACAGCATAAAGAAATGCACATCTAAGCATAGAATAACAAGGCAAGAGAAGGGATTGAGGGAGGAAGAATGAATGAATGAATGAATGAATGAATGAATGAATCTTAAAAGCAATCAAGAAGGAAGAAATTTTGAAAAAAAAAGCAATGATAAAATTCTCAAGCAATTTGTCAAAAATGATATGAAAGCAGAAAACAACTTTTTTTTAAAAGTACTGTTTATATGTAAGGAAATCATTATGGCCTGTGATGTTTCACATACACTATGGCTCAAGATTAAAATGAAATGAAGACATGTCCATTCGGAGGACTGGAGACAGGGTTTGGTAGTTTGGAGTACGCTTGCTCTTGCAGGGGACCTGGGTTGGGTTCTCAGCACCCACAACATGGCTAAGAGCCGTGTGTACCTCCAGTTCCAAAGGATCCTATGCCCTCTTCTGACTGCTACAGCCCCCAGGCCTGCACATGGTGCAGGTACACACATGTAGGCAAAATGCTCATATACATAAGACTAAGGAAAGAAATCTAAAATTAAATAAATAAATTTTTAAAGGGCATCATCCCAACAAGGACTGACAGGGTTTATCACCAGCACACCTGCCCTGGAGAAATTTTCAGAGGTATTATTGTTTTAGCTAGAAGGAAAACGATCCCAGACGGAAGCTTGGTGACGCAACTAGGAAAACAAAGCAATGAAGTGGTGAACATATGGGTCAATCTAAATTAATACTGACTGTATAAAATGATCATAATTATGATGTCTATACAGAACTAAAACACTCAACAATGATACACAAATTGGGAGAGAGCACGCGAAACCTCTGCGGTCTTTGCATTGTCTGAGAAAAGTGCCAACTGATACTGAACTGAAGACTCATTTAGTGGTCAGGTGTGATGCTTCTTGCCTGTAAAACCAGCGCTTGGGAGGCTGAAAGAGAAGAAACCCAACTTTGAAGCCAGTATGGGTTATGGAGTCCTTAACTCAAAAAACAAAATTTCTTCATGCTGTAATCTATTTGAATGGCCACCGAAAGTAATGCAAGGCTATGTAATCATCAAGCTAGTAGGAAATGCAAGTTTCTTTTTAATTTATTTCACTTTATATAGGTGTGTATATAGGTGAACTGTGTGTTTCTGGTGCCCACGGATCAAAAGAGGGCACCGGATCCCCTGGGACTGGTGTTGATCACCTGGGACTGGTGTCATGATGGCTGTGAGACACCATGAGATGCTAGGAATTGAGCCTTGGTCCTCTATGAGAGCAACAAGAGCTCTAAACCACTGAACCAGCTTTCCAACCCAAGAAGTGTAGTTTCCAAAATACTTAATTCAAAAGAAGTCACAAAACCAAAGAAAAAGGAAAACAAAAAAAGTAAGACAAGTAGGCAGCATTTATAAGAGGGTAAGTGTAAACACAACTGGACAAGTTATTGCATTAAAGATAAATGATTGGGCATGGTGGTGCACGCCTTTAATCCCAGCACTCACGAGGCAGAGGCAGGTGGATTGCTGTGAGTTTGAGGCCAGCCTGATCTACAGAGTGAGTCCAGGACAGTCAAGGCTACACAGAGAAACCCTGTCTCAGAAAACAAAAGAAGGAGGAGGAGGAGGAGGAGGAGGAGGGAGGAAGAAGGAGGAGGAGAAGAAGAAGACTGTCAAGCTAGCCAGTAGCAAAACCTAACTACATACTGTAGAGAAGACATCTAAAGCATAAGAATGTGTAAAGGGGATGGAAAGATGGCTTACTGGATAAAATGCTTACCAAGCAAGACTGGAGACGGAATCCCCAGAACCCATGTAAACTAGTTCATCCATAATCCCAGAGCTCCTGTGGTAAGATGGGATACAAAGACAGGAGAAGCCCCAGAAACGTGTGGGCCTCCTATCCTGACATATGAAGTGGTGGAAAAACAAAACAAAACAAAAAGAGAAAATCCCTGTTTTGAACAAGGTGAAAAGTGAGGATGGGCACATGCACTGTGTCATATGTGCATATACACACACGCACATGATAGCTAATATAAATAAATATATATATTGATAGAAAATGAAAAGTATAGAATGCCACCTGCCTAAAGCTAGAATATCAATATCAGACCTAGGATATGGAGGAAGAAGGACACCTGGTTACAAGATTCCATCTACTAGGCAGAGAAACAGCTCTGGATTTGTATGGTCTCACGATGTAACTTCAAAACTCATTCCAACAAGCCTAACATCATGGTACACACTTGGTCCTAGCACCTGGCAGGCAGAGGCAAGAGGATCATAAATTCAAGGCCAACTAGTGAGATCCTATCTCAAAAAATCAGATAGATAAGTAGATAATTGAAAGATGGTGACCACGGATACATAGATACATAGACAGAGCATCACTTTAGCTGGCCCCAAATCTTTGACCACTTCCTAGGGAGAAGTCACTGTGGCTCCCAAGCTGAGAGCTGGCAGACAGAAGGCAAAAACAGAGGCTTCTTGCCATCTATTGAGCATCGTCTATGCAGTACTGCTGTCCTGGGTGCTTTGCTTTACCTCACATTAGTTCTCACCCCAGCCCTTTAGTGGGATTCTCACCTCCACATGGATGGAGTCAGCGAGGCTGAATGGTGTACAATTACTACCCCCAAAGAAACATAAAAAATGGCAGGGGGTGGGCAGAGAACAATAGGGCGGAGAGAGGGGTGGGAAGTGTGGCTGAGACAGAAAGCTACCATTCTCCCAGGCAGGACCCTAGGCCTCCAGTCACTCTGGGCAGACTCAAAGAAAAGTCAGGGCCACTCTGAGTCAATATGAGCCTCTGGAGTGGGTGGGTTTCTGAGTTCACGTGCCGGGTACACTTCCCTGAAAACAGAAAGGATCTTGCCAGAACACAAGGCAATACCCTGGGCCCACAGCAAAAAGCAGTGTGTGGTCCCAGCCTAGAGGAACTCACAGGCATAAAAGAGCAAAGTGGCCAGTGTCAGTGTCAGTGGGAGTGGGGAGGAGTCCTCCACACAGGCCTGTCTTCAGTAAGGGCACTGGGGTGCAAGGATTACGGTCAGAGGCAACATGCGTTCTTACTGTCTTCTATTCCTCTGTGATCTACACATCTGCCCTGGCCAAACACTTGTGAAGCTGGCCCCTTTGCCAGCCTGCATCTCAGAGCCTGTCACATCCCCTCATGGTCACCCTGCCCTCCCGCCTTGTAAGCCATGCTGGGCCCTCCTTCTCTAGCCCAAAGCTCTGGGGGGGGGGGTCCCCTCTAAGGAGCTCTTCAAGACTCACTCACTGCCCGCCTCCACACCATTCCGCAAGTGTGAACTCTCATCTCTAGACTGACCAGATCTCTTCTTACTCAGTCCCAGGTCCACCTGCTGGCATTAAAGCCGTCCCTTCATCGGCTAGCAGTGTGGTCGTGTCCTGGCTGCCCCCAACCAAACCCAACGGGGTGATCCGCAAGTACACCATCTTCTGTTCCAGCCCCGGGTCCGGCCAGCCGGTAAGTGGTAAGAGGGACAGACAGGGGAGCAGATCACATCAGTCAGCTTTCGGGTTAAACTCTGGGACTTTTCTGTGTCTGCTTTTCTGTGAATCATAGTTTAGGATGGGTGCCGGACAAGATGGCTCGCTGGCTAAGGGCCCCTACTGTTAAACTCAAGGACCTGAGTCTAAGCCCGGGGATCCACACACTAGAAGATAACCTGCATCTGCCAGTTGCTTTCTGACACTACACACACGCACATCATGCTGTCCACTGACGTCATAGGTGGAGGCTTGGGGTGTGGTCTCCTCTTGAAGCTCATCACATGGTGTTGCTGGGGAGGCACTTTTTGCTCAGTGGGTGTCTGGGAAAGAAGTTGCTGGGACACGGGGCCTGCAGATGTTGCTTGAGAACACGGTGCTTCTGCTGGTGTTACACCAGGTGTGCATGCATGCTTGCACGCATACACACATACATGTACACCTTTGGAGCTGAATTTAGTTGTTTCACATTAGCATAGGCCCTTGGAATTGACCAATCAATGTTTTCAATGTGTCCTCTGTCCCCTCTCTCTCCCCCCACCACCACCCACCCGCCTCAGTTCTCACACCAACCGTTCACCATCTTTTTCATGCCATGCCTATGCCTTTGCCTTTATTGAGTCCTACTGGGGCCTATTTCTCCATCACCCAGAGGCCTTATGGACAGTAACTGTTGGCACAGCTGATTTCTGCGTTGATCTCAAAGGCCCCAAGGACCACAAGAGCAGTGTCTTTTCATCTCTGGATCCCCAGCTGTGGATTCATATCAAACATATCAGAGTCACTGATACATGTTTGATGATTGAATATCTAACAGCCTGGCCACCACTATAAAAGCCCTAGACTTGGGGTGTGTTCCCTCCCATAGCTGATGGGAGAAGGTAGCCACGTTCTAGCCTGGCCTTCATAGTCATTTCCTCTTCTGATAATGAAGTCTGTCAAAAGGACCAGTCTGTGGCAGCCTCCTGATTAACTCAGACTTTAGGAGTGTCCACTGAACAGTTGGGAACCTGTCCCAGGCGTCAGCAGTTTCTGGTCCTCATCCCTTCTCCTGCTGCTGAGGACACTGGGACTGCATCAGTAAGATTTATGTTACTGCAACAAATCCCTGAGGTAGTCAACTTGTAAAGAGGAGAGGTATGTCTTGGATTACTGCTTTGGAGGTTTCTGTCTTGGGCAGTTAACCCCATGGCCTACATGTTGGTGGTAAGACAGCACATCACGGCAGGGAGTAAGATGTGGTAAGAAGCTGCTCCTGGCTGGGAGGTAGAGGAGAGACCTTCATCCCAGGCTCCATAGTAAGACCTGTCTCAAAGACAAGAGAGGCAGGAAGGGCATGCTCTCAATGGCTTAACTCCCTCCAAGAGGGTCCAACCTTTTAAAAGTTCCACAGGCTTCCAATAGCACCACAGGCTACGCAGCAAGCCTTTCACCACATGGGCCGTTCAAGATCCCAAAGGCAGCAGAGGCGCCGTTCCTGCCTCTCTGTGTCCTGAGCATATAAGAACCTCCTCTTTCAGGGGAGACTCCATGAAAGTGTTTCACACAAGATTTATATAGAGTGATGAGAACTTCAGTTCAACTGCATGGAGAGACTGGGGAGTGAGGAGAGGGAGCCGAGCTGAGCTCAGTGAGGTCTGCGGGGAAAGATCATTCTGTATAATACAGTCCACACTCCAAGACACTGAATGACCACTCACATAAGAGGAATTCTGGTCAGGGTGCTAGAGATGAGGGCATACTCACATGCAAAAGACATGGGAAACCATGGTGGACGTGCGGGCTTAGAAGCAGGTGACCATGAGACTGTGTGTGCTCATACACCCTGGTGTGTGCATTAGAACATGTGCACACAGATGCATGGCTCATGGTGAGTGACTGGGGGCAGTCAAAGCTACGTCGGACAGGGTGAAACTCTACCAAATATTTCCGTGCAGTGGCTGTGTTTCTCTTTTTTACAAAAATAATAGCCAGGCCCAACGAGATGGCTCAGTGGGTAAAGGTGATTGCTACCAAGTCTGACAAGCTGAGTTCAATCCCCAGAAACCACGTGGCAGAGAGAACCAACTTCTATATGTGCATGCATGCATTCACACACTAAATGGATAAGTAAGTAAAATAAACTAGTAAATAATAGGGCTGGAGAGATGGTACACTGGAAAAAAGGCCTTGCCATGAGAGCCTAACAAGCTGAACCCACAGCAGAAGGAGAGAACAATTTCCTGAAAGTTGTTCTCTGACCTATATGTGCACGCGTGCATACACACACACACACACACACACACACGCATGCGCGCGTGCACCCACACATGCACAAGACACATACATACATAAATAAGTACTATAAGAAACTCCATAAAATGCAGAAAAAGGCACAAAAGGAAACTTATGTTACTATGTTCTCCTCTTAAACATGAGTACTGATAGTCTTTCAATAAATAGCCCTCCAGGGTTTTGGGGGGGAGTAGGGGAGACAGGGTCTCATGAAGCCAAAGCTGACCTCAGACTTCCTCTGTAGTTCAGGAAGGCTTTGGACCTCTGACTTCCTTTCCTCCATCTTCCAAGTGCACATACCTCCTGTTGTTCACATGAAAACATGAGTTTGGTCCCCAGCACCCACCTAAAAAGCCAACCACCATGGCTTGTGCCTGCAGCCCCAGCACTGAGGAGGTGAAGACAGGAAGACCCCTGGGCTCCAGGCCAAGCCAGCTAAGAGGGAAGCACAGGTCCCAGTGAGAAGCACTGTGTCAAAAAATAAATAAATAAATAAAACACAAATGAACAAACAAAAATGTGAACAGCTTCTGGAGGAAAAAAAATGCCCATGTGTTGCCCTCTGACCTCCACACATACTCACATACTCCAACATAAACACATGCACATACATACAGATATACAGACATGCACACACACATACTCAAACATGCACAAAAACCACAAAAGATCCTCAAGGGAAAGACATCTTTTCCTGCCGGGTTAAACACAAAATGTATTCTCAAGTACACACTAATACACAAGCTCCTGCACTCCACATCTATTCACACATACATGCATATGCACACACAAGCACACATGCACACACACACACACACACACACACACACACACACACACACACACACCGCTACACCCACAGAAAATGAGCTCAGGGAACTGCACTCTGATTTTCAAATAATTGTGCACTCCTTGCCTCAGGGTGACTCACAGTCACAGCCCAGAAGAGGCAAGGTTGCACGATTCCTAATCTGCAAAAAGAACTAAACCTCTCGGGGCAGAGGGGGTGGGAGGCAGAGGGAGGGGCTTGAGCCACATGGGTTACAAGCCTGGTAAGGGACAGCAAGCATCGTAGGGCCATGCACTGGCACGAATCGCACCAGTTCCCAGATGCCCTACCTGAAAAGGGCTCAGAGTGGCTCTGCACCAGTCCCCAGCAGGAATTATGGCCAAGGTTAGACACGGCATCACGTCCCCACCCCACCCCAGGAAGGCAGGAGGGATGCTGCCAAGAGACCTGTGCACATTATGAAGGTGCATGAAATTTCTCCCAGCATTTCCCTGCAGACAACCTGAGGCCAAAAAAAAGGACATTTCTTTTTTCTCTTACAAGTCTTTGGGTCCTTCAGCTCTCCCATTGGCCACGGAGAACATCCCTCGGTGACATCCATCTCTCGGCACATGTTGTGCATCCACACAGCCATGTGCAGGAGAGCCTGTGTGCAAGATCTCACGACTGCAGAGATAACTAATTACTAGCTCCCTCTGGCCTCGGGGCCCCCATCTGTTCCAGGAACTGTTCCCCATGCTTGGACTTGCGCCCTGATCTCAGAGGGGCCCCAGTGTTACCCTCTCCCCCATTCCCTGCGGCTGGCCAAAAAATAAAATAAAATGAAAGTCAGCCCCATCCGGCCGATGCCAGGGAAGAGGCTGACAGGAGGTCTACAAACTAGCGCTTATCAAAAGCGCCTTCTCAAATTCATTTCAATATCTGAGCCTCTGGTTTCCAAGGCAACATAATCTTTTCATCAAAGCAACTGGTAAAACCACTGGGATCTGATATTGTTTTGTTGGCAACTTGTCAAAACTGTCATTTGGCTTAAAAAAAAATGTTATAGATTTATGTAACCTACAAATATATATGGTGATCTATACCACTAATAATCGCTAATAAAGTGCTGCCCAGTAAAACTCTCCCTGCTGCCTCTCAACCCCTTCCTGGGAAGGGAAGAGTGTAATTAGGTGGCAGGGCTGGGAGGTGGCTAAGCAGGGGACAGGCTGGAGGGCTGACGACAGCCCTAACAAGGCAAAGGCAATCAGTTGGCTTCTCCACAGAACCTCATTCAAAATACCTATACCTGTTGGCCTGTAGCCGTAGCCACTAGAGCAAGTAAAACTCAGAGGGTTACAGAGGTTGGCCTACAAATACTGCAGGGCTGGTGCCATCGACTCCCAGGGGTAAGTCCAGCACAGGACTGCCCACTGATGCTCTCAGGCCAGGAAAGAGCACGCTGGACAGAGTCCTGGCTCTGGCCCAAGGCACAGAGGACAATGGCAGGCTGGGAGCCGAGGCAAGGCTTCTGTTTCATGTTGTGGCTTTGTCTCCCGCCCCGCAGGCTCCCAGCGAGTACGAGACAAGCCCTGAACAGCTCTTCTACAGGATCGCCCATCTGAACCGGGGACAGCAGTATCTCCTATGGGTGGCCGCGGTCACCTCTGCAGGCAGGGGGAACAGCAGCGAGAAAGTCACCATTGAGCCTGCTGGCAAGGGTGAGAGGCCTGAGCCTGGCATCTGATAGAAACTTCCAGAAGCTCATTTGCAAAATTCCTGCTCTTCCCAAATAAGGGCTGTGTCCCTTTCCCTGCTGCCTGTGACTGTGGCCATGAGGAGTTGGCCACTCTTCTCCCTCCTGCGTCCACCAAAACATAGGTCTCTGCTGCCCCCTGACTCTGGAAAAGTCACACAACAGGCTATACAGTCAGGCCCACTCTCACAGAGGCACCTTGGGTATGCTGTAAACTCTCCTCTGACTTGAGAGGGTCCCGTCCACCCCTACCACCCCCATCCACAGCAGAGCTTTGGTCTTAGTACTTAGCTCTTGAAGGAGGGGCATCTCGGGGTATGGGGCAATACTGTTAGCTTCCATGGGGCCTTTGGGACTCCAGAGAGAGCTTGGTGCTGTGACCAGCAACAGCAGGCAGAAGGTTTTCTCTGCTAACATTCTTTTATCCACCAGCAGGCTCGGGAACAGAGCAAGACCTTCTCAGGCCAGGCTTTGCCCATCTCTAATCTGGACATGAGGGGTGATCTATAGAGAGTCCCAATCTTTTAAGAGAATGAGAGCTTTGAGGGCCCAATCCAAAACCCAGTATCAACTACACAGTGCAACTATGGGCTATTCTGTCTTGGCCAGGGGAAAAGCAACAGCGAGCTTCAAATCTTCCAGTGTCTCTGGCCTCCTCCTCCTTGGTTAGCCCCTCCCCTCCCCAGCCAACCCCAAGCTCACCTGACTCTTCAGGCCAGGGTGCCAGGCCTGCCTTGTCCTAGCCCCACTCCCTGGAATGAATGAGTGAAGCCTCCCTGTTGGCCACAGGTACAGAGCCACCAAGCATCCAACTGGAGAGTCTGTGCTAAGCCAGGGGTTCACGCTTGCAGACGTCAGACGCTGAGTCTGCATGGCCAGGCCATCCAAGACCATTGCAATGTGCTGTGCTGGCCCTTGTCACTCTGAGTCAGCGCCTCTTGCACACAGTAGTCTCTGCGTCCTCACCTCCTCTCCTCAGGATGCCACCAACCCTTTCTCCACATGTCAATCACCTCTTTGGGAAGCAAAGGCGCCTAGAGCCCGCCATCTTCCCAGGACAAGGTCCTAGGACTTGAGTTCTCAGCAGAAGTCTGGCTCCTGCCTCTATGGGCATCAAATGCAAGGCTGCATTCCTACACAAACACAGCTATCCCATGAGGTGGAACAGTTGAACTACTGCACCGATGCATACTACTTGCATGCATGTATACATTACACACATGTATATACACCCTTCCCTACTCAACTTGCCCTTCTTGTGCGCCTTGCCCCTGCTAGAACACCATCACTACCTAGATGGCCCGGAATCCTGGGAGATCTCCCCATCCACTGTCTCCTTCAAAGTCAGCAGACCTTGGGTCCCATCAGTTCCTGTCTTGAGTTCCGGCACACTGGCACCCATCTTGTCACAAGACCACCTCCACCAAAGCAGCCAGTTTATGCAAAAGTCTCCCCTGACTTGCATTTGTTAATGTGGGGAGCCCTATGAAAGGGGCTAGGGGACTGTGAAGGGTAAAAAAAAACAGGCTGGCCTCCATGTTCTCCTTCCTATAGCGCCAGCAAAGATCATCTCATTTGGAGGCACTGTCACAACACCCTGGATGAAAGATGTCCGGCTGCCTTGCAATTCGGTGGGAGATCCAGCCCCAGCTGTGAAGTGGACCAAGGACAGGTACGTGGCAGGCCCTGAGGTGGTCCTACAGGACATGTGGTAATGCTCATAGCAGTTTACACAGCACTGGCCCTGCCCACACACACACACCCAGACAGTAACCTTCTTCCTGGGTGGGTGAAGGGACAGAGACTCACTGGAAATTCCAGGGAAGTATTGACCAAAACCCCAAGAACCCACGATCCCCTGCAAGACTCCTCCTGCCTCTCTTCTGTTTGCCCCCCACATGAGGAGGGAGGGCCCCAGGACTAGGGGATGTGTGCCATAACCCATGCCGCCTCCTCACCTGGCAGTGAAGACTCAGCAATCCCCGTGTCCTTGGATGGACACCGGCTCATCCACACAAACGGCACACTGCTGCTTCGCGCTGTGAAGGCTGAGGACTCGGGCTATTACACCTGCACGGCTACCAACACTGGTGGCTTTGACACCATCATCGTCAACCTTCTGGTGCAAGGTGAGGCTCGGCAAGGCAGGTGGTTTGAGTGGTATCAGGGACAGGACTCCCCATCCTGTTAAGGAGACTGAATCACAGAGAAAGCCAACCTTGGGTGTTGGGGAGGCAAACCCTGGTGGACCCGAGGTGGGAAGGGAAGGGGAGGCAGGAGGAACGAGAAGGGATGTGGAAGAGCCAGCGCCTTCATGTTGGGACCCTCTGTACCCCCTTTCCACTGAGAGCTGGTCGCTTTGTCTCACAGTTCCCCCGGACCAGCCCCGTCTCACTGTCTCCAAAACCTCTGCCTCTTCCATCACCCTGACCTGGATTCCAGGGGACAATGGGGGCAGCTCTATCCGAGGTAAGGAGGAGATGGCAGCATTCCCCTATTTCTAACACTTGGTCCCATAATCCCTGAGGAAGATCTAGGGGTGATTCGGACCATGAGGTACTCAAGCGCATGGAAAGTGCTCCCATCCCCTCCATTTGTGAACGGAGCACATCTAAAGTGCTTTCCTCTCTGGGCCTTGGACTCCCCAGCCTTTCAAAGCAGACAAACATGACATCAGTGCCTCTCAAACAAGAGTATGTGTGACTCAGCGGAGATCTTGTAAGAATGTGGCTCAGTTTGAGGTAGGGCTAAAAATGTACTTCCTAAAAGCTCTTTCTAAATGGAGACCCTGCTGGTCAGGGCCTCCCTGCCCCTCCTAGAACAGTTAATGTCTTAGGCCTCCCAGATCTCTAAACCTAAAGCTAGAGCTGTGGAGAGACCCAGACTCACACAGCATTAGAATGGAAAGCCTCCAGCTTTGCATCTCATTTGCATATATGCCCATCCCTATGACCTCTGCTGGAGTCAAGGCAGGGTTTCTGCTGCCCTGCCTTTCACTGCTTTGCCCACTGGAGCCAACCCCTCCCGCAGGCTTCGTGCTGCAGTACTCGGTGGATAACAGCGAGGAGTGGAAGGATGTGTTCATCAGCTCCAGCGAGCGCTCCTTCAAGCTAGACAGCCTCAAGTGTGGCACATGGTACAAGGTGAAGCTGGCGGCCAAGAACAGTGTGGGCTCTGGGCGCATCAGCGAGATCATCGAGGCCAAGACCCATGGGCGAGGTGAGGCCGGCTCGGGGGCGGGGGGGGGGGGGGCTTGGCGATGAAGGACAGGGCCCAAGGAGGGAGGTGGGTGGAGTGGAGAGCCCACAGTAGGGCCAGACGATGGAGCCAAGTGCATAGGGGGCTCAAGGGAGGAGACCCAGCTTCTTTCCTAGTTCCTATCGCTAGAGCATCTCGGTGTATTCTCCCTAGGCGAAACTGATCTGAACTGGTGGGGGGGGGGGGGCGGTCCGTAGCTGATATGCCTGAACACCTGGGTTCAGTCCCCAGCACCACATAAACTGTAGTCCTAGCACTTAGAGGTGGCAGAAAGGAAATCGGAAAATTCAAAGTCACCTTTGGCTGCATAGGGAGTTAGAGGCTAGCCTGGGCTACCTAAGACCTTGTCAAAATTTAATCAATTATCTAAAAGATCCTACTTCCCTACCAGGGAGTGTCAGAAAGTTGGCGATCTTCCTTCCTTCTGTCTCTCACCCTTCAGTGCTGGGCCCCCACTTGTAGGGCCTTACCTCTTCTTGCTTCTACAATCCTGGGGTGCCCCTACTGCAGTCCCAGCTGCCCCCAAGAAAAGCTTTCCCAGATGAAAGAATCCCTTCCGTCTAGGGCACCCTAATGTCTCTCTTTCTCCTTCCCAGAACCTTCCTTCAGCAAAGACCAGCACCTCTTTACCCACATCAACTCCACACATGCTCGGCTCAACCTGCAGGGCTGGAACAATGGCGGCTGCCCCATCACGGCCATTGTTCTGGAATACCGGCCCAAGGGGACCTGGGCTTGGCAGGGTGTCCGGGCCAACAGCTCCACAGAGGTGTTTCTGACAGAACTGCGAGAGGCCACGTGGTATGAGCTCCGCATGCGGGCTTGTAACAGCGCTGGCTGTGGCAACGAGACCGCCCAGTTTGCCACCCTGGACTACGATGGCAGTGAGTTGGAAAAGATGGGATGGGACAGCCCCTAGGTATCTAAAAAGAAGGACAAATGAAAGCAGACAGGAATAAACCCAGGGTAGAGGACTAAGGAGCAAGACAGAGGGCCATCTGATTGCTAGCAGGTGGGTAAGTAGGCAGATCAACTGAGGGGCCAGTCCTGACAGGCAAATGAAAGTCTTTGAACAAGATGCAGTTCCTGATGTCCATTGCTTCTGGGAGATGGAACTGAGGTCCCGCCCCCTCAGGACTCTGCTAACGGAGTGTATTACTCAGAATGGACAGCCTGGGCTGGAAAGATGGCTCAGTGGTTAAGACCACTGCCTGCTCTTCCAAAGGACCGGGGTTCAATTCCCAGCACCCACATGGCAGCTCACAACTGTCTGTAACTCCAAGATCTGACATCCTCACACCAACACACATAAAATAAATAAAAAATATTTAAAAAAAAAAAAAAGAATGGATAGCCTGTTTTGCAATAATAAATACTAAGAGGTTGGTGGCTCCACCCACTGAAGTCTTCTCTTGTTCTGAGAAAGCTGATTGGCTACCACCTTTTAGCTATACCATCTTGAACATGGCCCCTCTCCCAAAGAAAAAAGGCACATCAGTTCTTAACTGACTTAAAGGGGCAAGTTTTCATAACTTTTTCATGTGTACATACATGTGTGTATGTTAGGGACCACACCCAGGGCTTTGCTCTAGCTAAAAAAAAAAAAAAAAAATCACATGGTTTTTTTACCCTCTGTTGTACCAACTAATAATGTGACCCTAATCTAACTGCAAGGAAGTCTGGAAATGTACCAAGAACATGGTGAGCACCTAAATGGTATCTCATAGGGATGCTTCAGAGAGAGGAGGGGTGGGGAGGGAGGGAGGGATGGACAGAGAGAGAGAGAGAGAGAAAGAAGAAGAAGAAGGAGGAGGAGGAGGAGGAGGAGAAAGGGAGAGAAAGAGAGAAGAAAGGAGGGAGGGAGGGAGGAAGGAGGGATAGAGAGAGAGACAGAGAGAGAGGGGGAGGGAGGGAGGGAGGGAGAGTGTGAGAGAGGAAGAAGGAGGGAGAGTCAGAGAAAGAGAGAGAGAAAGAGGCATTGTAGGAAAAGAAAGCTGAGCTCCTAGGGACCGATTGTCAGAAGCTAAATTAAGTCCACCTATATAGGAAACAGAATGAAAACAGTCTCAGGAGATAGGCCCCAGCAACAAAGTCTTCAAGCGGGAGATGACTCTTAAACACAGCTTGGGAAACAGGCAAGGACTGGGGTTTGGCAGAGGTTCATATGGGTGGACTCTATCCTTGCCTTCATGCAGGCACCCAGAGACAGAAAATGCTGCTTGTGATGCTGGTAACAGGGACAGAGTGAGGAGAGACGAAGGAGTTTATTCTCCATCAGGGAAGAGACTGCAGGGATCCACCCTCTCCTGACTGATCTCCTTGCCTTGTTCCTCCCCTGCCCAGCTAGATATGGGAATGTAATCTCATCAATCCCTACTCCTGGGTTAAACGTAAGACCTGGCCAGGCAGGAAAATAACCCCGAGAGAGATCGGGAAAGTCCTAAAACAGAGCCAGAAAGTCATTAAGATAGCGATAGAAAAAAAAAAAAGAAGAAGATAGCGATAGAGCTATGCAACTGCTCGCAGCTGTCCTGAGGGGGACCAGAATTTAGGGAAGCAGAGGGGAGGGTTTACAGCTCTGGATTGGGGGTGGGGGTGGGGTTGGAGACCGACCGAGGACAACAGAAGTCAGCAGCAGGCTTCCCCACCCGTGGGACTGTGCAAGCTCACGGCATCCCTGGGTTCTCTTCTCTGCCCCACTCAGGCACCATCCCACCCATCAAGTCTGCTCAAGGTGAAGGCGACGACGTGAAGAAGCTGTTCACCATTGGCTGCCCTGTCATCCTGGCCACGCTGGGGGTGGCGCTGCTCTTTGTCGTCCGCAAGAAGAGGAAGGAGAAACGGTTGAAGCGGCTCCGAGGTAGGGAGCTTCCCCTCCCCCTCCCCCTCCCCCCCTACCCCTCCGCTTTCAGGAAGAGAGGGCGCTGACTTCCAGCAACAATGGCCACCCTTCAGTGGAGCACAGAACTACCTGGGCAAGGGACAGAGTCTGTGTCCCCTGGAAGCAAGACCTGCCACTCAAACCTTAAGTCTCCTCAGTTGTGCATAGTTTCTCCTCTGTGTTCCCAGGAGTTTGTGCCTGCACCGAGCAGGGCTGACAGTTACACAGGCCTACAATGGTAAAGCTGTATCGGTTATTAACGTATGCAAGTTCCATATTGGCTGGCAGATACATCTCTCTAGGAACCTGTTCAATTCCTGGCCAGGGAGTTTCCATGAATGCCATCCTCTTTCAACACGTAACACCATAGCCTGGCATGGATGGCTCTCATGTTCCTTGGCTGTCCCAGGACCTGGCTCAGTATCAGGCACTTACTAGTTACTTCATGTTTGCTCGATCCCTTGACAAATATTTGAGTCTGATGCAGAGTTGGTACTGTTGAAGGACAGAGACGCAGAGATGAAGGGGCAAGCCACATATATTTAAAGCATTCACTATGTAGCATGAGAAACCAGGGAACAATAGTAGCACAGAAGAGGCAATTGTTAACCTCCCCATGGGGAGAGGAAGGAAGAATGGATCCTTCAGTGAACAGCTGGGTGAATGGGTGCTTAGATCGTTGGATGTTGACTGAGCACTTAAATGGATGGTTGAATATCTGGTTAATAGAAAGATGTATAAATACAAGAATGGGTAGATAAATGGCTTGTTGAAGGTTTGGGTACGTAAATGGTTAAGTGAGTAGGTGGGTGGGAGGATGAGTATTTTGATGGATAACAGGTAACAAGTTGATGCATGATATAGCCATCCAAATAGATGGTTTTAAAAAGTAGCTAGGGCTGGAGAGATGGCTCAGTGGTTAAAGAGCACTGTCTGCTCTTCCAGAGGTCCTGAGTTCAATTCCCAGCAACCATGTGGTGGCTCACAACCATCTACAGTGAAATTTGGTGCGCTCTTCCAGCATGCACGTGTACACACAGATAGAGCACTCATATACATAAAATAAATAAATAAGCCGGGCGTGGTGGCACACGCCTTTAATCCCAGCACTTGAGAGGCAGAGACAGGCAGATCACTGTGAGTTCAAGGCCAGCCTGGTCTACAAAGTGAGTCCAGGACAGCCAAGGCTACACAGAGAAACCCTGTCCCGGAAAAAACCAAATAAATAAATCTTTTTTTAAAAAATAACTACATGGTGAGATAATGATATGAATGATGGGTGATTACATGGTGGTATGGATAGTTAGTTGGATGTATAAATAGAAAAATGGCTGGATATTGAGTGCACTGTTGCAGAGATGAGTCAATAGTTGGCGTTTTGTTTGGGTAGATGATTAAGGTCAATGAGAGGTCTGGAGATATAGTAAGTTGGAAGTGCTTGCCTAGCATACATGTACCCTAGGGTATGATCTTCAGCACTGCAGGAGCTAGGCATGATGATGTACATCGGTAAGCTTAGTGCTTAGGAGGGTAGAGCAGCAGGATCAGAAATTTCAGAAGACTATTCTTGACTACAAAAGGAATTTTTAAAAAATAGATAGTTGGACCACTGGGTGAGTGGATGGATGGATATTTTGATGGCTGGGTGAGTGCTTGGGTAGACAGGTAGATGGCTTGTTGGATGCAGGCATCCCGCTATCTCCACTTTGATAGGTCACTCTCTCTGCTTCTGGGCTCTAATACATTAGATAAACCCTTTGCTTCCTCTCTCTCCCAGTATCATCACCTAAGAGTCCCCGTGAGATTCAAGGCATCTTTGAGATAGGGCATGGACTCTCGAATGTATTCATGGACCTTGGGGCACAGATACCCTAGAGCAGCAGTTCTCAACCTGTGGGTCATGACCTTTGTGGACGTATATCAGATAGTTACATGATGATTCACAACATTAGCAAAATCACAGTTATGAAGGAGCAACAAAATAAGTTTATGGTTGGGAGGGGGGTTCACCACAACATGAGGAACTGTATAAGTGGGCACCATTAGGAAGGTTAAGATCCGATGCCCACTAGAGGAAGACATGTTAAGTCTCTTGCTGGTGTGAGAGCTTAGACCTAGTGCTTCTCACTGACCACCTCTGCCTCATCCAATAGTCTCCCCTTTTCCCAAGAGACAGCTGAGGAGCCTTCACTTACGCTATGGATGCCATAGCATCTTGTTAAATTCATGAAGAAGACAGAGCACCGAAGATGTCCCCTCTCCTTAGGGGACATCTATTAGATAAATAAATAAATAGATAGCTATTAGATAAATAAACAAATAGATAAACAATAATAATATCCTTAAGGGAAGGGAACCAGGCCTAAGCCAACAGCAAACTGGGAACATGAAATCATAAATATTTTGTTTATTTATTTTATATATGAGTGCTCTGTACATACAGCTGCATGCCAGAAGGGATCAGATTCCAGTATAGATGGTTGTGAGCCACCATGTGGTTTCCGGGGGTTGAACTCAGGACCTCTGGAAGAACAGTCAGTGCTCCTCCATCTCTCCAGCCCATCATTGCTATCTTGAAGGTCTTTATCTTACTCCATCCACTCTTTAGACCATTGTCATTTTAGACAATGTCCCCTCTTCATCCACATGGCTTTTCCTGCTCAAACTCCCATCTCACCCAGCTACCTCTCTCTACTGTTTTGCAGATGCTAAGAGTTTGGCAGAAATGCTGATAAGGTAGGTGTCACTTTTCGGCTTTCTCTTTGCTCCCCTCTCCCTACCCCCTCCCTCAGTCATCCCCCCCCCTTCCCAATACTGAAGCCATCCAAAGAGGGTTCTATTGACCCTTTGATCTGTAAAGCTCCCTACACCAACTTTCTTTGGTTCCTGAGCCACCCACTTCCTTTTCTTCTTCCACAGCAAGAACAACCGAAGCTTCGACACCCCTGTGAAAGGGCCACCCCAGGGTCCACGGCTCCACATTGACATCCCCAGGGTCCAGCTGCTCATTGAGGACAAGGAGGGCATCAAGCAGCTGGGTGAGTGACCTGTTCTAGGTGTGCTTCCCCAGGACACAACCCACAGAGGACAACTGCAAGCTCCATGGCCACGCCCAGAGCCCAGCAGAACCCCCACCCACTCCGCATAACCCTGGGGTTCTTCTCCAAGGCCAACTTTCCTCTTCTTCCAATGGAGAGTGCTGCTGGTGTCAGCATTGGAGAAAGAAAGAAATAATTGAGGAGGACTTCAGGGGATTGTTTTTCTCTCTCTAGGAGATGACAAGGCCACCATCCCTGTCACGGACGCTGAGTTCAGCCAAGCTGTCAACCCACAGAGTTTCTGTACTGGTGTCTCTTTGCATCATCCAGCCCTCATCCAGAGCACGGGACCCCTCATCGACATGTCAGACATCCGGCCAGGAACCAGTATGCATTAATCCCAAAGAGCTGGGGCTGGGGGGGGGGGGGAGTTTCACTCCGCATGGGGTAGAGTTGATATTTTTATTTTTAATTTTTATAAGAAAGGAAGGAAGGGCTGGGAAGCTGGCTCAGTCCATAAAACACCTGTGCAAAAGCCTGGCGACTTTGGTTGGATCCTGGTCCTGCATAAAAAGCCAGGGACAGAGGCACACATCTGTAATACATCAGCTCTGGAGATACATAGGCAGGCCCACCCTTAGAGCTCACTGCCCAGGCAGACTAGCCAAATTGGTGAGCTCCGGTTTCAGTGAGGGACCCTATCTCAAAAGATTAGAAGGTGGAAGACAACAGACGTCAACCTCTGGCTTCCACACACAAACACACACAGGCACACACATGAGCACGTATGCACACACACATACTTAGAGCAAGCATAGAAATGGAATCGGACAGGAGAGTAGACAAGGCTCTGGAATTCAAAGTCTGGAGGCCTTGGCTGTAGACACCCTACTTATAAATGACCTTGGGCACCGCTAACCTTGTCTCTCTAGCTCTTGGTTTCCTTACTTAGAATTCTGGGGCAAGGGTTTGTGCTCTCCAAGGGCTTTCTGTCACAAACAGTGACTCCAGATGCCAAGAGCCCACATCAAGGACAGAGGCATAAAATGGTTAGAAGACAGCAGCACAGAGCATCGCCTTCTTTGCCATGTGAAAGGAAATGCTGGGGTGGGGTGGGGGGTCAGGATCCCCCCCCACACACTACTCCTACAGTTTTTCTGTCACTCTTCTCCTGTGGAAAATTACATGGTCAGGAAAGCTGCTTGGCCAGCCTTCCCGGGGTGGGGGGCGGGGAGGCTCTGTGGCTGCTCCTGCCGTCGACCCTTGCTCCCCACTGCTCGTTGTGCCAAGTGCCAGCTGCCAGTGCCTAAGTGCCCTCAGTTGGTAGGTGCTACCTCTCGCCTCCCTCTGTGTAGATCCGGTGTCCCGGAAGAATGTGAAATCAGCCCACAGCACCCGGAACCGGTACTCAAGCCAATGGACCTTGACCAAGTGCCAGGCCTCCACCCCTGCTCGGACCCTCACCTCTGACTGGCGCACTGTGGGCTCCCAGCATGGCGTTACTGTCACTGAGAGTGACAGCTACAGTGCCAGCCTATCCCAGGACACAGGTGTGTCTAGACGCCTGCCTGCGCCCCTTCCATCCTCCTCTGGCTCCCCTCACTCACTGCCCACTCCTTTTTCCCAGTTCCTTTCTAACTACCCTGTTGTCTAACATTCACAACGCTTTCCTTCAGCTAGCCACTGACTCTCAGTGTGGTGGGGGTTGGGGAGGGGGGACATTTGACCTTGCTTGGACAGGGTTTTATTTTGATTTCCCCCAAAAAATAATTAGAAAAAAAAAAGGTGCACTGGACATTTGTGTGTGTGTGTGTGTGTGTGTGTGTGTGTGTGTGAGAGAGAGAGAGAGAGAGAGAGAGAGAGAGAGAGAGAGAGAGAGAGAGAGAGAGAGAGCGCTGATATTCCAGGGGTTGGTTGCTTATTTTTGAGGCTGAAAAATATTCTATATTTTATAAGCCAATGATTTCACTTATGCCACCACTACCACCCTCACCAGAGAGAACAGGATCTTCAATCCTGATGCCCTCACGGCCAGGCTTTCAGATGGCTGCTTGAATTAGGGATAGCGCCACGCCCACCCCATAACCTACTCTCCTCTCAACCCCACCCCTTCCATGGGTCCAGACAAAGGACGGAACAGCATGGTGTCAACTGAGAGTGCTTCCTCCACCTATGAGGAGCTGGCCCGGGCCTATGAGCACGCCAAGCTGGAGGAGCAGCTGCAGCACGCCAAGTTTGAAATCACAGAGTGCTTCATCTCGGACAGCTCCTCAGACCAGATGACCACAGGCACCAACGAGAATGCCGACAGTATGACGTCTATGAGCACGCCCTCGGAGCCTGGCATCTGCCGCTTCACTGCCTCTCCACCCAAGCCCCAGGATGCTGACCGGGGCAAGAACGTGGCTGTGCCCATCCCTCACCGAGCCAACAAGAGTGAGTACTCAGCCCACACCCCCTGTTCTGGGCCCCTGCCTCCCAGCACCACAGCGCTATCTAGATTACATCTTGCCAGCCTAGCCTGGATCCCTGACAGTGCAAGACCAGGCATGTGAGAACAGCTGAGAACCGTGTTCTGCCTTAACTTCTTCATATCTCTGTTTAAAACAAGTCAGTTAGCCTCTCTGACCTTAATTTTCTTATTTGTATAATTCAAATGATACTATCTCTTTTGCATTTAAAAAAAAATCACATACATGATTGACACCTGGGAGGAGCCTATTACATCGTGGTCATCCCTTTAGTGTGGCAAGGGCAGACAGGGATTTAGTGAATGTGTCCCCAGGCTTCTGGTTCTGATATCCTCTGCCTCTGTGATCGCAGGTGACTACTGCAACCTGCCACTGTACACCAAGTCAGAGGCCTTCTTCCGAAAGACAGATGGACGAGAGCCCTGCCCTGTGGTCCCACCCCGAGAGGCCTCCATGAGGAACCTGACTCGAGCCTACCACACCCAGGCCCGGCACCTCACTCTGGACCCTGCCAGCAAGCCCTTGGGCCTCCCCCATCCAGGAGCCCCTGCTGCCACCTCCACGGCCACCTTACCTCAGAGGACTCTGGCCATGCCGGCCCCCCCAGCCAGCACGGCACCCCCGGCACCTGGCCCTACTCCAAGTGAGCCCCCTGCCGGCCCTAGCGCTGCCCCTCCGGTTCCCAGCACTGAACCTCCACGGGCCGGAGGCCCACACACCAAAATGGGAGGCTCCAGGGACTCACTACTGGAAATGAGCACCCCGGGAGTAGGGCGTTCTCAGAAACAGGGGGCTGGGGCCTATTCCAAATCCTACACCCTGGTGTAGAAACGCTGACATCAGACAGGCCCTGCACTGGGACCTCTACGCCTCCAGCCCTCACACACCAGCGTGGCTGAATAATTTATATTCAACTCACAGAACAACAACAACAAAAGACGTCAAAAAGAAACCCCCAAGTCATGAACACTTGTACATAGGACTCTTTTGTACAAATGAAACTATTTTCTTCTTCTTCTCCATGAAGCCAGGGCACAAAACAAGTCAAATCCTCTACCCCCACAAAATCCGTGTGGAGAGATATATACATATATAGGCAGAAGGGAACACAGTGACAATCTATATATCTATATATTTCTCTCACCTCCTTTTGAGACAGAGGCACAACGACAGCAAAAAAACTTTTTTTTTGCCCTCCTCCTCACCTGCCCCCTTCCAACTAGGTGATTTTGACAAAGACCAAAATCCCAACTCAGAGACACTGCATGCCATTTTACTGTCCCAAGAAAACCAGGAGTTGCTTCAATTTGCAGATGCTTATGTGTTAATACCTTTTTCTATGAAAAAAGACCCAGCGCTGTGTGCAATAAAGGTTATGTTTCTACGTGGTGGCTTTTTTTTCCCATCTGGCAAGGGCCAGTGGGGAGGGTGGAGAGACCTCTTGTACCAGGCCCCGGCTTTGACTCCATGCTGGAAGCTCTTTTTAAAGGCGTTCAGTTAGCCAGGGTACATCTATCCAGCGTGCTTTTGTTCTCAGATCCGTGCTGGGTTCTAAGAGGCGACCAGCTCCGTGGCTTTGAGCAAGTGCCTAAGCCCCTCTGAGCCAGTTTTCTTGTCTGCAGGTGAGAGGCATGTGATGCCCCATGCGAGGAAGCAACCTCAGCGAGCATGTACTGGAAAGCCTAGAGCAGGCAGTGGGAGTCCCCTGGCTCCCAGGAGAGCCAGGGCAGCGAGGGGAGCACAGCTGCATGAACCACTGGTGCACAGTTACATGAGGAGTACAAATAAGTATGTTATATAGTGCTTGGGCTAACAAGGCGTGGAGAGGAGAGGTCGCTGGAGGTCAGGGGGTGAAAAGAGACTCAGAGAGACAACAGTTTTGGAGGGACTCGGCAACTCGAACACCAGAGAAAAAGAAAAGTGTCCCATGGAATATTTCATTGTACAGTGATAGCATTTCTGGTGACAGGGAACATCTCGGGCGACCTCCCACCACGGCTGCAAAGGTTTGGAGTAGCAGAGAAACAAGAAAGGCCTTGAGCTAAAGGCCAGCAGCAGATCCAAAGTGTGCTCCTCCACTGGGGACCAGCCCCGGGGAGACAGGGCTGTGGATCTGGAAGGAAGGTGGTTTGATATCTGCTGTTTCTGAAGGTGACAGAGGACTGAGAAGGGACCAACAGGTGGCATAGAGAGGGAAGCATGCGGGCAGAATGCAGACAGGTCTCACCAAGCAGCCTGGACCATAAGGATTCGCGTGAACAGCCATAGTAACAGGTGAGTGAAAGAGTAAAGACTCTGGAGTGAGTCCTGAGTTCCTGGAAATGTGCCCATGTCAGCCCCACACCCAAATCAGACCCCAGAGAACTGACAAACAGCTTGGTGAAAACCAAGGCCCTGGTGCCCGCTAGGAACAGGACACCTCCGGTGGCTTTGTGCACCATCTGCAGGTCATATCTGGAACTGCAGGCACAATAATAGAGAAGCTCTGTCTAGAATTAACTAAGTGGACACACACGGACACACACAAACACACACACACACACACACACACACACACACACACACACACACACACACACACACTCCAGCAGAGCACAGGCAGGAATAACTGACTCCTCAGAGCCCTCCTAGTGGCTGCAAAAGGAGACATTGTCATGAGAACATATTGTGAAGCCCTACGGGGTGTAGGGCAGGAGCCTAGTAAAATGCACTCATCACATTGCCTCATAACCTCATTGCTGATTTGGGAGACAGTGTCAGGATGTCCATTTGGCTGACAACAAAGCCAGGGCTTTCAGGGCTTAGAAATCTCTTCCAAGCTTAGAAGATCAGGATGAGATCACAACAAGGCTTTAGCTCTTAAGAGTCTGTTTCCTGAGTCACACTACCTGATGTCCCACCGTCCATGTCCATGATGTCCCACGTCTGCCATAAGGATGCTGCCACTAGAAGAATCCACCCATAAGCAAGCTGGACTGAAACAGGTAAGCAATGGATACGGAGCGGTCTGGTCAGATGAGCCTTGGTGCGGCCTGGATGGTATGGGGAGCACTGCACACTTCTCTGTGGGGAGACACAGTCATGGTGGAGGCTGCCGGGGAAGGTCCAGGGCCCAAGGAGGACTGTATATGTTAGAGTGAGCAGGGAAACTTGCAAGTCAAACAGGAGCCAGATAAATGTTCAAAAGAGCTGGCCCCTTGCTAAAGTACACAAGGTCTGAAAACACAGACAGAACAGTCTAGAGTGTAACTCAGTCGGGAGCACGGGTGCCTAGCAGACGTGGAGCCCCAGAGTCAGTCTGCAGCACCTCATCAGCCAGATGTGATGGTGCATGCCTATAATCCTGGCACTCAGGGCGTGGGGCCAGGAGGATCAGAAGTTTAGGATCACCCTTGGCTACCTCGAAAGTTTGAGGCCCTGACACAGGAGGAGATGAGGAGGAGAAAAAGGAAAAGGAAGAAGATAACAGAGAGACAGAGAGGAAAGAAATGGAGAGGAAGAAGAGGAGAAAGAAAAGAAAATGGAAGAAGAAAAGGAAGAAAGAAGAAATTAAAGCCAGGTGTGGTGGCGCACACCTTTAATCCCAGCACTTGGGAGGCAGAGGCAGGGGGATCACTATGAGTTCGAAGCCAGCCTGGTCTACAAAGCAAGTCTAGGACAGCCAAGGCTACACAGAGAAACCCTCTAGAAAAACAAATAAAAAAGAAGGAGGAGGAGGAGGAGGAAGAAGAAATTGAGAGGAAGAAGAAGAGAAAGAAGGAGGAGGAGGAATCAGGTTTGTACAAAACCCAGACCATTTTATTTGCTAATAATGTTGAGCCACACCCTGTTCCTTAGCTAATGCAAGGTTGCCTGTTAGGACCACACCCAGAGCTCCCAAAGCCCTAATGATTGTCATTCATCTTCAGACAAAAAATGTAACTTCTCACCCTGGAGCCACTGACGGTCTCAGAAGCTGTGTCTTAGCATTCAGGGGGTGCATATAAACATGAAAGTTTGGGAAGATCCCGCTAGAAGGATGTCAGAGAGACCATCCCTTGACTGTCTGTCGGCCAACAACCAGAGCTGGACGAGTGGTCTCAATTTAGCTGCACAACAGATTTCCTGGAAGACCTGGCTAAAAACTGCAGAGGCCAGAATCTCACCACCTCAGTCAAATCAGAACTTGTCAGCATTTAGTTGAGTATTTGTATTTTTATTATGGTAACAATGCATAACATAAAATTTTCCATGTTAAGTATTCTTTTTTTCTTCTTGGTTTTTTGAGACAAGGTCTCTCTGTGTAGCCTTGACTGTCTTGGACTCGCTTTGTAGACCAGGCTGGCTTCAAACTCACAGTGATCCGCCTCCCTCTGCCTCTCAAGTGCTGGGATTAAAGGCATGTGCTACCACCGCCAGGTGTTAAGTATTTTTAAATGCCCACTTGAGCAGCATTCAGTATATTCACTTAACTACTCAACTGTTCCTCTCTATTTCTAGAGCTTTCTATTTTTTCTATAAGGTTGGCTGTTTTGGTGACCTCATATGAGTGCAGTTGTTCAGTATCAGCCATTTTATATCTAGTTTATTTCATATAGAATAATATCTTCAAGCTTCATCCATGCTGTATTTTATTTATTTATTTGTTTGTTTGTTTGTTTATTTATTTAGAGTGTTTTGTTTGATGGCTGGTTGGTTACTTGGCTCATTGGTTGGCTTTTGTTGTTGTTGTTGTTTGTTTGTTTGTTTTGAGTCAGGGTGTTTCTATGTAGCTCTGGTTAGCTTGAACAGGATGGCCTAGAACTCTGGCAATCCTTCTGCCTTCCCCTGCCAAGTGCATGAAGTTCAGGTGTGCACACACCACACCTGGCCCATGTTGTATTTTTTTGTCATTGTGGTTTTCCTTTTGTTTGTTTGCTTGCTTGAGACAGGCCCTCTCTGCCAGAATCCACTTCTCTTGGACAGTAGCAGCAATGAGAGGGAGGGAAACAGCTGCCAGTTATGTGCTGCTCTTGAAATGATCCACATCTGGTTTTGTGTCTTAAACAGGGTTCAAAAAGTCCTTCAGGGTTGCCTCATCCAAGTTTCCATCCAAAAGCTGGTTCCTTCCTGAGCACACCTCCTTTTACAGCATCAGTGTGTCCCCCAAAGGTTCTCACATCAAAAATTTAGTAGTATCCAAAGTTACACATAGACAGTATTTGGGTTCTTTGAGGGGTGATTAAGATTAGAGAGGGCCATGGTATTTTTTTTCTTTTGCCGGGATTCAATGCTCTGATCAAGAGCAACCTAAGGAAGAAAAGGCTTTATTTGGCTTACACTTCCCGGTCACGGTCCATCATTGAAACTTTCAGGTCACGGTCCATCATTGAAACGTCAATGGGTTGCTCCCAGGGTGGGCTGAAGATGCCCAAGCACCGCTAGCTCAGTTGGTAGAGCATAAGACTCTTAATCTCAGGGTCGTGGGTTAGAGCCCTACATTGGGCGCCACCTGTAGGCTCAATTACCTTAACAATTATACTTTATTATGAACTTATTAAACGAGCATACCTCCCTTACAACCGGACTAGCCTAAACTGGAGGGAAAGGAGATTAAAACAAGATTGAATCCTTCTGGGTATCAGTTCCTAGGAACGATTCTCTTGGAGTAGTCAGCAGGATTTAAGCAGACCATCAATTCTACCAAAATTGCTGCTGGAACCTGGAGCAACCGGAACCTGAAGCCTCAGCTGGAGTCCAAAGCCTTGAAGCCTTCCCTGGAGCAGTTCTCTTTAGGAGTGTCTCAAAGTTCAGGGATGAACAGCCCAAAACCAAGTCCCAACAAAAAGCCTCCTCTCCTGTTTTGGGCTCAGCTATATATCCTCTCAGTCTGTTCAAGGATTATTTTTCAGCTGACAACAACCAAGCCCCCACCCACCCCAAAAAGTGGTTTTACTTCTAAGTGGAAAAACATCCTGCTCTCTCACATCTAAGTAGTAAACATCCTGCTCTCTTCCCCATCCCACACTTAGGATCAAAACAAAACCATGTTTTATCTCCTCTTCAAATATGTGATGGAGAGGTGGGACAGAGAAAAATGGAGCCGTATGTGTACTATGGAGAGAGGTGATGGCGGTGACAAGTGAGAGAGAGGGCTGGTGGACATGCTGTCTTTGCCCAGTAGGTTGGTGGGATGGTTTACAACAGCCTGGAGCTTATGCAGAAGCAGACTCAGGCCCCAGAACCTGCTGCCGTGGGATGCCCCTGGCTCTGGACAACAAAGGTTGACTTTCTGGATTGGACCTCCTCAAAGGACCACTGTGGCCCCCAAAGCTACCAGAGGCCTTCCTCACGTCTGGACTCCAGTTGGTCCTCCCATCCTGCTGTCCTACCGACCACAGATGCTCTCTTTGTGGCTCTTCCCCAAATCTTCCCCAGACCTGGGATCCAGTTTTTATACCAGGGGACAGAGGCTTGGATGTGGGCTACTGATGGATGAGAACCAAGTTCCTCTTTGTCTCTTTCACAGGTTAAGATGATACGGGCTGTTATAAAAATAAACAAACCCCAGTGATTTAACAAATGTTTGCCTCTTGCTCACATGAAATCCAGCTGGTGGTAGTGTGTTAGAAGGGCCTGTGCTTTGAGCACATGTGTAGGTGCTTGTGGTGCTTTGAATGAAAATGACCCTCATAGGCCCACAGGGAGTGGCACTAATTAGGAGGTGTGGCTTTGTTGGAGGAAATACGTCACTGGGGGTGGGCTTGGAGGTTTCAGAAGCTCAAGATGGAGCCCACTGTCTTGAGCCTTACTGCCTGCTGATACAGATGTAGAACTCTCAGCTCCCTCTCCTGCACCACGTCCTCTTCCCGCCATGACAGTAACGGACAACCTCTGAACCTGTAAGCCAGCCCCAATTAATATATTTTTACTTTCTAAATATTGACATGGTCATGGTGTCTCCTCCTCACAGCGGCAGAATCCTAACTACGACAGGGCCTTTGCCATCTTCACTAAGTGGCCTTCAATCTCTCTTCAGGCATTGGCACCCAGTTGGGGAGAACAGTGGTGACTAGGAAGATGTTTTTTTGGACTGTGTGTGATGGCAGCATGCCTCACTTCTGCCACATTCCACCAGTCAGCACATAGTCTTATGGCCCCCATCTGGAAGTGAAGGGGCCCTGGAACTGCAGTCACTTCTCACTCACCTTTGCCAATTCTTCTCTTCCTCTTTCTTCTCATCTTTATCCTCTTTGTTTTGTTTTTTGTTTGTTTGTTGTTTTTGTTTGTTTGTTTGGTTGGTTGGTTTTTGAGACAGGTTTCTCTGTGTAGCCTTGGCTGTCCTGGACTTGCTTTGTAGACCAGGCTGGCCTCAAACTAACAGAGATCTGCCTGCCTTTGCCTCTGCCTCTCGAGTGCTGGGATTAAAGGTGTGTGCCACCTTGCCTAGCCATCCTCCTCTTTTTCCTCTTGAGACAGTCTATGTAGCATATGCTGACCTTGAACTCCCTACATAGTTGAAGATGACCTTAAACTGGTTCTCCCAAGTGCTAGGTGTTGGGACAAGTAGCTGAGCTACCTATTTAACATACCAAAGCTGACTTGGCCTCCAGGTTTTCCCAGCATCCTTCAGTCCCTACCAGGACAGACGGGGCTGTGAGGATGGGGCTGCCCCATGACATCAGTAGCTGCATAAGAAACCTGAGATGCTATGCTTCTCTGTACCCATGATGCTCTCTATCATGTTATAATATAGCCAGAAGGTCCTCACCACGTTCTGAGCAGATGCTGCCCCATGCTCTCTTGGACTTTTCAGCCTGCATAGCTATGAAGAACGAAAGGCCTACTTATTTTTTATTTCATTTTATTTTATTTTATTTTATTTATTGCATATTAAGTGCTTTACAGAAGAAGTTACCAGATCTCATTATAGATGGTTGTGAGCCACCATGTGGTTGCTGGGAATTGAACTCAGGACGTCTTGAAAAGCAGGTGGCACTCTTAACCACTGAGCCATCTCTCCAGCCCCTAAAGGCCTACTTATAAATTACTCAGTCTTGGGAATGTGGTTATATAGCAACAGAAAACAGACTGAACCCAACAAAGGTGCCGCAGCCACCTGTGGACGGCTCTGGCAACAAGAGCTCTCCTTGTACCAGGCCTTCACCGTCCCCACAGAAGGAATTTCATCCCACCCTAGCCGCTGACCTAGTGAACGGTTCGATCCATTAGCGGATGGAGGCAGAACTGTGGAAGGTGGAGTATGGAGGAAGTGGGTCCCGGGGCTGCCACCTTGACCCAGCCCTTCACCACACCTCAGCTCTGCTTCCCATCTACAAAGGAAAGAAACTTCTCCACCATAACGTTCTGCCCACGGTCATGCAGCTAAGACACCAGAGGCTGAATCCTCTAAAGCGGTGAGCCAAAACCAACCCCTCCTCTTCAACTTATTTCTGCAAGGTATTTTTCATAAGGTAATTAAGATATATTGTCTTTGGACTGTTTTTAGCTGATGAACTCCCTAAGTGCAGAGGATGGTTCCATCTGTTTCCTGCTGCAGCGATGACATGAGGGCCTTGAGAGTAAGACATGTTAGCCATGGGTGGCTAGAGGGTAAAAAGTGGGAAACATGGGTAGGGAGTACAGTGAGAATCCAGACGGCTAGGCCATCCTCTCTCTCTACCCCCTTTTGGTTGGCCAAGGGAGACTGTGCCATTCCAGGCCTGGTCCTGCCTATCTGTGGCTGTTCAGGATCCATCAGTACACGGATGACACATGACACCTCTCCACAAGCTCTGAGTCTGATCCGGGTTCAGCATCAGAGAAGCCACCTGCAAAGCCCCTGCCCATCACAGACCCTTTGATAGTGTGACTGCCACATTGCTCCCATCTACCCTCTAGAGTCCCATTGCCTCTCAGGCGCTGACACCCTCCAGGAGATAAGACCAGAGAAGACCTTGGCCTCCACTCCCTCCTCTCCTTATTGTCATGGGTTTTGGAGGCTGGCAAGGGGGTGGTTATCATCAAACCAATCCTGCTGAACCTGGCTATGATGGGACAGAATGGAAAGTAATCTACCTAGCCCAGAACGAATTTGTTGTAGATACAGCTACAATAGATCCCTGCCCAGTCCCAGGTAGCAGGAGCCTAAGGGGCAGCATCTGTGAGCCAGGGAGACAGGTAGGGAGTTAGACACAGGCCTCAGACTGAAGAAACATCTACTTGCATCTGCTGCAAGGCACAGAATCTCCAAGACCCTGACTTCCCTGCAAGGCCAGTGACTCCCAGCATCCTCTGCATCCTCACTGCTTGCTGAGGGCTATTCCAAGGGCTCCTTTGCTCAGGCATCCACTTTACATGACAGGTACAACCTATCTACACATAGAAAACAGAGGCGTCAAGAGGCTAAAGTGGGAACCATTGACACATACAACCTTAGTTTTCTTTTTTGCAGTGGAGGTGGGGGCGCATTCCATGGTGTGTGTGTGTGGAGGTCAGGGGACAAGTTTGTGAAGTCAGTTCTCCCATTCCACCCTTACACGCATTCCAGGGACTGAACAGGTCTCCAGGTTTGTGCAGCAAGCCCTGTTACTCTCAGCCATCTCACTTGCCCCTCCCTTTATTTTTAACTCTTACTATTTCTCCAAGAGCAGATGTATCTGTCTTCAGTGGTGATTTTACACCAGAGAGCAATGACTCCAAAGCAGGCTGACTGCTCCCATCCTAGGATTTTTTTTTTCTTTAATGGGTATAGATTAACCTGAACTGGGTCAAAGAACTGGGGCAGCTCCGAACACAGCCTCAGGGACACTGCCTATCCCAGTCTGTTTCTTGACAGATAGAAAATGTCCTTCAGCGAATAGGCTGCTGAGGGTGCCTGGGGCGGGCGGGGGGTGGGGGTGGGGGGGCAAGGAGACCTATTGCTGAGCTGACTTTATGACTTCAGTAGTGCTGTCTCAGCTCTGGTTTAGTCATCCGGAGTGTCCTCACTCAGGCCTCCGTCTGACTAGAGGCCAGTGCCTGGGGAAGCAACTGACATGTAGTGTGCGTGGAAGTGAGATGGGCACTTCAAGAAGGAAAGTGAAGAACCCAAGCAGCTGCCCAACAGGAGTACAGCGACCCTTTCCTCCCAGCCACCTTGTGCTCAGGCGCGTCTCTGATCCTGTGGCCAGTGGTCCACCTGGGGCCAGTGTGGAGCTTGCTTTGCTCATCCCACACTTGGCATCAGCAACTTCTCCCCTGTGCTTATCCTCTTGGCTTCACATTGGAAACAACCAGAGGCGGAGGAGAGGAGAGCATTACCGGAGGGCATTGGGAAACCGGCAGATCTGGTGTTAGGAATGGCACTTCCCCTACTAGTAACAGTGTGTTGGGGGTAAGCGGGTCAGAAGCAGCCCTCGCACACCTGTATTATCTCCAGAAGGAATTAATAGTGCCTGTCACTTTCAAAGAGCATCACATAGGACGTGGATAGAGTAGGTGTGATATCATCTGAATATTGAGCTATCTGACTATAGGGTCCACTCAAAGTAGCTGTCATCTAAAAAATTTCCTCCAGGGGTGAGATGGCTCTTGATTTTAATCCCCAGGTCCCACATGATAGGATTTGTCCTCTGACCTTCACATACTTTTTTTTAAAAGTAATTTCAAACAATTTACGTTTCCTCTCAAAGCCTCAGGTAAACCTGCCCACGCTGTTTCTTGTACAGTAAAGGAGTGAGCCGAGTAGGGCTCCAAACAATGTACGCCTACCTCTTCACCTGTGTGCTGATGTGTCGGTCACATGTGGGACCTCTGGAAAGTGACTAGAAGGGAAGATGGAGCCCTCTTGAACGGGATGAGGGCCTTCGAGGAGCCTAAGGAAGCACACTTCACTCTCCCACCATGAGAGCACAGCTAGAAAGCACCATGTAGGAACCAGAAGGCTCCTCAGCAGAGTCTGCTGGAACCTTGGCCCTGTGAGAATGCTTTGTGCTGTTTGCCACCCTAGTGTAGAGTATTTGGACAGTCTGGTGGCTCTTCTCGGTCGTAATTAAATGAATGCAGACATGGAGGGCATGCCTATGAGGGAGTTTTGAAGTGGGTGGATCCACTTCTGGTCCAGACCTTTGAGGTAGGAAGGCACATGTCTTTCTTTTTTGGTTTGTTGTTGTTTTGGGATTTTTGGTTTTTCAAGACAGGGTTTCTGTGTGTAACAGAGCCCCTGGTTGTCCTAGACTGCTTTGTAGACCAGGCTGACCTCGAACTCACACAGCTCTGCCTGCCTCTGCCTCCTGGGGTGGGGGCAGCTACACTGGATATTGATCCCAGAGCCACATGCATGCTAAAAACAAGTCAATTAGATAACACTACATCCCCAGCCCTAAATACCCTTTTTAAAACCCTGGCCCACAAGGGCTTTACTACTGCTCGAGACCACCACCAGTTCCAGGATGCTAGGTGTTCAGACCAAACTGCCAGGGACTGCGCCGCCAGCCTGTTGTGGGCAGTGGGATCTGACTTTCAGAAACGGATGTAGGCCAAAGCCTAGTTACCAGCTCTGTGACCTTGACCTCTCTGAGCTTGAACTTCCTCATCTCTAAAATACCCTAAGGTTAAGATGACAAAGAAGAGCATGAGAAAACCATGGCAGCATGCAGCAGGTGTGGCTTCCTGTCCGTTTCCTTCTCCCTCCCTCCCTTTTCCATTGGTTTTCTATACAGATGCATGAAACTGGGCGCATGGGTCGGTTCTCCTAGCTGTTCCCTTGCTATAAAATTCAGAATGTAGTACACTGTTCACTGGGGGGAGCAGGATAAAACCTGCTTGATTTTGCCAGCTTAAGACATGTGTGAGGGGCACAGCTCTGTCTACACGGGGAGAAGAAACCCAGTCTTTGGGGAACTAGCCCCATGGGTCTCCAGCCTAGCAAGTGGAAAACAGGGAAGGGTTAGAGAGTGCATGTGGGTGAATTCCCTGAGGACTGGTGGCAGGAGTAGACCTGAGGGTGTTCTGGGGTAGGCGGATGGCATGCAGGCTTCTACACTCTACTAGGGCCCCAGGTACGTAAAGGTCTCTGAGTCTTGCTTTTTCTGTTACCCATAAAAATGGAAAAGGCCACAGTTGGACCAAACTCCACACCCGTTGGGGCAATTAAATCAGATACCCAGGGAGGTATTCCATGAACAGTCCTTGTCCCCGCCTCCCTTTCCCTCAGGAGAAAAGGACACAAAGGCCTCCAAAGAGACCAAGCACATTCACAGGACTATCTCATAGAAAACGGACTTGCAGAGATTTAATAGATGCAAAAAAACACAGGATTGTCGCCAGAGTTGGTCGTATCGCATGAGCTGTTCTCAAGGCACACAGAGTGAACAAACAACAAAATGGACTTTTTCGGTGTGTGGTCGGCTGATGACTAAAAAATATCTAAGAGGGTAAAGTGCCAACTGGCTGTTAGCGGCTTACTCCATGGCGAAGAAATGAGGGATGAAGCACTGAGGCCCTGGGGGTGGCAGGGGTAAAGGCAGCCCGTAGCTTCGCGAGACAAGAAAAATGAGGACATTTTGTTTAAACAAGGAGACAGCTGCTGAGAACATTGCCCGTGGCTCCTGCAGAGCCCGCTGAGTGGAAGTGAGGCCCTGGAGGCTTGAGCCAGAAGCACCTGGTCCAAGATGGCCCTTGTCAGTGCCCGGCACTAGTCAGCCCCGTCCATGAGCTCTGGAAAGAGTTGATAGTTGGACTGGATAGGTGGTCCAGGTAGAAGGACAGATGGAAACAGGGCTCACAGATACACTTGGGATGTTAAAGAAGAGAAACACGAAGACGGAGCAGATCCATCCCCGACCTTTCCTATGGCTTTCGGCTTCCTGGAAAGAGAGATGCTTGAGACCTGAGGGCAAGGGAGAACTCCAGAGAGCATCCTAAGGGAAGGGAAGGAGCTCCTGAGGAGATGAGGAGAGCACAGTGCTTGCTGAGGAGCCCTCCAGCAGGACTCAGGCAGCTGAGCCCAAACCTGAGACAGAAGACATTTAAAAGGAAAAGAGGCAAAAAGACAGGGATAGATGCAGTCCTTCCAGGGCTGAGGTAACAAAGAGGCCCAGGCCCAGGTCCAGCACAGGGTATGCCCGGCTAGGAAGCTGTGTAAATAAAGGACCACTCTTGACAGGAGAGCTCTCAGAAGGGACCAACCTCCCCCAGGAAGGTTCTTTAGCTCCCCCAAGGCAATTGCTTTAATTGATGGTGGCCACACCCCCAGAAGTCTTCGGCAACCACACCTCAGTGCCATCTTGATGCAGAAGCTCGCAAATGTCCACGTGTTCCTTCTCAGGACAGTCCATGGTTGCAGCCTGTGTGGCTGATTACAGCCATGCGGTGCTTTCCACCCACCTACCCAGTGCTTCCTCCAAGTCCTGGGTGGAGTACACAATGGAGGGCATGCTTGATCAGGGAGAAGTAAAGTGCTGATGGCTCCTTAGGCACTTGTTGTAGAGGAGGAGGCGCCGCCCTGGCTCCCCTACAGGGCTCAGTAGTGAAACACATTCAGTCTGTTGTGTTCATCCAGGCCCAGCTGCAGCACGTTTGAAGTGGTTGTTGGTTTGGGCACCGAGGAGAAGAGCTGTCTAGCCACAAAGTGAAGGAAAACTGGATGGCTGGGCCGAGCACGTCCAGGTGGGTGCTAAGAAAGGGTCTACAGACCAACAGGATGTTCCTTAGACACCACAGAGGTCTGTGGTGGAGCTCAGCCAGTCAGCTGCTACAACAGACAGGGACGAGAGCTTGGGGACCAGCTGAAAGGATACACCTTGGGGTCATTCCTGAAATGTTCCAGCCACTTCCTGTTGGACTCGATCATGTTCTGAATGCTGACACTGTCCTTGGGGACTCGAGAATGGGAGCGCTGCAGGAGGTGGAGCTGCTCCCTGGGAAGGAGAGGAAGAGAACAGGCAGGAAGGGGGGGGTGTGCCAGAGTCAAGCGCCTGCCCCCTCTTCCCCTCGCTGACCCTCCACCCCCTGGGGAGGCAAGCATCAGCTCCCCAAAGGGAAGGTGCTGGCTGCCCTCCAACCCCTTTCTGTGCATTTGATGCAGAACCTGCTCTGGACCTGCACATCTGTCCATGTCATCAGCAGGAAGCTCCCTTCTGTCCACCCGCTCTCAGGCTGGCCCAGAAAGCAGAGATGGTTGTGGGAGTTACAGACAGGGCTGGGGGTGGGGAGAGAGTAAGATGAATAGGAGATTTGGCAGAGAGTAAGATGAATAGGAAATTAATAACAGGACTAAATAATTGCCTGTCTGTCTCCCCCATCGGGTGTCCCTCTCACTCCAGATGTTGCTCAGCAGGTTCTGGAGGAGAAGGGGCCATAAGAACCGGACAAAGAGCTCAATGGCAAGGACAGGCCAGAGCCCAGGGTTAGTGCAGCATAAGATGAGCAGAGTTTCACCTCAGGCCCAGCACACAGGGTCTGTAGGGCTAGTCAGAAACGCCCCTCCCTACACACCTCAGCAGCAGGGATCTGACTTGCTATGGTGGAGTTCCTCAAACTGCCTGGGCTGGGGCAACAGGACCATGAGGTCTGTCCCCACCTGTCCCTGGTGCCATCGGCCCAGGGAGGCAGAGTGAAGATCTTGACTGTGAGGCTGCACCCAGCACACCGCCTTGCTTACCTTACAGACACGTAGCCCAGCTTGTTCTCTAGTGGGGGAGGGCAGCCGTTGAGCAGAGGGATGCCAGCTGGAACAGCAAGGGGGAAGGAGTTCACGGGCAGCGGACAGCTGAGCCAGCCCCAGCCCCAGCCGGTCACCTCCATGTTCACTAGCGGCACCTCCTACATTGCCAGGAAAGGATGTCCCCAGGACAATGGCAGGGAAAGCTTCCATGGTGGGGGTGAGAGGCAGGTGACAGACAAGAACTGTCCTATTTACTTTGATTCTAAAAATCTAATTTTTAATTTGGGCTGGGTAAAAAGAGGACCTTTTTGGTTTTACTTTTTTTCTCAAATGGTTGACTTTATATGACTTATGTCCCTCAACAAGGTGAGGAAACTAGGTCCCAAGACAGAAGCCAGGGCCAAGGGGTCATAAGTACACGGTCAAAACTTGGTGTGTGACTCCTTCACTCACAGGGTATTCTGAAACTTACTAGGCCTCACTGAGTCTCAACTTACTTGTCTATAAAATGGGGATAAATAATTACTACCTCAGAGAACTACAATATATAGACTAAGTGAAGAGGGGGGTGTGTGTCTGTGTGGGTATATATATATGTACATGTGTCTGTGTATCTGTGTCTGTGTACATATATCTGTGTGTGTCAGTGTATGCTCATGTGTGTATATGTACGTGTGTGTATGTATTTGTGTGCAAGTCTGTATGTGTACATGTGTATGTATCTGTGTGTACATGTAAGTGCGTGTATATATAAATGTCATAGTGTACTACACTAATGACAGATATTAGTATTCTGCCAAGCTCTAACACTGACAATAAAAGCTCCAAGCAGTGCAGGCTTGGTGTAAAACATCCCAGCACAGAGCCTCCAGCTGTAGGGACACCAGCAAGGTCTCCCTTCACCAGGGCCCCCCAGACAGAGGCAGTGGACCAAAGGTCATGGCAGAGGTGAGGGGTAGGCAGAAGAAAGAGGAAGGACAATTATGAGAGAGGACATAAGGGCAGAGGGGAGAGAGGAGAAGGCTCCATTCAGAAACCACCACCCAGGGCTATGGGGAGGTAGGGACCTACAAGGAAAATACTTGCGCCACTTCTCCAGCAGGAAATCATCCACAGTTTGCGAAGAGGAGGCAGAGAGCTTGGAGCCCTGTCCAGGGTCCCAGGCCCACTGAGTGGATGTGGGTGTAACAGATGACAAGGATGAGGGCTTGGTCAGGGAGGAGTAGGCAGGGCCAGGGACACTCTTGGAAGACCGAAGTGAGGAGCTGAGGGGTGGAGGCGGTGGCTGGCCGCTGAGGAACTGTGGTGGCGCCTGGGAGTTGAGGCTCCCCAGCACGTTCAGGACACCGTTTAGCTCACTGCTGATTCGCTGAAGGGAACTGCTCAGGTAGTGGATCTTGTTGGGGTCAGCAGAGCTTGGGGGTGCGGTGACTACAAGGAAAGAGGCAGATGGTGGGAAAGGATTCTAGCTCTAGTTGTACCTGAGCATCCCGCTGCTGCCTCTCCCTGTCCCTGTCCCTTATAGGAGGACACAGGAAAGGGGGCAGGGCTTCTGTGTCCCAGACACAGGGCCCAAGGACATAAGAAGGAAAGAAAAACAAGGTTGCTGACCTCACTGCAGGCCAAAGCCACTGAGAGCAGGTGGCTGCAGGACAGAAAAGGGATCCTTGGCCCTTCCATCCCTCCACGCTGCAGACCCAGCACTGATGGTGTACCTCATCCAGACACAGGCTCAGTGCAGGGCTGAGGGTAGGGGCAGGACCATGGCTCAACCCTCCCTCTCTGCAACACTACACGTCTCCCTCCCTGGACTTCCCTGTGTGCTGACACTCACTGTGAGGCAGGGGGCAGGACTCAGAACTCTCGCTGCTCAAGTCTTCCATGTCACTGAGATCGAAGGTCACCTTCTTGAGAGAGGATCCTTTCAGGGTGTCCTCGTCAGACACCTGACAGGTAGAAGTGGCCATTAGCACTGTCCCTTCCTGTGTGTTTTCAATCCACCTGCCATGTGGTAAGTGAGGACTGAGCCTGGTGAGTTGGTTCTTCTGGGGTCCAGGGTTCTATAGGCTCCCGAGGAGAGGCGTACCACAAAGTCTGCCTCAGTGGAGAAGCTAAGCTAAGAGAACCCAACTGCCTGTTGAGACAGGACAAGAGGAACCCCAGCATCATCCCCCAAAACTAGCCTTGCAGTCTCCTCATTTGAGGCGCCCACTGAGCCTCCCAAACCAAACCTGGGACATGAAGGAGAAATTTCACACAGCCTCAGGGAAGGAAGGAAGAGACACCCCTGATGTCACACTTGGTCACACTTCTGAACCCATGTAGGAAGAAAAGAGCGAGCCCCCAATTCTGTGGCATTCACCAAGAATGCTGTGACCGAGCAGCAGAAGCTCCAAGGGTGGCTTGAACCATCAGCACAGACACCGACCGCTCAGGTGTTCTGACAGAGCCAATGCCTCTGGTACCCAACAGGCAAGAGCCTGACTGGAGATCCAGTTCTCCCTGAGGCAGCCGGAGGAAAGCAAGGATTCCAGGAGAGGAGGGGGAGGGGGCGCCACACTGGGCTGTGTGTGTGGCCACAGGACAATACCTCCTCCAGTAGAGAAGATTCCAGTTGGTTGAGCTTCTCCTCTTTCTTCTTCAACAGGTCGTGGCCTTTCCGCATAGCAGACTTCATCTCATCCAAGTGCCTGGTCTCCTGTGGCCAGGGAGGGAAGCAGCTTTAGCTTGGGGGCTGGAGCTCCAGCTCTGATATTCAATCACTTGGGGGGGGGGTCATAAACACATGCCTTAACTCTCACCTGAGTTCACCTGAGTGAACAGCTACTCTGCCCTCAGATCCTGAGAACTAACGGGACAGTGTGTTCTATGCAGCTGGAATACAAGCACGCCTTTAATCCAGGAGATAGAGGTAAGCAGGTCTGAGTCCAAGGCCAGCCTGGTATAGTACAAGTTTCAAGTAACAGAAAAGCCTGGGTCCAAACGTAAGGGTGCAGGCCTTTAATCCCAAACAATGAAGGTAAAGAATTTGTAGAAGGAAGCACCCATGTTTGAAAGTGATGTCTAATTGAGTGGCAGAAAACATGACGAATCAGGGAAAGAGCTGACAGAACAGGATACACCCAACTCTCATGAGAGAGGAAACGGAAGCTACTTAAGGGGCAGAGCAGAGAGAGGAGGCAGCTGTACTGGGCCAGTAATAGACAGGTTGCAGAGAAAGAGCAAACTAGACTCAGGCGAAGACTGAATGAGCCAGAGAATGAGAAGGAGTCAGAAGACTAGAGCCGATTGCTGGAGTTAACTTGAGGCCAAGCAGAACAATTCAGGGGCCATGAGAGAAGCCAGACTGAATAAGTCAGCTGGGAGAGGAGTTTGAGCCAGAACAGCTGAGTTGAAGCAGCCAGCCCAGAGCTCAGAAAGAACAAGAAAGGGTGAGCTTATTGAGCAGTAAGTCTCAAGACCGAAAACACTCTAGGCCTAGGTTAAATTGTATGGTGGCTAGAAGCTTCCAGGACTAGGCCTAGGTTAGCAGGCGGAGGCTGTAAGCCTCCAAAATAGCAATTGAATTCGTTGAATTAGAGTTCCTTTTACACATCTGTGTCTTTTCATTACAATTCAGACCATCCAAGAAGGTAGCCAGAGGGGGTAACTTTGAGTAACTTTACACTGAGCGTATTCCAAGATGTTCATGTGCCCAGTGTACCCGAGTGGCAAGGAGCATCGGATTTGAAATGTTTTCCAATTTGGGACTATCTGCATAGGCTTTACCACTTGAATTTATTTAGGGGTTAGGGGCCCTCAACCTGTATAGCTCACACATTAAAGATGATGAATATGAAGATAAAATAATTAACTACTGGAGAAGGTGTTTACCCATGATGTGCTACCATGACAAGACATGTGACTTCGGGACCCAGGTGCTCCATCTCAGGGTTCCCAGAATGATCAGCTGAGGAAAGCCAGTAGCCCCCAGACCCCCCCAACACAGGTTGCCATGCCCCCCTCTAGGCTCCTCACCTCATTCAAGTTCTTGCACACATTTTCCAGGACCTTGGTGCCTGGCAGGTCTTCGTCCCCCTCCTGGGCACTAGCCAGCTCATGGCCCCAGTGCTGTTGGGCGGCTTTCAGAGCCGTCTGTCGCCTCCGCATGGAGCGTGTCTGCCGCACCAGGAACTCCTTAGCACTGCGAACAGCTACACCCTCGGCAGAGAGGAAGTGCCGGATACTACGGGGAACAGCACGAAGCAGGGAAGAAACACTGATGACTACTGAGCCATGGGGCTGGCCACTTCCCCAGCACACGTCCACCTGAGCAAACAGAGGAGCTCCAGGGCTGAGGCAGTAGATACCACTGCTTTAAAAAAGCCAAAACAAAACCTACAGAGTGTGGCATGTGGGGCCAATAGCTCACAGACACCCTGGGGAGTGTGCCTGGGATGTAGATTCAGAGAGACAGACATTCCCAGCATGCCGTGCCACAGATTGTAGGATCTTAGCTTAGAAGAGAAGATTCTTCCATCCCCGGGCCATGCCTTGACCCAAACCCCACTGACGGTCACTGTCATCTCAGCTGGGATGCGCAGCTCTCAGGGAGCAAGATGGGCTAGGGAAACGCACCTGTCCATGGACAGGTCAAGCTCCTCCTTACTCTGGGAGAGAGAAGAGGACACCTCTTGGGTCTCGTTCTGCAAACACATAGTGGAAAAAGCTGAGCACAGCAAAAGCAAATGCCTAGGATGCTAAAGAGATCCTGAAGCCCCTCCCCGGGGTCTTAGCCAGAGAAACAGCTCTGCCAGCCCCTGGGTGCTCGTCACATACAGGTACCATTTGAATGACAGAGCGGACATGGGGGACATGGGGGGCAGGGAGAGGAAGAAGGCTAGACTCTACATAAAGCAAAGCCAGGATTCTCTCCAAATGTCCGACCTTCCTGCTGCCCACAGCAGCCCCCACCATCACTCCCAGGCCTTGGCCCCTAGCTCACTATGCCGAGGGATTTCCTCAGGTCCTCAATGTGGAGACCGGGCTCCAAGTGTGGGGAAGCATTATTCTCAGCCGCCAGCTCTTTCAAGACGTCCTGCTTCCTTTGTACTTCAGCCTCTAGGCTGCTGTGGTGAGGAAGGGAGCAGGAGGCAGGGCGGTGAGGCCAGGACACTTAAGACTCACTCCCACAGGGCAGGACTGAGATGTGGACACCAGCACCCAGAATCCACTAGTTCTTTTCGTCTCGCCACTCCACTCCCTACAAAGTGCAGCAGAACTGTGCTGGTTGCTTCTGCCTGGGTTCCACGCTGGGCCCTCCTCTTCTCCTTTCGGAGGTCCGTGATGAGATAGGGTGGCAGAGGGCAGAGACGGGGCTGTGGGGAGTGGGGGGTGGGGGGGGGAGACACGGGTGGTGGCCAGGAGCAGGGAGCCCACACTACCTCACGTGCTTCTGCAGTCTCTGACTTTGCGCCTGCAGCAGATCCACCTGGGACTCCAGTTCCACCCGCCGGACACGCAGGTCATCGATGACCCTTCGCAGCTGCCTCTTGGACTCCAACATGTGGGCATGCTCTTTCTTTGCTTCCTCCAGGTCCTGATGGGTGGCTGTGGCTTCCTGGGACAGAGGAAGAGAGGAAAAAAAAATACCCAGAGACTCAGTGGGGAGAACGTTAGGGGCAGGCAACATCAGAGGTGTGGGAGACAGAAAACAAGACAGGAGTCGGAAGCTAGAGCCACTAAGGCCACTGGCTCCAGGATGCCACCACAGCCCGACTCCCTGAGGCTTGAAAGTCAGGTCTAGTGGGTAACATGATATTGTCCAACACAGGGTCCTGGACAGGACAGGTGAACAGATGGCGGGGGACAGTCGAGTGGGAGAGGGTAGGCAAACAGACCTCTTTCTCCAGAGCTGCCTGCCTCTGCATGTCCAAGATCAGCTGCTTCTCTTTCCGCATGTTCTCCTCCTGAGGGGAGACAAGCCTCAGCCTGACTGCAGACCCCAAGACTGAGAGGGAGCCTTCCCTCTGTGTTCAAACCCTCTCCCCAAGGTAAGGAAGACAGATCTAGCTCTTGCCCCGCCCCCCTCACCTGGACATCCAGCTGAGCCAGTCTGGCCTTGACATCTTTAGTTCTGGTTGTAAGTTCCACCTCTAAATCTTGTAATTTCCTTTCCTGGAAGAAGTAAAGTAAGACAAAAAGGCATAGGTGTAGAAAGGACGAAAAGTGTAAGTTGAGGGACAGGAGGAAAATCTAAGAAGTCAGCATGCCACACCCCAAGCTCTAAGCTGAACTCAAGCTTGCTTCCTCTTTCCCTGGCCTTGCAGCCTCCTGTGTCCAGCGGGCCAAATCTGCTGATGGGACAAGCAGACATGAATCTGCCCACCCCAAAGACATAGGGCCTTCTCCCAGACTCAGGAAACAAAGGAGCAGAGAGGCCTAGAAACACAGACATGGCATGAGATCCCAATCCTGAAGGTATCAGACTCCACCCCACAACTCTCAGGTCAGCAC